>NW_027361719.1:2042500-2355000 GCF_039654945.1 Dendrobates tinctorius | reverse complement strand
TATTTATATTGCTATGCTTTATGAATTTCCCCTTTTTTTTGCCTAAATGTTTAGCTGTATACTTGTTTAGAAATATATGGTCACTTTCTTGGAAAAACAGCATAAAGCCCTTACACAATTTCATTGAGCTGTAATATTGCAACTCATGCACTAACATGAGGCTGTTTTGGGACAGATCCTTGAAGACATTGCCCGGGGCTTCATGAGGATAGGTTTGGTGGTCACTGATCTATGTAAGGTACGGTATTTGTTCAGGTCAGTGGTATGCAAACTGTTGCTCTCCTGCTGGTAACTTCGAAGTTTCATAAAGTTAAAAAAATGACTGATACTGTGACCTATTTATAGTACATAATGGAAATGTTGTTCCTAAATAGAATTTTTGCAAGTCATCTCTAATAGCAGCATATTTTTAAGGAGAATGAGGCATGTTTAAGCTCAGTGCAATGCATATCCTAAAAACACCCCCCTGCTCTCAAGCCAAAGGTACTGAAAGAGGAAGTCATACAGAAGCTAGCAGTTCCGGAGTTGACATCTGGCATATTTCATACTCCCTCCCATGTGAAAGGAGCAGTGTGGGACTCTGATCTTTTTTAAGATATGCAGAAAGGGAATAAGTGTACAAGTCTGTTTGCAAAACACTAAACCGAGATGGTCTGCTAAATCCTCTAAGTGGAAATGGAACAAAAGGATCATTATTCTACTTTATGAGCTATTAAGTGCCGTCAAAAAGTAATCTTTCTAAAAAATATATAAGATTTTTACAGCAACTAGCGAAAGTTGATATTGTCACCAACACTGGATTAAGCAAATCTATAAAAGTACTTGGTCGTATTCAACATCCATGTGTGAATAAAACGCAGCAATTGATTCACTTTTGTTTTCAAAGGATGATGATACTTTGGGCATTTGCTTGAAATGTCTATAATGTATCAGAGCATATTTTGAGATTCACCCTTTGTTCACTTCAACATTTCAATCAATATATGATCACATTTACACTTTCACTATTTGGTCAGTATTTCACATCAGTATTTATAAGCCAAGACCGGGAGTGGGTACTAAATCCAGAAGTGGTGACGTGCTTCTATTATACAGGGTTGGCCATTTATAAAGTTGGATCCAAAATGGCTGATTTCAAAGAGGCCGCCATGGTCACCACCCATCTTGAAAAGTTTTCCCCCTCCCATATACTAATGAGCCACAAACAGGAAGTTGATATCACCAACCATTCCCATTTAATTTAGGTGTATCCATATAAATGGCCCACCCTGTACTTTTCCTCTGATTGTTCTACTCCTGGTTTTGGCTTACAAATATGATGTAAAATACTGACCAAATACTGAACATGGCACATGGGTATAATGATGATTGACAAGTGGAAGATTCTGCAAAGATTCAAATTATTGCACTAAGTGTATGTAGCTAAACAGATGATCACCAGACGATATAGATACAACAAACCAATATAAATATCTCTCCATTGTTAATATGGCTATCTGAGCTTGTAATCCATTCAGTACTTCTTCCATCCCCTGTTAGGACGGCAGTCACACATTCCCGAGATTCCGTTTGCCAGCTGACCTGTGCTACTAAGTTAGAGGCAAATTCATTATGTTTCTGGAAGCAACAAAGTAACTCTGTGCTGTTTGCTGTCATCTCAATTTGCATTTTGTGCAGAATTTATGACATTCTAGACAGTCAAAGAAAATGTCTTAATTGTTACTATGGATAATTTACAAAAATAAAATATGGGACTTGTATAAGAGGAATGAACGATAAGGAACATGGTTGAAATCTCTTGCATTAAAAGTAAAAATGTGACATAAAGGTAGTCTATCACCCCCAAGATGCATTTTAATTGGGCTATTCAGTGCTATAGGGGACTTAGCCCCTAAAACAACCATACTAGCACTGTACCTATGCACCTGTTACTGGTACAGAGTCTGAGAAAATACATTTTAATTTATATGCAAATGAGGAGGCTTCAGTGCACCCTTGTAATGGCCAAGATTGGTGCACCGTTATGCCTCCTCATTTGCATTTTTCTGACCTTCCCTCTTCTCATTGACAGTGCTTGCTTTCATGGTGTATCTGCGGCCGCACACGCACACCGTGGCCGCATGCATTCTCCTACATGCTACCTTTCTTCTGACGCTGATAACAACATTTATACACCCAGAAGTGCTGTGAGAGGCATCAAGAGAAAGGAGATATGTGCTTATTCATTGGCACATGAATAAAAACATATTTTCTCTGACACTGTATTATTAAAAATTACAGTGCTATTATCGTTGTTATAAGGCAAAATCCCCTACATCACTGTGTAGCCCATTCAAAATGCACTTTGGGCCTGATGGGGCTTTAAGATAAGAACAGTTCATAAGCAAATGCTACACCCGCTGAACATTACCAAAAAAGAAATGACCTAGTTACAAAAGGCACTTCCAAAATAACATACTACCTACAAATGAACTGAAGCATATGCCAAGTAAAAATTCAAGGTTTTTTTTAACCCCTTTACCCCCCAAGGGTGGTTTGCACTTTCATGACAGGGCCAATTTTTACAATTCTAACCACTGTCCCTTTATGAGGTAATAACTCTGAAACGCTTCCATGGATCCCACTGATTCTGACATTATTTTCTCATGACATATTGTACTTCATGTTAGTGGTAAAATTTCATTCAAATAACTTGCGTTTATTTGTGAAAAAATGGAAATTTGGTGAAAATTTTGAAAATTTCGCAATTTTCAAAATTTGAATTTTTATGCCCTTAAATCACAGAGATATGGCACATAAAAAACTAAATAAGTAACATTTCACATATGTTTACTTTACATCAGCACAATTTTGGAACCAAAATTTTTTTTTGTTAGGAAGTTATAAGGGTTAAAAGTTGACCAGCGATTTCTCATTTTTGCAGCACCATTTTATTTTTACCGACCACATCACATTTGAAGTCACTTTGAGGGGTCTATATGATAGAAAATACCCAAAAGTGACACCATTCTAAAAACTGCACCCCTCAAGGTGCTCAAAACCACATTCAAGAAGTTTATTAACCCTTCAGGTGCTTCACAGGAATTTTTTGAATGTTTAAAAAAAATGAACATTTTACTTTTTTTCACAAAAAAATTACTTCAGGTCCAATTTTTTTATTTTACCAAGGGTAACAGGAGAAGTTGGACTGCAAAAGTTATTTTGCAATTTCTCCTGAGTACACTGATACCTGATATGTGGGAGGAACCACTGTTTCTGCGCATGGCAGAGCTCAGACGGGAGGAGCGCTGCTTGACTTTTTCAATGCAAAATTGGCAGGAATTCAGATCGGATGCCATGTCACCTTTGGAGAGCCCCTGATGTGCCTAAACAGTGGAAACCCGCCACAAGGGACCACATTTTGGAAACTAGACCCCCCCAAGGAACTTATCTAGATATGTGGTGAGAACTTTGAACCCACAAGGGCTTCACAGAAGTTTATAATGCCTGGGCGTAAAAATAGAAAAAACATTTTTTTCCACACAAATTATATTTTTGCCCCCCAATTTTTTATTTTCCTAAGGGTAACAGGAGAAATTGGACCCCAAAAGTTGTTTTGCAATTTGTCCTGAGAAGGCTGATACCCCATATGTAGGGGTAAAGCACTGTTTGGGTGCATGGCAGAGCTTGGAAGGGAAGGAGCACGATTTGACTTTTTCAATGCAGAATTAGCTGGAATTGAGATCAGACGCCATGTTGCATTTGGAGAGCACCTGATGTGCCCAAACAGTGGAAACACCCCAATTCTAACTCCAACCCTAACCCCAACACAACCCTAACCATGATCTCAACCCTAACCCTAGCCCTACCCCTAACCCTAACCCTAATGGGAAAATGGAAATAAATACATTTTTTTAATTTTATTATATTTCCCTAACTAAGGGGGTGATAACGGGGGGTTTGACTTACTATTTATGGTGGATTTTTATATTTGGCAGCTGTCACACGCTAAAATACGCTTTTTATTGTAAAAATAGTTTTTGCATCACCACATTTTGAGAGCTATAATTTTTCCATATTTTGACCCACCGAGTCACGTGAGGTCTTATTTTTTGCAGGATGAGTTGACGTTTTTATTGGTACCATTTTTGGGCACGTGACATTTTTTGATCGCTTTTTATTCTAATTTTTGGGACGCAGAATGAACAAAAACCAGCATTTCAAGAATTTCTCTTGGGGGGTGCGTTTACACCGTTCCGCGTGCGGTAAAATTGATAAAGCAGTTTTATTCTTTGGGTCAGTACGATTACAGCGATACCTCATTTATGTTTTTTTATGTTTTGGCGCTTTTATGCTCTGAATACAATTTTATCTAAAAATATTATTTTTGCATCGCTTTTTTCTGCGAGCAATAACTTTTTTATTTTTTTGCTGATGACACTGTGTGGCAGCTCATTTTTTGTGGGACAAGATGAAGTTTTAAGCAGTACCATGGTTATTTATATCTGCCTTTTTGATCACGTGTTATTGCACTTTTTGTTCAGCGGTATGATAATAAAGCATTATTTTTTGCTTTTTTTTTTTTTAAGGGGTTCGCTAAAGGGGTTAACTAATGCGACAGTTTTATAGGGTGTGTCGTTACGGACACGGTGATACTAAGTGTGTACTTTTATTGTTTTGGGTTTTTTTTATTTCCAAAAAATGCATTTATTTGGAAATATTTTTTTTTGTTTTAATTTAGCGATTTTTTATAAATTATTTTTACACATTTTTTTTAACTTTATTATACTGTCCCAGGGGGGACATCACTGTCATGTGACAGATCGCTGATCTGTCACATCACAAATCGCTGTGACAGATCAGCGATCTGACACAGGCACTGCTGGAGGCTTCCTCATGCCGGCACTTTGCAGGCACTGAGGAAGCCGACTCCCTGCAAGCCCCCGAAGGTCCCCGCCACCATATTGGATCCGGGGACCTGCAGGGAAGGGAAGGAGGCCCCCGGAGCAGCACTGCACATCGCGCTGCTCCTGGGGGCTCAGGGAAGCACGGAGGGAGCCCCCTCCCTGCCGATGCTTCCCTAAACCCCGGTACACTGCGATCGTGTTTGATCGCAGTGTGCCAGGGGTTAACGTGTTGGGGGCGGTCTGTGACCGCCCCTGACACATAGTGCCGGGTGTCAGCTGTGATAATCAGCTGACACCAGGCCGCTATCAGCGGCACTCACCCCGTGAGCGCCGCTGATCGCGCTAGACGTACTATCCCGTCCATGGGCATAGGGGCCCGGGTCCCATGGACAGGATAGTACATCTCATGTCAGAAAGGGGTTAACAGATATTGACACACAATTTTTAAAAAAGATTCAGCGGATAAATACACACATATATAGACCTGAAAACACAGGAATTAATATACCCACGCTATAAGCATATTCATAAAATGGATAAATATCCAGAGCATATAAAAGAAAAAATAATAAAATTATATTTTTATTTTTTAATAAGGTTCCTCAGAAAAGGCTACTTTATGTATGGAGCAAAGCTTTCTTGAATGTTAATTAATGTCATATAATTCAATATATTTCTCTTTGCAAACAGTGCTTTTGGACTTACAGTGGGGAAAAAAAGTATTTAGTCAGTCAGCAATAGTGCAAGTTCCACCACTTAAAAAGATGAGAGGCGTCTGTAATTTACATCATAGGTAGACCTCAACTATGGGAGACAAACTGAGAAAAAAAATCCAGAAAATCACATTGTCTGTTTTTTTTTCATTTTATTTGCATATTATGGTGGAAAATAAGTATTTGGTCAGAAACAAAATTTCATCTCAATACTTTGTGATATATCCTTTGTTGGCAATGACAGAGGTCAAACGTTTTCTGTAAGTCTTCACAAGGTTGCCACACACTGTTGTTGGTATGTTGGCCCATTCCTCCATGCAGATCTCCTCTAGAGCAGTGATGTTTTTGGCTTTTCGCTTGGCAACACGGACTTTCAACTCCCTCCAAAGGTTTTCTATAGGGTTGAGATCTGGAGACTGGCTAGGCCACTCCAGGACCTTGAAATGCTTCTTACGAAGCCACTCCTTCGTTGCCCTGGCGGTGTGCTTTGGATCATTGTCATGTTGAAAGACCCAGCCACGTTTCATCTTCAATGCCCTTGCTGATGGAAGGAGGTTTGCACTCAAAATCTCACGATACATGGCCCCATTCATTCTTTCATGTACCCGGATCAGTCGTCCTGGCCCCTTTGCAGTGAAACAGCCCCAAAGCATGATGTTTCCACCACCATGCTTTACAGTAGGTATGGTGTTTGATGGATGCAACTCAGTATTCTTTTTCCTCCAAACACGACAAGTTGTGTTTCTACCAAACAGTTCCAGTTTGGTTTCATCAGACCATAGGACATTCTCCCAAAACTCCTCTGGATCATCCAAATGCTCTCTAGCAAATTTCAGATGGGCCCGGACATGTACAGGCTTAAGCAGTGGGACACGTCTGGCACTGCAGGATCTGAGTCCATGGTGGCGTAGTGTGTTACTTATGGTAGGCCTTGTTACATTGGTCCCAGCTCTCTGCAGTTCATTCACTAGGTCCCCCCGCGTGGTTCTGGGATTTTTGTTCACCGTTCTTGTGATCATTCTGACCCCACGGGGTGGGATTTTGCGTGAAGCACCAGATCGAGGGAGATTATCAGTGGTCTTGTATGTCTTCCATTTTCTAATTATTGCTCCCACAGTTGATTTCTTCACTCCAAGCTGGTTGGCTATTGCAGATTCAGTCTTCCCAGCCTGGTGCAGGGCTACAATTTTGTTTCTGGTGTCCTTTGACAGCTCTTTGGTCTTCACCATAGTGGAGTTTGGAGTCAGACTGTTTGAGGGTGTGCACAGGTGTCTTTTTAGACTGATAACAAGTTTAAACAGGTGCCATTACTACAGGTAATGAGTGGAGGAAAGAGGAGACTCTTAAAGAAGAAGTTACAGGTCTGTGAGAGCCAGAAATCTTGATTGCTTGTTTCTGACCAAATACTTATTTTCCACCATAATATGCAAATAAAATGAAAAAAAAACAGACAATGTGATTTTCTGGATTTTTTTTTCTCAGTTTGTCTCCCATAGTTGAGGTCTACCTATGATGTAAAGTACAGATGCCTCTCATCTTTTTAAGTGGTGGAACTTGCACTATTGCTGACTGACTAAATACTTTTTTTCCCCACTGTATATATCAGCCACATTTAGTATTCAATATAACATTCATAAAGCATAGATACATAGATAAGGAAAAAAAAATTTCACTTGCAGCTCTATTTAGATGCTTATGGCTCTATATAAATGGGTCGCCCTCCCAGGGTCGCGGGGTACTCGGTACCGGGCCGGTGTCAGGGGGATGTGTCACAGCAGCGGTGACCCAGACTGTGGCCCTGGGCACCCAAGTCAATGGCGGAATGTATATGTAGTTAGTGGAATGGAATAGTTTGTGACACCACCTGTGGTGCTCGGCAAGGGAGGTGTTAAGCCGACGCAGCAGACAGATCCTCTGGGCCAGATGGTAGGATGCAGCAGTGATGGTATAGCCCTCCACAGGTAGGGCTGATGTCCCAGGGCAGTGTAGTTGTAATGGTTGAGGAAAGGCGCAGGCAGTGTAAAAGGTGGTACCCAGATGTAGCGGTGCTGAATGGGTTGGCGCGAGAATGAATGGAGGACACCGAGGCTTGCAGTTCCAAAGCTTTACTCACAGTCTGCGGTACACAAGAGTGCCTGCCTCCGGGCCGTGTCCTCCGGGTCAGAGACTCAGCCAACCTCCAGGCCAGACGGAAAGCTCCTCTCCAACACTCCGCCAACATGTACGTGTCCCGAACGACTCCTCTATTGCGCCCTAAGATGTGAAGATCTCCAGTTCCGTGGTACTCTGGAGTTCCTCCTGTCAGATGTTCCTAATAATTCTACTCGTATGGCAGACAGCTGTAGCCTCTCTCTGGGACTCCTCTCTCTGGAGTCCTGGCTCTATATTCAATTGCTGTTGTGCCCCGAGTCTTAGTTGGGAGTAGTGCATTTACAGCCAACTACTCCACCCTTGTCTGCTGCAGAACCATAAGTGTCCATACAAACTCGGGGACCGGGCCCCAACCTTGCGCTGAGAACCTATAGGCAGGATTCCTCTTCCAACCCACGTCTCCTCTCTGTTCTCCTTACTCCTTCGTTCCGTACTGATCCTTCTCTCTCTTATGGAAGCTTAGGTTGCTGTTCTACGTCTTTCTCCTTCTGTTCCTTTCCCGTGCTAATTGGCTCAGATCACTGAGGCAGCTGCAGCACTCCTTCCTCCATCCCTTCTTCCAGGGATCCCCACTCCTCCCGAGTGGCTTCCTTCCTCACTGACCTTCTGTCAGACTGCCCTATCAGACACACACAGCAGCCCCGCCCTGCCCCAGGCTTTATAATTTGTACATCTGTGTCTGAGCCTGCATCGCCCTTCATCTGTGTTTGCTGGTTGGGCAGTGTGTGGAGGTTTAACCTGAGATGTCTGTGTTCAGACCTGGTTGGCCTTTATCTGCACTTGTTTCATCTGGCTGCACGGGAGCGATTCAGACATGTCTCAGGTACATTTGTAATAGATATGGTCTTGCTTTTAAAATATTCAGGAGGCCGTAATGGCACAGTGAGTAATAAAAAATGTAGAGTAGGACCCCCCACATGAGATTGCCTTGACGCGGCGGGGCGGCTCAATGTATTGATCAATATTTTGCCAAATGTCTCATTTTGATTACAGTTAGATGTAAATATGTGCATTGCACTTCATGTTATGCGTTCTGACCATCGGCAGCGCTGGGTTCTCTCTTTTTATATTTGCCCTATCAGACTACCCTCCTCCTACACTTTCCCACTCTCTTATATGTCTAAACTCCACCCACCTCCCAGCACATCCAGTGTTCCATGCAGGGAACCACCAGAGGTGCTCTGCTACTCTGTAAGCACTGAGCCGCAATGTGGTTGTGCAGAACTACCCTGTTGTGTGGGGTGCGAGTGTTGGAGTGTGGAAAGGAGTTCCCACCTTACCTGGATGGTGGGGCACTACACCTTAGGAGAAGGTGCAGTACCTCTGTGGCGACTGAGCCTCAGGGGCACCACATAAAAATCTTTGTGGCTCCTCACAACAGATTGTCTACATATATATTCTCTCTCAAATTGCTTGCTATCTCTGCATCCAAAGGCAATAAGTAAATAACATTAAAGTGCATAGTGCTAAATAATGTTCAATACCTGTGCAAAAATATACTTAGATTACTTGCAGACACAAAACCATACAATAAGATGCAAAATAAGCTACCAGGTATAGCAGTAATCAGATAGGGATGACGTAAAAGGATGACGTAAATTTATGCTAAGGTCAGTGGCGTAGCGTGGGGGGGGCGGAGGGGGCGGTCCGCCCCAGGCGGCACGTGTGTGGGGGAGGCGCGGCGCGGCAGCAATTCAATTCCTCTTCTCTGTCACTCTGTGGCCTGTGGGAGAACAGAGCGGACTCCGCGGAGGCGCACAGTGCAGGCGCTTTCAAATTCTTCTAGTACCTGGCTTGCTGGACTGGAGCCTCGGCTGCTGTCCGCTCCTGAGCCGGTGCTGGGCGGCGGGCGCACTCAGAGACCCGTCTGCTCCTGGAGGAGGTGTTCGCGCTGAGCTGGCGCAGCAGGACTCAGAGCGGATCCCGGGAGGGACACAGGAGCCGCTGAGTGAGGGGGACGGCGGGAAGCGCTGCCGGGTTGCCCGTGATATCTGTGAGGGGAGGACGAGGGAGACACGTGACCTGCCTGCGGCCTGCCACACACCGCCCGGTCAACCTGGTCCTTGACAGCCTCAGGCCTTGAGTCCTGGAGATTGACGAATGCTGAAGTTGGTTTCTTATTCGGCTATTTTTTATTTTCTGTTTTTTTCAGGTTTTTCAATAAAAATAAAAGTATATAATAAATATGCAATCATGTGTCCTTTTGTGAATACACTTAAAAACAGATAAAAAAAATTAGAAGGCTGGCACAGAAATGAGCATCAAAGTGGGCTATGAGGTATGGTATTGAAGGGGTTAAATGGCTTTGTGCCACTGATCTGACACGTGATTTACATACCTTGTGATGCCACACATGAAATTCATGTCAATCCAGCCTGGCACAAATGGGTTATGGCCATCAAAACTGGCATCAAAGTGGGCAGAGAACCAATTTTCACACATGTGAATAAGTAACAGCTAAATTTAAGGGGTTAAATGGCTTTGGGCCACTGATCTAACACCTGAACTGGCATCAAAGTTCTGATGCCCAGAACCCATTTGTGCCAGGCTGGAGTGACATGAATTTCATGTGGGGCATCACTAGGTATGTATATCAGGTGTTAGATCAGTGGCCCAAAGCCATTTAACCCCTTCAATACCATACCTCATAGCCCACTTTGATGCCCATTTTTGTGCTAGCCTTCTAATTTTTTTTATCTGTTTTTAAGTGTATTCAAAAAAGGACACATGATTGCATATTATTATATACTTAGAATGTTTTATTTTTATTGAAAAACCTGAAAAAAACAAAACAAAACCCAAGTTTCGAAAATAATTTGTACTTTCTGTTTTTTTCTGTCACATTATTAAAAATTATTATAAAAAAAGCCATTAGGTCTTCATCCAGCATCATCAAGAAGATGAAAGTCTATAAATTTAGAAATAATAACAGCAGACATCTTTGAGTATAGTGTGGTCTTTTCAGATGCATCCGGATTATCAACGACCAAAGGGGCGGCAAATTTTTCGACCGCCCCGGGCGCCACAAACAGTTGCTACGCCACTGGCTAAGGTGCAGTGGTTAAAGGGCAAGCATGCTACTAGAGGTTTACAATAGTCAGCTAGACATGAAGGAGGAAGCAAATAAACTAGATACAAGGTCACTGCACCCCCATCAGAAGAAGCTAATGCGAAATGTACGTTGGGACATACCCTGCTAATCAGGTCATATATACCCCTTGTATCTAGTTGATTTGCTTCCTCCTCACAGCATCCTCAACATTTGATTAGGAACATTCCAACTGGACAATTTCTGCGTGCAAGAAGGATCTGCTCGAACAACGATCTCTTTGAAAACAGGCTCTGGACTTGTGCAAATGATTTAAAGATCGAGGATATGGGAAAAAAAACATTTTGTCGCTCTTACCAGCGGGCATATAGGAGTGAAAGATCTGAATTATTACAGAACTGAAAAATTGAAAAACAAAAAGATCAGGTACGATGTATCCTCGACTTTAATTCCAGAAGCAGTGACGTTAGAGATGCAATCACTAAGCATTGGCATATATTATTAATGGAAGATACTATCTCTAAATTCATTAATAAGACTCCTACTATTACATTTAGGAAATCTCAGAGTCTTAGAGACCATTTGGTTCATAGTCATCACAAAGGTGACAGTCCAAAGTTTATCTTCAGAACTAAAGGCCGAAAATGGGAATGCACCAAATGTGTAGCCTGTAAAAATGTGTGTGATGCAACTGAGTTTTGTAACTCTAAAAATGATATGATGCTCAAGATCACACACTATTACGTGTACTACTAAGGTAGTGGTATATCATGCAACTTGCACTTGTGGATTAATATCATTGGCATGCCTTCGCGGGAACTCTATCGGAGAGTCCGTGAACATGTCCTAGATATAGAAGGTGCATCCATTGAAGAAGATCCCCAGAAACTCAAACCAATTCCAAGGCACTTCAAGATGGTACATGGTTGTGATCCAAAGGGTTTGAGTGTCAAAGGGATTGACAGGGTCTTTATTGGTTTTAGAGGTGGTGACTGGAAGAGACTATTGGCACAGAAAGAGGCCAAGTGGATTCATAAACTCAGCACGATCACACCACTTGGTCTCAATGACCATAATAGTTTCATTCCATTTTTGCCTGTTTATTGTTCTTTGAAAACAAATCTGGTTGATGATTTTCAGTGCTGTCTTTTGTTGCTTTTATTCTGGCTTTTAATCTATTATTTTAATTTTAATTTTTTCTTCATTTGATAAGGTTTTTTTTTTATTTTACTCACCTGGTGGGTGTTCCTCCCTTGACTTCGATTTCTTCGTCTTTGCTGCAATAATGGACGTGTCATTAGTGGAATTTTGGAAGCGGACACTATGGAGAAAGATTCATATCTTTTAATAATTTTGTGTTTTTATGATGTTCGTATATTGTATCATGTTATTATAGGCTTTTTACACTTTGGTATTTTACTATTTATTATAATTGTATATTTGTGTGCATATATATGTGCACTATATGGACACTTTATATTCATTTTATATTATTCACTATTTTTGAGTAACTTATACTGTTATACACTCATATTGTTTTGAACATATGTTTATTATATTTGTATGTTCTTTTGCATTGTCACTTTATTATATTTACATGTACACATGTATTCATATTGTCCTTGTGATGGTTGGATATATGTGTGTACATATATGTGTATTATTTATTATTTTTAGTTCTTGCACTTGTCACTTTACATTTTTAAAATATATATATATATTAGATGGTGGCCCAATTCTAACGCATCGGGTATTCTAGAATATATATGTAATTATTTAAAGGGAATCTGTCACCCCATTTTTGCCTCATAAGCTGGGGCCACAGCCATCAGGGGCTTATCTACAGCATTCTGTAATGCTTTAGATAAGCCCCCCGGTGAAACCTGAAAAATAAGAAAAACACGTTTGGTTATACTCACCGGGGGGGCGGGGGCGGTGAGTGTCGCGGTTCGGTCTGGCGCCTCCCATCTTCATACGATGATATCCTCCTCCTTGCTTCTCCCTCGGCTCCTGCGCATGCGTACCTTATCTGCCCTGTCGAGGGCAGAGTAAAGTACTGCAGTGCGCAGGCACCGGGAAAGATCAGAGAGGTCCAGCACCAGCGCACTGCAGTACTCTGCTCTGCCCTCAACAGGGCCGATAAAGTACATGTGCACAGGAGCTGAGGGAGAAGCAAGGAGGAGGACGTCATCGTATGAAGATGGGAGATGCCGAACGGGACGGCGACTCCCATCGGACCGGACCGAACGCCACGGTGAGTATATCTAACTCTTTTTCTTATCTTTCAGATTTCATCGAGGGCTTATCTACAGCATTACAGAATGCTGTAGATAAGCCCCTGATGGCGGTGGCTGCAGGTGATAGGCCAAAAATGGAGTGACAGATTCCCTTTAAATCCGCACCAATATCGCTGTAAATCCGTGTGGCAGGAGATGACCGGCGGCAACCGTCGGGAGATCTGCGGCTAGCGCGGTAGCAGTGGCGTGCGTCGCTTGAATTCTGCGCCAATTCGTGGCCGGATTATATATATATATATATATGCACATTTAGAGTGTATATGTGATAGAGATATGTACATATGCAGAGTCTTGTATATATATGTTTTACCCCCGTATCTATATGTGTCTGTTCCCTTGTATAACTTTACTTTCATTTTTACAGCTTAATATACAGTTGTGGCCAAAAGTATTGACACCCCTGCAATTCTGTCAGATAATACTCAGTTTTTTCCTGAAAATGATTGCAAACACAAATTCTTTGGTATTATTATCTTCATTTAATTTGTCTTAAATGAAAAAAACACAAAAGAGAATGAAGCAAAAAGCAAAACATTGATCATTTCACACAAAGCTCCAAAAATGGGCCAGACAAAAGTATTGGCACCCTCAGCCTAATACTTGGTTGCACAACCTTTAGCCAAAATAACTGCGACCAACCGCTTCATTTAACCATCAATGCGTTTCTTACAATGCTCTGCTGGAATTTTAGACCATTCTTCTTTGGCAAACTGCTCCAGGTCCCTGATATCTGAAGGGTGCCTTCTCCAAACTGCCATTTTTAGATCTCTCCACAGGTGTTCTATGGGATTCAGGTCTGGACTCATTGCTGGCCACCTTAGAAGTCTCCAGTGCTTTCTCTCAAATGATTTTCTAGTGCTTTTGGAAGTGTGTTTTGGGTCATTGTCCTGCTGGAAGACCCATGACCTCTGAGGGAGACCCAGCTTTCTCACACTGGGCCCTACATTATTCTGCAAAATTTGTTGGTAGGCTTCAGACTTCATTATGCCATGCACACGGTCAAGCAGTCCAGTGCCAGAGGCAGCAAAGCAACCCCAAAAAATCAGGGAACCTCCGTCATGTTTGACTGTAGGGACCGTGTTTTTTTCTTTGAATGCCTCTTTTTTTTTCCTGTAAACTCTACGTTGATGCCTTTGGGGTAAGAAGTGGGGTCTTCCTGGGTCTCCTACCACACAGTCCCTTTTCATTCAGACGCCGACGGATAGTACGGGCTGACACTGTTGTACCCTCGGACTGCAGGGCAGCTTGAACTTGTTTGGATGTTAGTCAAGGTTCTTTATCCAACATCCGCACAATCTTGCGTTGAAATCTCTTGTCAATTTTTCTTTTCCATCCACATCTAGGGAGGTTAGCCACAGTGCCATGGGCTTTAAACTTCTTGATGACACTGCGCACGGTAGACACAGGAACATTCTGGTCTTTGGAGATGGACTTGTAGCCTTGAGATTGCTCATGCTTCCTCACAATTTGGTTTCTCAAGTCCTCAGACAGTTCTTTGGTCTTCTTTCTTTTCTCCATGCTCAATGTGGTACACACAAGGACACAGGACAGAGGTTGAGTCAACTTTAATCCATGTCAACTGGCTGCAAGTGCGATTTAGTTATTGCCAACACCTGTTAGGTGCCACAGGTAAGTTACAGGTGCTGTTAATTACACAAATTAGAGAAGCATCACATGATTTTTCGAACAGTGCCAATACTTTTGTCCACCCTCTTTTTTATGTTTGGTGTGGAATTATATCCAATTTGGCTTTAGGACAATTCTTTTTGTGTTTTTTCATTTAAGACAAATTAAATGAAGATAATAATACCAAAGAATTTGTGTTTGCAATTATTTTCAGGAAGAAACTGAGTATTATCTGACAGAATTGCAGGGGTGTCAATACTTTTGGCCACAACTGTATACCTGTGATTGCTCATTAATTTTAATATTACGGGCCGGCATGTTTTCTGTTTTCTCTTGGATAAATTTTGGCGTATGTAGCATCATTTTGTGATCAATCGCGTGAGGTGTTATTTTGTTTCATTTGTTGTCATGACAACATATCGGGCAATACCAGGTAATGATGTTTTTGGGCCTGGTCGCTGGTATAATAACGTGTCATATGCAGCGCTGTTCTTGTTGGAGCCGCTATGCAACCTAACATCTCCATTATATCTGTTATCATGTTAAACATATTGCGCGATACCAGGCAGTAACGTGATGTCAGAAACACGCGACCGGATATGACGTTTCGGACTTGGTTGCTGCTAGAGCAACGCGTCTGATGTAGTGACGCGATGCCAGATATAGGGGACCGGATATGACGTTCCGGATTCCTGTTGCTATAACAACGCGTCTGACGTTCTTGGACGCTATACAATATAACTGCAGCAATTATAGGCACATGCGTTAGACGCCTTACCCCGGAGCAACATTATTTGCTACTGGGTTACTAGCATTCTGTTTCCTGGCAACCAATAAAAACTTACCTTGTTGCTATCATTACAGCACGTGGTGTCCAATCAGTGTTGTCTGTCACAGGTGTTTGAGAGGATGTAATTTGGTTCTTTGCTCTAATTGGTCTTTTGATACATAAATACCTTATCTGGCCAGTACCCAACCAACCCTGGACGAAGCATTTCAGTGCGTAACGCATTTCGGGTGTGGTGGGTCCCCTGGGTTTGCTTCTCTGGTAACGATGCATTATTTACGCGTATTATATTATATATAACTGTTTTCCACTAGTGCTCATTATTAACCCTCCATCAGGAACAATATTCGCACTAACTCGTAATGGAACAATGTGCCTGTCAAGCGCAGGCCTAAAAAATGCCTAGAATATCTAATTTTCTCAATTTCAGTGATCTAAAAGTGATCAGAGACCTTCATAGGGATGTTACACATTATCAGGTGCAAAACAAACCCATTTACTCAACATAAAAGTAATAATTTTGATATACACAAATTCAAAACTCCTTAGAAGTACACTTTCATTTGTAAGAAAATCTGCCTTATTTATATGAAATATCCACAAACCTTTCTCTATCCATTTATAAAACAAGCTAAATAAACAATAGTAATGACTAAAAACATTACATACCAACCTTATAAAGTGTGATGTGTTCGGGACCAATGAGCCTGAGAAGCCAGCACAGCTATATCTTCCTTCCTGAAGCTCTGCAGACCAACTGTGGTATCAGGTTTCACACAGCAGCTAGAGCCAGGAGACTAGCTAGAGGGAGGGGGTTTCCTGAAAATCTGGTGAGAAGGGAGAAATGAAAGTAGAAGAGCTGCGCCTGTCAGATCCATTGTTCCTGACGGAGGGTTAACTACTTCTGATTGTATTCGCTTGCTTTGTGCTATCACGGACACAATTTTACTCTATATACAGTCATATGTTAAAGTTTGGGCACCCCTATTAATGTTAACCTTTTTTCTTTATAACAATTTTGGTTTTTGCAACAGCTATTTCAGTTTCATATATCTAATAACTGATGGACTCAGTTATATTTCTGGATTCAAATGAGGTTTATTGTACAAACAGAAAATGTGCAATCTGCATTTAAACAAAATTTGACCGGTGCAAAAGTATGGGCACCTCAATATAAAAGTGACATTAATATTTTGTAGATCCTCCTTTTGCAAAAATAACAGCCTCTAGTTGCTTCCTGTAGCTATTAATGAGTTCCTGGATTAAGGTATTTGTGACCATTCCTGTTTACAAAACAATTCCAGTTAAGTTTGATGGTCGCCGAGCATGGACAGCCCGCTTCAAATCATCCCACAGATGTTCAATGATATTCAGGTCTGGGGACTGGGATGGTCATTCCAGAACATTGTAATTGTTCCTCTGCATGAATGCCTGAGTAGATTTGGAGCGGTGTTTTGGATCATTGTCTTGCTGAAATATCCATCCCCTGCGTAACTTCAACTTCGTCACTGATTCTTGCACATTATTGTCAAGAATCAGCTGATACTGAGTTGAATCCATGCGACCCTCAACTTTAACAAGATTCCCGGTGCCGGCATTGGCCACACAGCCCCAAAGCATGATGGAACCTCCACCAAATTTTACTGTGGGTAGCACGTGTTTTTCTTGGAATGCTGTGTTTTTTAGCCTCCATGCATAACGCCTTTTTGTATGACCAAACAACTCAGTCTTTGTTTCATCAGTCCACAGGAACTTCTTCCAAAATGTAACTGGCTTGTCCAAATGTGCTTTTGCATACCTCAGGCGACTCTGCTTGTGTCGTGCTTGCAGGAACGGCTTCTTTCGCATCACTCTCCCATACAGCTTCTCCTTGTGCAAAGTGCGCTGTATTGTTGACCAATGCACAGTGACACCATCTGCAGCAAGATGATGCTGCAGGTCTTTGGAGGTGGTCTGTGGATTGTCCTTGACTGCTCTCACCATTCTTCTTCTCTGCCTTTCTGATATTTTTCTTGGCCTGCCACTTCTGGGCTTAACAAGAACTGTACCTGTGTTCTTCCATTTCCTTACTATGTTCCTCACAGTGGAAACTGACAGGTTAAATCTCTGAGACAACTTTTTGTATCCTTCCCCTGAAAAGCTATGTTGAATAATCTTTGTTTTCAGATCATTTGAGAGTTGTTTTGAGGAGCCCATGATGCCACTCTTCATAGGAGAATCAAATAGGAGAACTACTTGCAAGTGGCCACCTTAAATACCTTTTCTCATGATTTGATACACCTGGCTATGAAGTTCAAAGCTCAATAAGGTTACAAAACCAATTTAGTGCTTCAGGAAGTCAGTAAAAAGTAGTTAGGAGTGTTGAAATCAAGAAAATGATAAGGGTGCCCATACTTTTGCACCGGTCAAATTTTGTTTAAATGCAGATTGCACATTTTCTGTTAGTACAATAAACCTCATTTGAATCCAGAAATATAACTGAGTCCATCAGTTATTAGATATATGAAACTGAAATAGCTGTTGCAAAAAACAAAATTGTTATAAAGAAAAAAGGTTAACATTAATAGGGGTGCCCAAACTTTAACATATGACTGTATATATCCTACTTATGCATTTGCTTACTATGGCTTTATTTATTTTTTGTGTCCTTGGCTGCATGTGGCAGGTGAACTATAGTATGCTTTACATTGAAGCGCCTGACATGTGGTGTATAACAGTATAAATACCACTTTTTTTATCTTTTACTCTTTGTGGTACACATTGGCTGTTGAGGTTTCCCTGTGGGTTACCCACCTTTTCTTCTGAATTTGTGGTGCCTGCCTTGTTTTTATTGGTCTATGTTTTCTTTAATAAAGATAATTGTTTATTGCTACAACATGGCCTCATGTGAAGTGTTTTGGTAGGTTTTCTTTCTTCTTGTCTTTTATTCTGTTGCTAACTCTGAACAAGAAGAGCAGAAGTCTCTCATGTCTCATCATAGAGGCTACTCCTGCCGAATTGGAAAGTGTTGAACATTTTGGAAAGTGTTGAAAATTTGAGATAAAGTCTGCAGAGGAGAAAACTGCCAGAAATAGTACACACAGAGGACATCTTATTTATATAAAGTTACCTGAAATGGCAGGTGGGCTTTAAATCAACCCTTCATATACTGTAGATGAGTATAGACAGCATGCAGTCTTCTATTATGCACATGTCATGTCTATTCTACTAACAATACTTTGGGTCTTATTCCTGACTGCTCATTTTTAAATTAAAGTAATGCAGAACACTTTCAAAGTTCTACTAAAGGTCAAAAGAAGTTGACCGCTTCTGTCTCTATGGAGGAGTAAAGGAAATATCATGTGAACCTTCTTGGCTCAACTGAAGACTCACATAGTCTGTGTTAGGAGTCGGATTTCTGCGTTTACTCAGCAGGGATCCAGATCCTCACATTCTGCACTCTCCTCCTATTTTTCCACTGCAGAGGAGATTGCAGAGGAGATTGCCTTGCAGCAAATCTCTCCTGACGCTAAGTCCTTCTGTCCTCTTACTGGGCATGCTCATGGGACGATCTCCCATTGGAGATCGGGAGTCATGTGCTCAGGTCCTGCTTCAGTTCTCATTGGTCCATCTCAGAGATCTGGAAGCGTGCAGAAGGTCCCGGCTGCTATAAAAGGCACGCATGGCTATTCCGCCATGCGTTAGTATAGACTTAATTGCTGCTGTGTGTATGAGGATGCATGTATGATTCTGGTGACTGACTCATTTGAAACCCCTTCCCTCTGATATTACGCATGTGGATAGGGACTGAGTTAGATTCAGCGCCAGCGCTCCTCTGCTGCAACATACACAGCTGCTAGCGTCCGACATTGTGCTTGCGCCTTGCTTTTGTCGTTTAGCGGCAGTGTCCACACCGTGCTGCAGTAGCAGCCTCCTTTGCATTCGCAGTTGCAACGCTGCGCACACGGTAGGTCTAGATGGACGTAGTGCCGCCGTCTTGGGCTACTCCTTTGACATACCGCGTGTGCGTTTTTTACTGAGTACTGTGACTACAACAGGCTCAGTCATTTGTGTTTGTGCTTTTTGGCATCTCTGTGAGTTAACTGAGATTGCTCTGCGCACCTGGGTGAAGTTTAACCCTGTGCGCATTCCCGCCATATTGCTCCTGCCACCACTTAGCAGCGGTTATATCACCTACTGCACGGTGGACCCCGAGCGGCGACCGCACTTTATTATTATTTTTATTTAGTGCGTTCCGCCGTTCCTAACATTATACTAACGCCAGGGTCTGGCTAGTGATGGCAGAACAGCAGCAACTCTTACAGTGTATTCGGCAGCTTGAGGGCTGACTGGCCACTCTTGAGAGGGCTCTCTCAGCTGCACAATCCACCGAAGCTGCTGTAAAGGCAATCACAGACTCGGTTTCCCGTATGTCCACGTCCTCCCCTGCGCCGACAGTTACCCGCCTCCCGTTGCCCGATAAATTTTCTGGCGATGGCGCCTCCTGTAGAGGTTTCATCAGCCAGTGCTCCATTCAGCTGGAGTTACTGGCTGTGCGATTCCCTACGGAACGGGCCAAGGTGGGGTTTATTGTTTCCCTGCTGTCAGGCAAAGCGTTAGAGTGGGCTACGCCACTATGGCAGCGTGGTGACCCAGAGGTCTGGACCGCTGCTCACTTTCTAACAGCTATTAAGCAGGTCTTCCTTGGTCCATGGGTCACGCACGATACCTCTCTTCAGCTTCTTCCTTTGACTCAGGGTGCTCTCTCGGTTAGTCAGTATGCCGTCCGTTTTTGGACACTGGCTTCCGAGTTGGAGTGGTCCGATAAAGCCCTCATCCCTGTGTTTTGGAGAGGTTTGGCGGAGCACGTTAAAGATTGTCTCTCCACTAGAGAGGTTCCTGCCAGTTTGGAAGACCTGATTGCCATTTCCACCCGCATTGACCTCCGTTTTTCGGAGCGCGGTATGGAGCGTGCTCAATCCAAACGGAAGGTTACTCCGGCTCCCAATTTTTTTGAGCCTCTGGAACTACCCGAGCCAGAGGTTCCACCCCCAGAGCCCATGGAGGTGTCTCGCGCCGTTCTCCAGGCATGTCCGGCACAAGACTCCAGTTGCGGTCATATTTGTCAACACGCGGTGTCTCAGAACAACAGTGCCCCGCAACGGCCAAATTCTGTACCACCGGGTAAGACCCTTGTTCCTCCCCACCTTTGGCCGAAGGTTCTTGCCTGGGCACACACGTCCAGGGGGGTTGTCACTGTGGCTATATGCAGACCACAAAACTCCTGGCAGTGTCTTACTGGTGGCCGCACAGGGCTCGGGATGTTAAAAAATATATTCGGGCCTGCGCCTTTTGTGCTCGGAATAGCCTCCTTAAGCGAAGAGCGGAGACGCCTGCCGACACACGGTGGCGTTCCACTTTAACATCCGCTCCCGCTGTCTCCCACGGGTCCCTTCTCAGACCTGGTGATCTTGCCACCCCTGAGGCCTTCCACATGTCCCGGGTCTCTCTGTCATCTACCGGGACATCAGACTTGCCTGCGGACGAGTCTGAGGCCTATACCTCTTACGGGCACAAGTTGGTGGATCGTAAGGCTCAGGGAGGGGGGGGGGCCTAGGAGGGGGGGTTAATGTTAGGAGTTGGATTTCTGCGTTTACTCAGCAGGGATCCAGATCCTCACATTCTGCACTCTCCTCCTATTTTTCCACTGCAGAGGAGATTGCAGAAGAGATTGCCTTGCCGCAAATCTCTCCTGATGCTAAGTCCTTCTGTCCTCTTACTGGGCATGCTCATGGGACGATCTCCCATTGGAGATCGGGAGTCATGTGCTCAGGTCCCGCTCCAGTTCTCATTGGTCCATCTCAGAGATCTGGAAGCGTGCAGAAGGTCCCGGCTGCTATAAAAGGCGCGCATGGCTGTTCCGCCATGCGCTAGTATAGACTTACTTGCTGCTGTATGTGTGAGGACAGATGCATGATTCTGGTGACTGACTCATTTGAAACCCCTTCCCTCTGATATTACGCATGTGGATAGGGATGGAGTTAGATTCAGCGCCAGCGCTCCTCTGCTGCAACATACACAGCTGCTAGCGTCCGACATTGCGCTTGCGCCTTGCCTTTGTCATTTAGCGACAGTGTCCATGCCACACTGCAGTAGCAGCCTCCTTTGCATTCGCAGTTGCAACGCCGCGCACATGGTAGGTCTAGACGGACGTAGTGCGGCCATCTTGGGCTACTCCTGTGACCTGATACCGTGTGTGTGTTTTTTACTGAGTACTGTGACTACAACAGGCTCAGTCATTTGTGTTTGTGCTTTTTGGCATCTCTGTGAGTTAACTGAGATTGCTCTGCGCACCTGGGTGACAGTTAACCCTGTGCACATTACCGCCATATTGCTCCTGCCACCACTTAGCAGCGGTTATATCACCTACTGCACGGTGGACCCTGAGTGGCGAACGAACTTTATTATTTTTATTTAGTGCGTTCCGCCGTTCCTAACAGTCTGTTTCTGGGGGGAACAGTGAATCACTTGATACTCAGCTGTTCAACTAGCTAAGCATTAAAAGCTGGAAGGAAAAAGGTACCTGTGGACATTGTCAGCAATTGGCTCCTTTAAAGAGTGTAATCACACTGACCGTAAACAGTGAACATTTTGGGGAACAATAATTAAAACATTAATAGTAACTGTTTGTGTCTGCAGATAGGGTGTTGAAGCAATTCCGTTTGCCCTTCTCAGAATGTATTGTCTTTCTTACAAATATCAATGTAACAATGTGCATCAGATCCCTTTCTGGCCTGTTGTTATAAATATCAGTACTTTTCTATAAATGTGTGAAAAAGCAGTGTTACAGTTGTGACTGTTGGCAAGAAAGAAACATCATGTTGTGTCCTAGGAAAGGTTATTTCAGATGTTACATTCAATAAGGGACTCTATTGTTAGGCAGAGAGACCTCAATGAGAAAGTCGTGGAAACCACGCTGTTTGTTATTATTTAGCCATTGCAACTTGGAAAGTCATGATACAAATCCTGCAAAAAGTATGTTGCTGATTACAAGAATGCATATGTGATATGTCAGTGGTTGTCTGTCGCTTTCTCTGTCATCTGTAGAGTATTGGTGTAATCAGCTTAGATCATTTTATATAAGCAACAGGGACTAAAGTTATCACTGTCAGTGTCTGAACCATGTGTTGTAGACATGTATCAATCATCATCTCCACCTCCGATGAAGATGCACATTAATTTAGAAGAGGCAAGGAGAATAATAATAGCGTCTCACTTTTTCCAGATTACCTATGATCCACTCAGAACCAGATCTTGTCTCATAAATCATCAAACTGGACAAGTCAGCATCTTATCTCTTCTCCATGCAGAAAAAAACTCAAATCTTCAAAATCTTCTTTATGTAAAAATAAAAAATACACTTCTGTCAAATGCAGTAATATATAGATGACAAGGGTTATGTAGTCGTCTTCGCAATTATATATATACTAGCTGAAGAGCCTGGCGCTGCCCGGGCATAGTAACTAACTGTGGTTATAGCAAATGATAATTATCCTCCATCCCATAGTCCCGTGGCCATATACCCATCATACATATCCATCATCCCATAGGCCCGTGCCCATATACCCATCATACATATCCTCCATCCCATAGTCGAGTGCCCATATACCCATCACACATCCTTCATCCCATAGTCCCATGCCCATATACCCATCACACATCCTCCATCCCATAGTCCCGTGCCCATATACCCGTCATACATATCCGCCATCCCATAGTGGAGTGCCCATATACCCATCACACATCCTCCATCCCATAGTCAACTATTATGACATCATAATGAGGGGCGGGGCTTGATACACACACACTTTTTCCCTATTATGTAGATAGGGGTCAAATTGTTTGGTGAATTGGAACGCGCGGGGTTAAAATTTTCTCGGGGTCCAGACGTGTGACTGTGCCAAATTTTGTGGCTGTAGCTGCGATGGTGCGGATGCCAATCCCGGACATACATACATACATACATACACACACTTGAACTTTATATATTAGATAGATATATATAATATATATCACCATGCGAAGAACAATGAATGGCACTCACCGGTCAAGATATGAAACTTTATTGAAGAATCCTCAACGTACAGTGGGAACAGGGGTGCAAAAACGACGACGGCTGTTTTGCGCACAGATGCGCTTCTACGGGTCAACGGGTGATGTGACCCCTAGAAGCGCGTTTGTGCGCAAAACAGCCATCGTCATTTTTGCACCCCTGCTCCCATTGTACGTTGAGGATTCTTTAATAAAGTTTCATATCTTGACAGGTGAGAGTGCCATTCATCTTTCTTCGCATGGTGATTTTGCAAATGTTGTTTCATTGGATGAGCACCTGAGGGATTCTCAGGTGTAGAGTCTGACTGCTGCTCCAGCACAAGGAGATTGTATCTTAATAATCAGTGTCTTGGCGGTGCGGATCATTTTGTTCTGTGGATGTTTTTTATATATATATATATATATATATAGAATCATAGAATCATAGAATCGTAGAGTTGGAAGGGACCTCCTGGGCCATCTGGTCCAACCCCCTGCTCAAAGCAGGATTCGCTAAATCATCCCAGTCAGATGTCTGTCCAGCCTCTGTTTGAAGACTTCCATTGAAGGAGAACTCACCACTTCTCGTGGCAGCCTGTTCCACTCATTGATCACTCTAACTGTCAAAAAGTTTTTTCTAATATCTAATCTGTGTCTCTTCCCATTCAGTTTCATCCCATTGCTTCTAGTCTTTCCTTGTGCAAATGAGAATAAAGTTGATCCTTCTACAATGTGACAGCCCTTTAGATATTTGTAGACAGCTATTAAGTCTCCTCTCAGTCTTCTCTTTTGCAAACTAAACATTCCCAAATCCTGCAACCTTTCCTCATAAGACAGGGTTTGCAGACCGGTCACCATTCTGGTCGCTCTTTTCTGAACTTGCTCCAGTTTGTTGATGTCTTTTTTAAAATGTGGTGCCCAAAACTGGACACAATATTCTAGATGAGGTCTGACCAAAGAGGAGTAGAGGGAAATAATGACTTCACGTGATCTAGACTGTATGCTTCTGTTAATACATCCTAGAATTGCATTTGCCTTTTTTGCTGCTGCATCACACTGTTGACTCATATTCAGTCTGTGATCTATTAGTATACCCAAGTCTTTTTCACATGTGCTGTCACTTAGCCCTATTCCTCCCATTCTATATATGCTTTTTTCATTTTTATTGCCCAGATGTAGTACTTTGCATTTCTCCCTGTTAAAAACCATTCTGTTAGTTGCTGCCCACTTCTCCAGTTTATTTAAATCTTTTTGAATCCTCTCTCTCTCTTCTCTAGTATTAGCTATCCCTCCTAGCTTTGTGTCATCAGCAAATTTAATCAGTTTACCCTCAATTCCTTCATCTAAATCGTTGATAAAGATGTTGAACAATACAGGGCCCAGGACAGAGCCCTGTGGTACCCCACTTGAGACATTCTTCCAACTGGATGTGCAGCCATTTACGACCACTCTTTGGGTCCGATCACTAAGCCAGTTATGAATCCACCTAACAGTTGCCTTGTCCATTCCATACTTAGTCATTTTTTCAATAAGGATTGTATGAGAGACTTTGTCAAATGCTTTGCTGAAGTCAAGATATACTATATCTACAGCATTTCCTTGATCCACCCAATCAGTGATACCGTCATAGAAGGAAATTAAGTTAGTCTGACATGACTTATTAGTTAGAAACCCATGTAGATTTATGTATATATATTCCTTTATTCTGTGTAGCATTCAGGGGCATACCATTCATAGCAGCAGGTTATGAGCCATTATGGGACCTGTAACCTGAGTGGATCTGGTGCACATACATGGGTGCTACACATACTATGATGGCTCCACAAATAGCCCTCCAAATAGTATGACGACCCTACAATTAGCTCTCAACAAAGTATTATGGCTCCAAAATAATATGTAGTTCTAGTTCTACACATAGTATGATGGCCCCATAAATAGTCCTCCACATGGTATGATGGCCACATAAATAGCCTAATCATAATGTGATGGCTCCATAAACAGCCCTCATCATGGTATGATGGCCACATAAATAACCCTCTGCATAGTATGATGACCCCCAAAAATATCCCTCCGCATAGTATGATGGTCCCATGAATAGCTCTCCACATAGTATAATGGCCCCATAAAGAGCCCTCCACATAGTATGATGGCCCTATAAATAGCCCTCCACATAGTACGATAGCCATCACAAAGTATCCATGGATTGAAAAAAAAACAACCCCCCCTCCCTATTCCCTCTTGGCTCTGGTCTGTGTACCGTATGATCTACACATCTCGGCACCCCAGACTCATGAGCCCCAGAGCCATTATTAGCGGTACCGGGGAAAGTATAGCAGGCACTCAGCGGTTGGTTTCGGTGCTCTGTGGTAGTTGAAGTGCAAATTATCATGGAATACCATGGCACTCATATGATCCTACTGATGTAATATTGATGCCGCATAAAGTCATTACAGCAAAGGCCAAAGTTTCCATCCACGATTTTGGAAATGATTGCTCATCTCTTTCAAACGTAATTGCTTAGTGAATGTGTCACTTAATATAAAGTCAACGCTACAAAACTGTGATTGTGGAAAGGATAGTTTAGTAACTTTAGGGTGGTTGCAGCTGAACATTAATAAACTGTTAAAATCAGTGGGTTTTCTGTACAAATCAGTGATTAAACAACCAGTAGAGCTCTTAACAAACAGAACATCAAGAAAGTTAAATTATGTGTGTGGTAAATTGAATGTCGGAGTCACAAGAATTAATAAATGCAATGAATATATTGAACGTCTGCAAATCTCTATTCCATATACAAAATATATCATCAACATAGTGTAACCAAAATGTAGCAATACTTTAGTAATGGATGACTGAAAACATATTGGTTTTACGAGCTCGACGTGAACCAATAAGCATAGGGGGAGCATCATTTGACCCAATAGCTGTACCCTTCTTTTGAAGATAAAAATTGTCACCAAAAGCGAAAATAATTCTCATGTAATATCAGGTGAAGCAAAAAAGAAACTTGAGATGAAAGTGTCTGGTGACTGCAGCAAGTCCATCATCATGTCGAATAGACGTATATAAGTTTTCATTAGACTATCAGATGGTATATTTGTGAGGGATCTAATGATAGTCAGGAAATGGGAAGTGTCTATGACAAAATACCTCATAGAATCATAGAATGGTAGGGTTGGAAGGGACCTCCTGGGTCATTGTGTCCAACCCCCTGCTCAAAGCAAGATTCACGAAATCATCCCATAAATTTGAGAGTCCTCATTGATTAAATAGCTAACTGAAAAGATGGCAACATATTGCAAGCTTTCAAGATTACTCAGTTTTATTCATCAGGCAAGAATCTCTATTGTAGTGATCTGTTGCTTGGCATCACTAATGGTCTGTTGTAGAAACTCTATATTCAGCAAAAAAATCAAATTTATTAATAATACTTTCAAATTTGTCACAAAAGTCCTCATTGTCAGCGAATAGTGTAGGGAGAAGACCGACTTGAAGACCTCTGGGCATCTTTTTTGTAGCCTATGGTATTTGGCCAGAGTAGATGAGTGTACTTCATATGATATAGTCTGCAGGATATACGTTCCCAATCCCCGTCTTTAATTCATTATTGGGAATATGTGTAGAAATTCACTACGTGCAGATACCTGGTAAAGAATGTTGCTTGTGGATGAGTCGCCAAAGGGGAAAGTCCTAGTAGATGAAGACATGAAACGGATGCAGAGAAAATAGATGGGGGATAAAGGAGAAAGAAAATAACACAAATATAGCAGGATTAAGACAAAGAAGAGTAATAAATGTATGAAATAAAGAAAAATCTGAAATTTTGTGAAATAGCAACCCACATTTACTATTATTACCCAAAGTGTTTAGCTAAATTTGCTATTGGCGGTAAGTGCGTGTGGAGGTACTGTGGGGTGAAATTGTGTGGGGGCAGCATGCAGTTGACGGGACATTATGCTCCGTAAGGACTATGAAAGGGGTATATTAGTGGGTGAGAACAATTTGGGACTTTAGTGTTGGCATAAATATGGTGCTTGAACCTCTAGGTTCAAGCACCATATTGTAATCCGATTTCTTATATTTATAGTGCTTTGAAGAAACCATTATCTTGTAATCCGAACGCTCCTAACTTCTTCTTCTTATTATTATTCAGTTGATTTCTGCAATTAATGCGGCCCGAACCGCTACACGCACAGACTCCGTTGAGGTATCGTTTCGAAGCCAGCGTCCACGAGTGGTGTGCTAAGTAATTTTCGTGTCAATCGGATTTGTAGTTTTTGCGCAATTTGCGTTTGGAATTTTTTTTTATCGTCATTGGAATGCATTGTCTCAATGCTTTTCAATGGGAAAATGTTGCCACAGTCAAATCATGCCCTGAGGCGACTGAAATGGCAGTTAAGTTCATTGATATACGCAGGCAGACCCAGTTACTATGCCATCGCCTACGAACATCACATGACCTCTCCAGGTCACAGATTCTGCCACATAATATCAGCTCTTAAAGCGAAACCCACAGCACAAATGCAAATCTAGCTTCATCACATGACGCATGCCCCTGAGAGAGAATGTGCACCAAAGTGGATTTAGAAGCCCAGTGGGCAAAACTAGCTCTTAAAGGGCCGACGCGCCAAAGTGATGCTTAAAGGGCCGGCTCACCGAAATGAGTCTTAAAGGGCCGGCGCACCAAATCGAAAGCTGAGTGACCCCAGGCTCCAAATCGGAGGCTGAGCCACCCCGTCCTCCAAATCGAAGGCTGATCGACCCTGGCCTACAAATCAGAGGCTGAGCCACCCTGGCCTCCAAATCGGAGGCTGATCGATCCTGGCCTACAAATCAGAGGCTGAGCCACCCTGGCCTCCAAATCGGACCCAGAGTGACCCCGCTCACCAAATCGGACCCAGAGTGGCCCCGCCCACCAAATCGGACCCAGAGTGGCCCTGCCCACCAAATCAGATCCAGAGTGGCCCCGTCCACCAAATCGGACCCAGAGTAGCCACACCCACCAAATTGGACCCTGAGGGGCCCCGTCCACCAAATCGGACTCAGAGTGGCCCCGCAAACCAAATCGGACCCTGAGGGGCCCCGCCCACCAAATCGGACCCAGAGTTGTCCCGCCCACCATATCGGACCCAGAGGGTCCCCGCCCACCAAACCAGACCCTGAGGGGCCCCGCCCACCAAATTGGACCTAGAGTGGCCCCGCACACCAAATCGGACCCTAAGGGGCCCCACCCACAAAATCGGACCCAGAGTGGCCCCGCCCACCAAATCGGACCCAGAGTGGCCCCACCCACCAAATCAGACCCTGAGGGGCCCCGCCCACCAAATCGGACCCTGAAGGGCCCCACCCACCAAATTAGACCCAGAGTGGCCCCGCCAACCAAATCGGACCCTGAGGGGTCCCGCCCACCAAATCGGACCCAGAGGGGCCCTGCCCACCAAATCAGACCCTGAGGGGCCCCGCCCACTAAATCGGACCCTGAGGGGCCCTGCCCACAAAATCGGACTCAGAGTGGCCCCACAAACCAAATCGGACCCTGAGGGGCCCCACCCACCAAATCGGACCCTGAGGGGCCCCGCCCACCAAATTGGACCCTGAGGGGCCCCACCCACCAAATAGGACCTAGAGTTGCCCCCTCAACCAAATCAGACCCTGAGGGGCCCGGCCCACCAAATCGGACCGTGAAGGGCCCCGCCCACCAAATTAGACCCAGAGTGGCCCCGCCCACCAAATCGGACCCTGAGGGGTCCCGCCCACCAAATTGCACCCTGAGGGGCCCCGCCCACCAAATCGGACTCAGAGTGGCCCCGCAAACCAAATAGGACCCTGAGGGCCCCCGCCCACCAAATTGAACCCTGAGGGGCCCCACCCACCAAATTGGACCCAGAGGGGCCCCGCCCACAATATCGGACCCAGAGGGGCCCCGCCCACCAAATCGGACCAAGAGTTGACCCGCCCACCAAATCGGACTCAGAGTGTCCCCACCCACCAAATCAGACCCTGAGGGGCCCCGCCCACCAAATCAGACCCTGAGGAATCCCACCCACCAAATCAGACCCAGAGTGGACCCGCCCACCAAATCGGACCCTGAGGGGTCCCACCCACCAAATCGGACTCAGAGTGGCCCCGCAAACCAAATTGGATCCTGAGGGCCCCGCCCACCAAACCGGACTCAGAGTGGCCCTGCACACCAAATCGGACCCTAAGGGGCCCCTCCCACCAAATCGGGCCCTGAGGGGCCCCGCCCACCAAATCCGACTCAGAGTGGCCCCGCAAACTAAATCGGACCAGAGAGTGGCCCCGCCCACCAAATCGGACCCAGAGTGGCCCCGCACACCAAATCGGGCACTAAGGGGCCCCACCCACAAAATCGGACCCAGAGTGGCCCCGCTCACCAAATCGGACCCAGAGTGGCCCCACCCACCAAATCAGACCCTGAGGGGGCCCACCCACCAAATTGGACCCTAAAGGGCCTCGCCCACCAAATTAGACCCAGAGGGGTACCGCCCACCAAATCGGACCCAGAGGGGCCCCGCCCACCAAATCGGACTCTGAGGGGCCCCACTCACCAAATCGACCCTGAGGGACCCAGAGTGGCCCCACCCACCAAATCAGACCCTGAGGGGCCCCACCCACCAAATTGGACCCTAAAGGGCCTCGCCCACCAAATTAGACCCAGAGGGGTACCGCCCACCAAATCGGACCCAGAGGGGCCCCGCCCACCAAATCGGACTCTGAGGGGCCCCACTCACCAAATCGACCCTGAGGGACCCCGCCCACCAAATCGGACTCTGAGGGGCCCCACTCACCAAATCGGACCCTGAGGGCCCCCGCCCACCAAATCGGACCCAGAGTGGCCTTGCCCATCAAATCAGACCCTGAGGGGCCCCATCCACCAAATCGGACCCTGAGGGGCCCCGCTCACCAAATCGGACTCTGTGGAGTCCCGCCCACCAAATCAGACCCTGAGGGGCCCAGCCCACCAAATCGGACCCTGAGGGGCCCTGCCTACCACATCGGACCCTGAGGGGCCCTGTCCACCAAATCGGACCCTGAGGGGCCCCACCCACCAAATCGGACCCAGAGTGACCCCTCCCACCAAATTGGACCCAGAGGGGCTCCGCCCACAAAATCAGACCCTAAGGGGCCCCACCCACAAAATCAGACCCTAAGGGGCCCAGTCACAAAATCGGAACCTGAGGGGCCCAACCACAAAATCAGACCCTGAAGGGCCCCGGCCACAAAATCGGACCCTGAGGGGCCCCGTCCACCAAATCGGACCCAGAGGGGCCCCACCCACCAAATCGGACCCAGAGTGGCCCCTCCCACCAAATCGGACCCAGAGTGGCCCCGCCCACCAACTCAGACCCTGAGGGGCCCCACCCACCAAATCGGACCCTGAGGGGTCTCGCCCACCAAATTGGACTCAGAGGGGCTCCACCCACAAAATCGGACCCTGAGGGGCCCCGGCCACAAAATCAGACCCTGAAGGACTCCGGCCACAAAATCGGACCCTGAGGGGCCCCACCGACAAAATCAGACCCTGAGGGGCCCCGGCCACAAAATCGAACCCTGTGGGGCCCCACCCACAAAATCAGACCTTGAGGGGCCCCACCCACAAAATCAGACCCTGAGGGGCCCCAACCACAAAATCGGACTCTGAGGGGCCCCAGCCACAAAATCGGACACTGAGGGGACCCAGCCACAAAATCAGACCCTGAGGGGCCCCACCCACATAATCGGACCCTGAGGGGCCACACAAACAAAATCGGACCCTGAGGGGCCCCACCCACATAATCGGACCCTGAGGGGCCACACAAACAAAATCGGACCCTGAGGGGCCACACCCACAAAATCGGACCCTGAGGGATCCCAGCCACCAATTCAAGCCCTGAGGAGTCCAGGCCACCGAATCGGTCCTGAGGTGCCCCACCCACCAAATCAGACCCTGAGGGGCCTCACAGGCCAAAGTGGCCCCTGAGAGGCACCCACAGTTAAAACGGATCCTGAGTTGAAAGTCTTGCAGGGGCAGCAGGCAAGTCTCTCTTAAAGGGGCAGCCCGGGCACCATTTCAAAGCGCTATCTGTACTTCCATCAGGAAATACACATCTAGTTCTTATTGTTCAGTTGATTTCCGCATTTAATGCGGCCCGAACCGCTACATGCACAGACTCCTTTGAGGTGTCGTTTCGAAGCCAGCGTCCATGAGTGGTGTGCTAAGTATTTTTCGTGTCAATCGAATTTGTAGTTTTTGCGCAATTTGCGTTTGAAAAAACATTTTCCCGTCATTGGAATGTATTGTCTCAATGCTTTTCAATGGGAAAATTTTGCCACAGAGAAAACATGCCCTGAGGCGATTCAAATGGCAGTTAAGCTCATTGATATGCGCAGGCACACCCAGTTACTATGCCAACGCCTATGAACTTTACATGACCCCACCAGGACACAGTTTCTGCCAGATAATATCAGCTCTTAAAGCAGAACCCAATGCACAAATGCAAATCTAACTTCATCACATGACGCATGCCCCTGAGAGAGAATGGGCTGATCAACCCTGGCCTACAAATTGGAGGCTGAGCAATCCTGGCCTCCAAATCGGAGGCTGAGCCACCCCAGCCTCCAAATCGGAGGCTGAGCCACCCCGGCCTCCAAATCGGAGGCTGAGCCACCCCGGCCTCCAAATCAGAGGCTGAGCCACCCCAGCCTCTAAATCAGAGGCTGAGCCACCCCAGCCTCCAAATCGGAGGCTGATCGACCCCGACCTCCAAATCGGAGGCTGATCGACCCCGGCCTCCAAGTCGGAGGCTGAGCCACCCCGGCCTCCAAATCGGAGGCTGAGCTACCCTGGCCTCCAAATCAGAGGCTGAGCCACCCCGGCCTCTAAATCGGAGGCTGAGCCACCCCGACCTCCAAATCAGAGGCTGATCGATCCCGGCCTCCAAATCGGAGGCTGATTGACCCCGGTCTCCAAATCGGAGGCTGAGCCACCCCGGCCTCCAAATTGGAGGCTGAGCCACCCCGGCCTACAAATCAGAGGCTGATTGACTCCGGCCTCCAATTCGGAGGCTGATCGACCCCGGCTTCCAAATTGGAGGCTGATCGACCCCGGCCTCCAAATCGGAGGCTGAGGCACCCCGGCCTCCAAATCGGAGGCTGATCGATCCCGGCCTCCAAATCGGAGGCTGAGCCACCCCGGCCTCTAAATCGTAGGCTGAGCCACCCCGGTCTCCAAATCAGAGGCTGAACGACCCAGGCCTCCAGATCGGAGGCTGACCGACTCCGGCCTCCAAATCAGAGGCTGAGCCACCCCGGCCTCCAAATCAGAGGCTGAGCCACCCCGGCCTCCATATCTGACCCAGAGTGGCCCTGCCCACCAAATCGGACCCAGAGTGGCCCCGCCCACCAAATCGGACTCAGAGGGGCCCCGCCCACCAAATTGGACCCAGAGGGACTTCGCCCACAAAATCAGACCCTAAGGCGCCCCACCCACAAAATCAGACCCTGAGGGGCCCCAGCCACAAAATCAGACCTTGAGGGATCCCGTCCACCAATTCAAGCCCTGAGGAGCCCAGGCCACCGAATCAGATCCTGAGGGGCCCCACCCACCAAATCAGACCCTGAGGGCCCCCACAGGTCAAAGTGGGCACTGAGAGGCACCCACAGTTAAAATTGATCCTGAGTTGAAAGTCTTGCAGGGGCAGCAGGCAAGTCTCTCTTAAAGGGACAGCCCAGGCACCATTTCAATGCATTATCTGTACTTCCTTCAGGAAATACACATCTAGTTATTCTACTTCTTCTCCGCATTTTCTGCAATAAATGCAGCCCGAACCGCTCGGCACAGAGACCTTGTTCAGGTGGCGTTTCGAAGCCCTTGGTGGGGACAGGTGTGCTATGTATTTTTGGAGTCGATCCAATTTGTAGTTAAAAAAAATCGCATTTTAAGCAAAAAGTTTCCCATAGGAATTAATGGTGACCTTTCCATGACCCCCAACTGACATGGATTGAAGCCACGGCGAAGGTGCAGTGACCTTACAAAGATGGCAGCTATGCAAATGCAGCTTCCACACATGACCTGTATTAGTTAATAGAAGCTGACAGATTGCTGATTCAAGGTCTTAAAGGCGCAGCGCGCCAATGGCTTCTTAAAAGCCCCACCCAGTGATGGTTAATCTTGGCACTCCAGCTGTTGTAAAACTACAACTCCCAGCATGCCCTTGCAAACTGCAGCAGTTGAGGCAGCAGTTGAGGAGTTGTAGTTCTCCAACAGCTGGAGTGCCAAGATTCGCCATCACTGCAGTCGGACGCCAAAGTGGCTTTAGAAGCCCAGTGTGCCAAAGTGGCCCCTGATGCAAAGTGGCAGCATGTGTCAACATGGCTAAAGTGGCTACCAAGTGGCCAAAGTGGCTACCAAGGTGCCGAATGTGCCAAAGTGGCTACCAAGTGGCCAAAGTGGCTACCGAGGTGCCGAATGTGCCAAAGTGGCTACCAAGTGGCCAAAGTGGATACCGAGGTGCCGAATGTGCCAAAGTGGCTACCAAGTGGCCAAAGTGGCTACCGAGGTGCCGAATGTGCCAAAGTGGCTATCAAGTGGCCAAAGTGGCTACCAAGTGGCCAAAGTGGCTACTGAGGTGCCGAATGTGCCAAAGTGGCTATACACAACATTCATATTCTAACTTTACTTTCTTACAGTCAACACCTGATACACTGCTGTAAATCTGGCAGCGCTGTTCAAGCACTATGTATTTCCTTCAGGAAATGCCCATCTAGTTTACTGTTAACCTGCCGCAATACATAATCTTCTCCCTGATTTTTGGTGAGTGCTTTGCAGAACCCAATTTTCATGGTTTGCTGGGGTCCCAATGGACCATTATGACTTCAATCACAATGATACTTAATGGGAAATAAACCTTTAAAGGGGATAGGTCATCAGATTTCACCATACAAACAGAATACTTAAATAGATGTCTTTGACAGTGGTGTACTTAGAATGTATCCAACTTTCTAAGTCTGGAGCTGGACTCATAAAATGCTTTTTTTTCATGATAGGCATGAAAATAGGACCATTCTCATATAGATATAGATTGTTAAAGTAGCACACCGGCTTCATCAGGTCTAAGATATCTAGTCATTATGTGTGTAGATTTCATTATATAATCTAGTTACAAATTATCTTTAATTAATCTAAATCTAGTCTAATCGAATGTTCGGACCAACTAAATTGCTGTACTATGTACTAAAAAAGGTGAAGGCCATACACTGTGTTGCATTTATAGACAGATAATAAGCTATACTGGGCATAACAGGTGGTTTCCTGTAAAGTTTCTACATAGTATAAAAACTTTTATCATTTAATATCGTGCTCACATAAAGCAAGAGCATCAATTAACAAATTTGGCATGGTCAGTGAATATATTAACTTATCTGATACTTGTCTGTTACATAATTGTGTTTTCTAATTGATCTGCTAGTTTTTTTTACTCTACAATAAGTTTGGATGTTTGAGTTTCTTTTTCCTGGAATCACATGCTTTACCAGATGGACCTGACTTGTAATAGGATTTAGGGCCTGTACCGCAGTTAATGAAGGCAATTACAATTTCATAACAAAGACATAAGGAACATATTGATGGAGCAAAACTCCATTTGTCTAAAAAAGTGTTTGGAGATATACAGGGTACAGTAAAAAAAATCCTTAGGAACAGTGCCAACGAAAATAGTTGCATAAAAATATGATTTGTTAAAGCTGTAAATTGTGTTAAAAAACAAGGTTTTGCATTTTCCAACATAAAATGTAAAGGACTATACAAATAAATCTCAGTCAATTTAAAAAGAGTGATAGAAAACAAATTTAATCAACATTGACTTGTTTTAACTTTTTAACATGAATTACAAACTTTAACATCACAACCAGGAATTTTAAAAATAGTTACTAATCCTAATTGTATGATTCCTTACATAAAAAAAGAAAGAGGAAGCAGAGACGGGATTGGCTGTTTAGACCATATATACAGTTTTATAAATAAAGAAAATTGGAGTGCTGACTTCAAAAATGAAACATGATTTTATTAATATAATAATAAATGACATGCATATTTTCATACAAAGATTATTGAGGAAGGAAAAGATAGGATCCACAATAGGAGCCCTGGGAATAAGGGGTTGTGGTAAGAGGCAGGTCCACAAATTACATAAATATATGGTGTTAGAAGATCATGTAAACATATACTATCCTTGTGCAAATGTAGTAATATTGACATAATTAAAAAGTGCTTTCGCTGAGAGGATCTACCATCAGTTATAAACTAGTAATGTGGAAAAAGGGGGCATGAAATAAATGTACTGCCCATACCAAGTTATAAGTGTTGCATACACTTATCCATGTTGTAAGGTGCTGGTGCACAGACCACAGAGTGCCCGAGTACCCAGGGGCCGACCCCAGAAGCACGTTTCGCGTAAGCTTTTTCAAGGTGGAATCATATATACATTTTTGAATCAACTTACTTGATCCATTGAGTCTAAATGTTATCAATTTTATTAAAACTCTTCTTTATCCAAGAGAATAGTATAGTTTCATTAGTTAAGATCCACATAAGATTTGTTATATTGAAAAAAGCAGTCTTTAGAGATGAGCAAGCACTAAAATGCTCGGATGCTTGTTACTTGAACCAAGCAATTACTAATGCTCGAATGCTCGATTCGAGTAACGATTATAATGGGAGTCAAAGGGAAGTCCGAACATTTTTCCAGCAGACCCTACAAGGAGATCTAGGGGGCAGTGAAAGTGTTGAAATGGATAGGAAAAGTGCTGAATGGAAGGAGAACAGCATAGGGATGACACCTGGAAGCAACCCGAACTCCCAGATCACTGCTGAGTACAATGGTGTCACGCTTTTACTCCACTTTAAAGACTGATAAAAAAACATTCAAAATCGATGAGAAATTTGAGTTTACAGGAAATAGAGGTTAAGAAACAATATTTCCTGTATAATGGTATAATGACTTGCATATAAGGCAAAATTTAAAAAGGATTTAAAAAAATAATATTTAAAGTAAACCAAAATTTAAACTTTTATTAAAACATTGGAAATGTCAGAGTAATTTATGAAGGATTCAAGAACTGCAAAAAATATGATAGAAGAAAGACTAATGTACATCCTGTATTAGACATAAAGCAGGGCCTCATGCATATTGTGTTCAAATTCTCATGTAGTGGTACTCCTAGGCTCATAAAAGCTATGTACTAAGTAAAATCCTGTCAAAAATTACTAGCTGAGTCATCCTTATACCCTTGAAGGCATCAACTGTAGTACTTCATTCAAATATTGTGAACAAAGTGTAGTTGTGGTACTTTTACACTCATAAAGACTTTGCACACAGTGCAAAGCTATGAAAATTTGATAATAAGGGTAATACAGTCATCCAAAGACCCTTGAAGACAACAACTGGCAGGCCTCATTAAAATATTTTGAAAGTGTAGTTGATGTACTCCTACACTCATAAAGATTTTGTACAAAGTGCAAAGTCAGGACAAAATTATAAGTAGGCCAATCCAGTCATCCATAGACTCTTCAAGACAACAACTGGTGGACCTCATTAAAATAGTGAAGACTAAAAACACTTTATGTGCTGCTGTCATACTGTATTGGAAAAGTTTGGTCTAATCCAAGCTTTGCTTATTTTTATTAGAGTGAGCCTGTGAGCACTTTCTGTTAACATGCAAAAATGCCACATACGCACACAGTCAGTGAAGCGGGGAACTACTTATAGCTCCAGTGCGCACGCGTGGAGAACCGCTTGTCACGGTACATGCGTGGCTCACTGACAATACGCAAGCAACGCTCCCCAATACACACTATGCAAGTGCAGGTTTTCTAGTGACGTTGGATCAAACCCAAGAAGAAAATTCAAATTATGTGGGCCGCGACAACCCTGACTGAATGCAATGAAGCACACATTACTAAACAAGCAGGTAAAATAACTATATAAAGTGCTTTTTGCTAAGGATTACAGTGGCAATTTTAATGAAAAAATGTTAGTGATGCACATTGCATCATTAACTACGCACTGGATACACTTTAGATGCTTAAAATGAAGTGACAGGTTCCCTTTATAGAAAAACGTAGACTTTACTCAAACAAAGCATCAGATCACAGACACAGATATCAAGGTATCATTTTAGTCAACTTTCTGTGACCTACAAGCCCATATAGATGGCTTAAGAGGGTTCATCCTATTGACAGATTCCCTTTAGGCAATATAATGAAATAAATCCCTGGTGTTCAGTTCCTCTAAAGCAGGGGTTTTAAACTGGCAGTCCCACAGGCTGTTTCATGCGGCCCGAAGGTACGTTAGCTCATGTAATGATGTGGCCCAGTTCAGGGGGCCGACGATGCTAGTGCTTAATGTCAATTGAATGTGTGCCCTTGCTTCTCTGCGCTGCAATATCAATACCAGCCATCGGTCAATCAGAGGCCGGCAGCTGACAATGGTGTGCCGGTAGCGTATGACATCACTACCATGCATTATCTCACAAGTGGAAGAAAAAGATTATGCTGTTCACCGAGAGAGCGGAGGACAGTTGATAAGTATTTTTTTAATGTGTAATGTGAAGAGCTGCACAAAGGGGACAAGGATGGAGGACATTACTACAGGATAGGTACCAGAATATGGGACATTACTGAACTGTAATTTGGGGACCAGGATGGGGGACATTTCAGCAATTTAGGGACCAGGATGGGGACATTATTCCAATATGGTGACCAGCAGGGCTGCCACTAGTAATTTTGGGACCCAATACTGGCAAAATTTTGGGGGCCCCCTTAAGACACCGCCTAGTCTCCGCCCCAGCCCCGCCACCACCCCTCCAACTTTCCACTGTCAAAAGATTTTCTAAGCCCCCACCACAACAAGGTAGACTCTTTTAGCTGGGTCCTGCTCTACACTAACCTATTAAACATTTGTTAAAATATCCAATACAATTTAGGTAAATTTTTATTTATTTTTCAATTTTTAAAATGACTAATAATATCACATACAGGGGACAAATACCACCGCACCATGATCAGACACCATATTACCACCACATAGTGACCACCACATTCCACTCTATGTCTCCTTTCTGCCCTGGGCAATGTTGAAATGCAGGCCCCCTGCTGCCTGGGCCCTGTTGGAATGCGGGTCCCCTTCCTGGTCCCTGTTGGAATGCGGGCCCCCTGCCTGGGCCCTGTTGAAATGCAGGCCCCCTGCCTGGGACTTGTTGGAATGTGGACCACCTGTCCGGGCCCTATTGGAATGTGGGCCCCCTGCCTGGGCCTTGTTTGAATGTGGGCCCCCTGCCTGGGCCTTGTTTGAATGTGGGCCCCCTGCCTGGGCCATTTGGGTGAATGCTGGCCCCTGCCCCCCAGTCACCACTGAACCAAGTTTCTTCTCACTAAACTGGAGAGAGATTCACCCTGCTCGCCTGCCGCCTCCACCTGCTCGTCTGGTCTGCGGTCTGCCCATCGCCTTGTCCGGTCCGCCCGCTGCCTCATCTGGTCTGCCTGGCCGTCCGCTCCCACGTGGCACACCACACAAGATGGACCATGATGCACCGGGTGCAGCTTAAAGCTACAATGCCCATTTCCGTTTGCTGGCTGCATTCACAACACTGTATGTATCTCTTTAAAACACCACAGTATTGTTATGCATCGGCGTTCGGAATAAGAAACCTGAACAAAATGTCGGGGGGGATGAGCATGGACTGGGCCGCCAGCGTGCTCGGGCCCCCCTTTTTGCTCCTAATCACCGGGCCCCATACAGTAGTAAGGGCAGTAATGCCCTGATGGCGGCCCAGGTGACCAGGATGGAGGACATTACTACAGGATAGGTACATAGCTACAAGATGAGGACCATGATGGGAGACATTACTCCATTAGGGACCAAAAAAATGTAAAAATGGAAAAACAAAAGTCTGAAAAGATATTTTACTGCTAAAAAAGCTGTTTTATGTACAAACTAAAGAAAAAAAGTGCCCATTTGTTGTTGCTGCACCGTATTGACCCAAGCTATAAAACTACTATAAACCATACAATTAATTCCATTTAAAACAATTAAATGAATAACATGCCAAAAATGTTCCGAAAATGCTCAAAAGGTGTATAGGAAAAAATTATATCACTAAAAATGTCAACTCATCCTGCAAAGAATGTTGCCGGTCAAATGAAAGTTTTTTCTATGTGCAACACATATACCCAGACTGGTTTGAGACCTCTGCTCTATAGCACAGTGGATAGATGCTAGGGGCACATTTAGCTATGTGTACTGGAACCATGGACCACTAAACAAACACAAAAATTAAACCCTTTCTGTATTAGGATGTGATTGTGCAGGGGTCCACAAGTGTACAGGGGGCTCAACAACTGGGCTCCCTCCACAAGCAGAAGATGCTAGCTATATCACATAGAATGCCTCTGTGTCTAACTGTTGCAGCCAGAGGTGAACTGTTAACTATTTATAGGGCACTGTCAATTGACATTGTGTGTGCGCATCAACTCCCATCGGCCCTCCACGATGCGATCATTGGGTACGGAATAGTTAGCATAGCAGTTGGGGAGCCTGCTAAAGGCCCATCATTACCATATTGGCCCTCCTGATGCTCAGCTAAAATTCAGATTTTTGCTTTCATCCCTTAAATAGAAAACAAATCTTTGCATGTTTGGTATCCCCACAATTGCACTGACACTCTTTTTTTTCAGTTCATTTTGAATGCCGTAAAAACAAACCCCCCAAAACTTCGGCGGAATTGTATTTTTTTCACCATTTCTTAAAATGTAAAAAAAAATTTCCATATCCTTCAATACAAATTGAGTGTTGTCCATCAAAACAGCAGCTTACATTGCAAAATAACAAGTCCACATAAGTCTATGTTGAAGGAAAAATAAAAAAAAAAAGTTATGGCACTTGCAAAAGGTGAGGAAAAGACAAAAATTTAAAAAAAAAACAGGAAAATCTCTCATCATTAAGAAGTTAATATAATTAACCCCAGATTTATTGCCGCTGTCAGAAAAAGAACATAGAAGTAACAAATGGTAGAATATTTCACTCTTTCCTTTCATTCTTCGGTGTGGTAAAGCCATTACTCTGAGCCTTCTCACATATGTTCAGTTTAGAGTATTTAAAGCTTAACAGGGGCAGTAAACGTTAACTCCTTGATTATCCAGGGTTTGTAGGTCATCTGCAAACACACCTGTCTTCCAGTCCCTTGTTTTGCCTCATTAATGGTGTCATGTGCCCTGAATAGACATGAGGGATGGCTTCGGCTGCCATTCTGTCTTCACTAGCAGCATTTAGCTGGGAAAATATACTTTTAACTTTAAACAGATGTCATGTGGATGTCAAACATCTGCAAAAGAAAACTTACTACCGTAACCTGGGTGTCCACTGTGACTGTTTAAGTGGTTTGACAATACAAATATAATATAATATAAACTGACACTTTACGACAAAACTTACAAGATGTCCAACCTCGTTCTACTATTCTTGGATTCCTAAGAGACGTAATGCAGAATGTCACGTGTAGACAAAGCTAAGGCGACCAATGGAGAATCTCAGAAATGTGGTGGGTCGGTGTTCTCCAAATACGCACGCATTCCTTTTTACAGTGTGATTACACTTATATTATGACAATTGTAAATGTGGCACAGATTGATGGGGTTTTCTTTACTGTTATCCATGTGTAGAAGTAACAAGATGAATTCAATTCTTGTATTTCTTTTGATAGAATTTTTAAGTATAAGTAACATGAAGAAACGGCTGAATAAAAAATACAAAAGGGACAAAAAGTGAACATTTGAAATATATTTATTGGCAATTAATTGACAACAAAGTAGATTTAAATAGATTTTTTGGAAATGGATCGCATAAAAGAAGGTTCTTAAACGTATAGTGTATGGGGTGTACCACGATAAGAAATATATCAGATATAATATGAAGAAAGTAAACAATATATATATGTGCCCAATATATCCACAGAGAAACTCTGATGTTATCAGCAAGTTATAAAAAGTAAATTGTGCAGAAAATGTTCAGATAAGTATAAATAGATAAATAAATATGAATATAGTTCTAGAATGGCAAAAGCCAAGGCGAAACATTCATTGGATGTGATGTTTCTACATTGGGGTTTGTACCTATTGCATATTTTATTGTATAACTTTCCTGCTCTTTGCTTTTTTGCATTCAATGTTATATCGGGGATCTTATTTTACTATGGGAACAATATGGTGATACTTTACCAATGAGTTGTTTATCACTTGTCACTTTATTAGATGCCATTTGTTCCCGTTGCACACAATCATATTCAATTATATTCATATTTATTTATCTATTTATACTTACTTGAACATTTTATGCACAAGCCGCTTTTTATAAGTTGCTGATAACTGCAGAATTTCTCTGTGCATATATTGGGTATACTGTACATGTAATATCAGTAAACGATTGTTTACTTTCTTGATATTATATCTGATATATTTATTATTGGGGTACACCCCTTTTTAATCCCCTTGTTTTGTGCAATCCATTTTGCTTAAATCAATTTTAATCTGTTGCGTTGTGTAATCTGTTGTGTTGTGTAAATTAATTTCCAATAAATATTATATTTAATATATTCGGTTGTATGTCATATTTGTAGGTTTTATTCTTGTGATATAATGTTAATTGGCTGATTACTGGATGTATTTTCGCCTTTTTTTCACGAAACTATCACTAAAATTAAGGTTTTTTGGTAACTCCATCCCAAACTCAACCTTTTGCCGCCTTCTAAGTGTCAAATCTTTTTGTCTGTTAATATGTTATTGTAGGATAAATTGTATTATTAATACCGTCATTGAATTCACCAATTCATTATTATGTGTTGAAAAAAGTTCTTTGATGACAAAAAGACAGTCTCACCATTCTACTTTGAGTTTCTTTTACAGCACTCAGTGTGTTTAAAATGAACTAGAAAACTTTTTCTGCAAGTCAGTAAGATTGTGACGATGGTAAATTTCTATAGCTTTTATTATGCTTTACTACTTATACAGAATAAAAAATGAAAAAAAAGATACCAATTTTTTTTATTACTGATCATTAAAGATGTAAGAGTCCCCCCTCTTATCAGAAGGTTTTGGATAGAATAGCCGACATCCACAGGAAGGAGCACATGACAGCTTTATTGAATTTGAGTTTAGATAGATTTGAGATCGTCTGGGCTCCCTGAGACTATTTTAGGGCCCAAAACAACAGTTAGAAGCATGTTGGTTTTTGAACAGGTTTCTTCTTCCCCTCCCTGCCCTATGTTGTATGTCTCGTCTTATTCAGTACTGTGGTTTTATAAAAATTGTAATATGAGTATGGGGATGGAGTCATCTTAACTTGGCATCGTTTAGAACTGCTGTTGGACTTTCTGTCTTTTTCTGTTCTATTGCACAATTCGTTTTGATGCCACTGGGGGAAACATCTTCATTCTAATTGTACTCCATTCTTTCTGACCATCTAATTTGTAAGCCAAATTGTGATTATTTTGTCTCATTTCCAATTATAAAATTTAATAAAAATTACAGTTATTAAAAAAAAAAGGTGTAAGAGGACTTGCTTCTGTGGGGAAAGTGTTTATTTTGATGTAAATATGTTTTTTTTCATCATTTTTTATTTCATTCTTTTGAGTAAAGGAGGTGACCAAAAAGCAGCAATTCTGCTTTCTTTTTATAATGTTTACTTTATTCTTTAAATGGAACATGTCAGCTGATTCTTGCTGCCCAAACCATGATCAGCAGGAATCAGAGTCTGGATGAAGGATTACAGCCAGGTATATTTTATTCGGATTCTCTATGGTGTTTCAAAATACATATAGTTAAAAGATCTGGCAGAGAATATAGCCTTGACAGAGCTAGAGAAGGGCAGGGATAGATGGAAAACAAGCAGGTGGGAAGATGCAATTAAATGTTTGGCCCCACTGTGGAGCACTGAGCATCTGTACTTGGTTGGAGCAGTCATTTTGTGCTGACAGATTCTCATTAAGGATATGGGTATTTAACAACAGTCCATCGGAGAATTGCCAATACAGAGAGCTATGGATGAAGAACATATAAGATGGCTATACACAAGATGCTTGGCTAACAACTATTTCACCATAAACATGTATTCTCAGCTTGATCAAGAATGCACAAAAAGGGAATAAGCCATTGACAAAGTCTTATGGTTCAGCTTATTTCCATAAGAATAAAGTATTATCATTTTGCAATCTACAATATCAGGAATGGAGATGAGGTTGGTTGGATTTAGCAGAATGGCAGCTAAGATGGAGTAACAGAAGGGCCAGCAACTGAAATAATTTAATTTTTTTAGATTCCAATTCACCAGATTCGACAAACTTAAATTTTTTTTTAGCAGCTAATCGATTTACTGCGAACAACAATACTACAAAACCTCCAATTGCCCTCAAATGACATGTGTAACATTCTGAGGTTTCTTTGAGAAGCCGTCATGATCACGCCTGAAGTCATGTCTCATGTGAACTTTCAGTGACTGATGTCATTTTCGGTAATGTCCAAAATGGCAGCAGGAAATTTGGGGGCGATTTGTACAAATCGTATGTCAATTTCTTCAAAATCGACAAGATCTGCCAATTTCATAAAATTTGCAACACATTTGATTTGCATTAAATCAGTTTGATCATACCCATTAGATAGTTGGCCAATTCTGCTGATATTGGGGGATTTGATTCAGTTAAGTTTTATGTAACACGTATGGGTAGATTTACTCATCTGGTTAGTCATTAGTCTAATTAAATATAGAGATGTATGGCAGGAAAGTTCAAGTTGAAAAGCAAAAATCATTTTGAACCTTTTTTGCGTTTTAGGAGCAATTATTTCAATTAAATTGCATCATCCAGTGTCAGCAAATATATATCAAGCTTCACTTTGAAATACTAAATTATGGCAGGTTGCCAGTGTAATGTTAAAAATACTGTCATTCTAAATTCCCATTCTATTATGTTTGAAGATGACCCCCCACTTCGCAACATAGTTATGTGTTTTGTAAAATTCATAATGCATTTTAACCCCTTCACTACCAAGGGTGGTTTGCACGTTAACTCCTGGGCCAATTTTTACAATTCTGACCACTGTCCCTTTATGAGGCAATAACTCTGAAACGCTTCATTGGATCCCGGTGATTCTGACAATGTTTTCTCGTGACATATTGTGCTTCATGTTAGTGGTAAAATTTCATTCATATAACTTGTGTTTATTTGTGAAAAATATGGAAATTTGGGAAAAATTTTGAAAATTTTGCAATTTTCCAACTTTGAATTTTTATGCCCTTAAATCACAGAGATACGGCACGCAAACAACTTAATAAGTAACATTTCCCACATGTTTACTTTACATCAGCACAATTTTGGAACCAAAATTTTTTTTGTTAGGAAGTTATAAGGGTTAAAAGTTGATCAGTGATTTCTCATTTTTACAACACCATTTTATTTTTACGACCACATCACATTTGAAGCCACTTTGAGGGGTCTATATGATAGAAAATACCCAAAAGTGACACCAATCTAAAAACTGTACCCCTCAAGGTGCTCAAAACCACATTCAAGAAGTTTATTAACCCTTCAGGTGCTTCACAGGAATTTTTTGAATATTAAAAAAAATGAACATTTAACTTTTTTTCGCAAAAAAAAATTTCAGGTTCAATTTTTTTTATTTTACCAAGGGTAAAAGGAGAAATTGAACTGGAAATGTTATTGTGCAATTTGTCCTGAGTACGCTGATACCTGATATGTGGTGGGGAACCACTGATTCGGTGCATGGCAGAGCTCAGAAGGGAAGGAGCGCCGTTTGACTTTTTCAATGCAAAATTGGCTGGAATTCTGATCGGACGCCATGTCACGTTTGGAGAGTCCCTGATGTACCTAAACAGTGGTGACCTCATTTTGGAAACTAGACCCCCCCCCCAAGGAACTTATCTAGATATGTGGTGAGAACTTTGAACCCACAAGGGCTTCACAGAAGTTTATAGCGTACAGCGGTACAATTAAAAAAATCATATTTTTTCCACAAAAATGATCTTTTCATCCCCAATTTTTATTTTCCCAAGGGTAACAGAACCCTAAAAGTTATTGTGCAATTTGTCCTGCGTACGCTGATACCCCATATGTGGGTGTAAATGACTATTTGGGCGCATGGCAGAGCTCGGAAGGGAAGCAGCGCCATTTGACTTTTTTGGTTGGAATTGAGATCGGACACCATGTCGCGTTTAGAATGCCCCTGATGTACCTAAACAGTGGAATCCCCCCACAAGTGACCCCATTTTGGAAACTAGACCCCCTAAGGAACTTATCTAGATGTATGGTGAGCACTTTGAACTCCCCCAGTGCTTCACAGAAGTTTATAACGCCCGGGCGCGAAAATAAAAAAATCGTATTTTTTCCACAAACATGATAATTTAGTCCCCTTTTTATATTTTCCCAAGGGTACCAGGAGAAAATGGACCCCAAAAGTTGTTGTCCAATTTGTCCTGAGTACACTGATACCCCATATGTGGGAGAAAACTACTGTATGGACACACCTCGGGACTCGGAAGGGAAGTAGTGATGTTTTGGAATGCAGACTTTGATGGAATGGTCTGCGGGTGTCATGTTGCCTTTGGAGAGCCCCTGATGTACCTAAACAGTGGAATCCCCCCACAAATTACACCATTTTGGAAACTAGACCCCCTAAGGAACTTATCTAGATGTGTGGTGAGCACTTTGAACCCCCAAGGGCTTCACAGACGTTTATAACGCCGGGGCGTGAAAATAAAAAATCGTATTTTTTTCCCACAAAAAAGATGTTTTTGCCCCCAGTTTTTTATTTTCCTAAGGGCAATAGGAGAAATAGGACCCCAAAAGTTGTTTTGCAATTAGTCCTGAGTAGGCTGATACCCCATATGTGGGGGTAAAACACTGTTTGGGCGCATGGCAGAGCTTGGAAGGGAAGGAGCGCCGTTTGACCCTTTTCAACGCAGAATTGGCTGGAATTCAGATCAGACGCTATGTTGCGTTTGGAGAGCACCTGATGTGCCCAAACAGTGGAAACCCCCCAATTCTAACTCCAACCCTAACCCCAACACACCCCTTACCCTAATCTCAGCCCTAACCCTAGCCCTAACCCTAATGGGAAAATGGAAATAAATACATTTTTTAAATTTTATTATTTTTCCCTAACTAAGGGGGTGATAACGGGGGGTTTAATTTACTATTTATGGCGGTTTTTATTTTTGGCAGCTGTCACTCGCTAAAAGACGCTTTTTATTGTAAATATAGTTTTTACATATTGAGAGCTATAATTTTTCCATATTTTGACCCAGAGAGTCATGTGAGGTCTTATTTTTTGCGGGACGAGTTGACGTTTTTATTGGTATCATGTTCGGGGACGTGACTTTTTTATCGCTTTTTATTCCGATTTTTGGGACGCAGAATGAACAAAAACCAGCGTTTCATGAATTTCTTTTGAGGGGTGCGCTTACACCGTTCCGCGTGCGGTAAAATTGATAGAGCGGTTTTATTCTTCGGGTCAGTATGGTTACAGCGATACCTCATTTATGTCGTTTTTTATGTTTTGGCGCTTTTATGCAATAAAAACAATTTTATATAAAAAATAATTATTTTTGCATCGCTTTATTCTGCGAGCTGTAACTTTTTTATTTTTTCTCTGATGATGCTGTATGGTGGCTCATTTTTTGCGGGACAAGATGACGTTTTCAGCGGTACCATGGATATTTATATGTGTCTTTTTGATCGCACGTTATTGCACTTTTTGTTCGGCAGTATGATTATAAATCATTATTTTTTGCTTCGTTTTTTATTTTTAATTTTTAAGGGGTTCACTAAAGGGGTTAACTAATGGGACAGTTTTATAGGGCAGGTCGGTACGGACGCGGCGTTACCAAATATGTGTACTTTTATTGTTTTTTACTATTATTTTAAAAAAATGAATTTATTAGGGAACATTTTTTTTAATTTATTTAGCGATTTTTTAAAAATTATTTTTACACTTTTTTTTTTTTTTTTAACCTTATTAGGTTGTCCCAGGGGGGGACATCACTGTCCTGTGACAGATCGCTGATCTGTGACAGATCAGCGATCTGTCACAGGCATAGACGCAGATTTCCTCATGCCAGCGCTTTGCAGGCACTGAGGATGTCAGCTCCTTACAGGCCCCCGAAGGTCACCGTCGCCATCTTGGATCCGGGGACCTGTAGGGAAGGAGACCCCCGCAGCAGCGCTGTACATTGCGCTGCAGTGGGGGGCTCAGGGAAGCACAGAGGGAGCCCCCTCCCTGCCGATGCTTCCCTTTAACCCCCGGTACACCGCAATCGTGTTTGATCGCGGTGTGCAAGGGGTTAACGTGTCGGAGCCCTCCGTGACCGCTCCTGACACATTGTGCCGGGTGTCAGCTGTGATAATCAGCTGACACCCGGCCACGATCAGCGGCGCTCACCACGTGGGCACCGCTGATCGCGCTAGACGTAATATTCCATCCATGGTACTTAGGGCCCAGGTCACATGGACGGAATATTACGGCCAATGAAGGAAAGGGGTTAAAGGAGCCTCTCAGCACAAAATGACTGCTTGAAGCAATGCACAGGAGTGCCTGTGGCATGGCTGAGCAGTTCAGTGCAATTTCTAACCTACCTGCTTTGCATCTATCTCTACAAGAACTGTCAATCAGCGAAAAGGAGATAGATGCTAAACAAGTAGGTGGGAAGGTGCACTGAACTGCTTGGCCATGCCAAGAGTGCACTGAGTGCCTGCATATGGATTCAAACAGTAATTTTATGCTGAAAGATTCTTGTTTAACCCCTTAAGCAGCATTATATATAGTGCATCATTGCTAGGCTTCACATGTGTGGAGGGGACTCATGAGATGAGCTCAAGGTAGATAGATGCCAGGTAAGAAGGTGGCATCTGTGTCTAACAGCAGTGGCAGAAGCAGAGCTCTGATTGCTGCTGTGAGCCATTTAACCCCTTAACGACCGCCGATACGCCTTTTAACGGCGGTAATTAAGGGTACTTAAACCACAGCGCCGTTAATTCACGGCGCTGTGATTTAAGTGAATAGCGCCCCCCAGTGTCGGATTTTCTCCGGGGTCTCGGCTGCCAGGGGTAGCCGAGACCCCAGAGAACATGAATCGGTCGGTTTTTACCGACCCCCGCTTTTGCGATCGCCGTTATTAACCCTATAACGGCGACCGCAAAAAAAAAAAAAAGCCGCGATTTTACATTTAATTTCTCTTTCCTCTGATGTGATCGCACATCAGAGGATAGAGAAATAGGGTCCCCGATCCCCCCGGTCCCCTCCCGGTACCTCTCCCTTGTCCTCCATCCCCTCCCGGTGGTCCCGCGCCCGCCGGCGTCATCCGATGGGCGCCGCCATCTTGAAAATGGCGGGCGCATGCGCAGTGCGCCCGCCGGGAATCTGCTGGCTCTGGCTGGCAGATTCCATTCATTATTTTGATCACTATGATAAACGATCATAGTGATCAAAATAATAAAAATAGTACATAACCCCCCCGTTTATCACCCCTATAGGCACACATAATGAAATAAAAAAAATATTTTTTTTTTCAGTTTTCCATAAGGGTTAGGGTTAGGGTTAGGCTAGGGTTAGGGTTAGGGTTAGGCTAGGGTTAGGGTTAGGCTAGGGTTAGGGTTAGGGTTAGGCTAGGGTTAGGGTTAGGCTAGGGTTAGGCTAGTGTTAGGGTTAGGGTTAGGCTAGGGTTAGGGTTAGGGTTAGGCTAGGGTTAGGGTTAGGCTAGGGTTAGGGTTAGGCTAGGGTTAGGCTAGGGTTAGGGTTAGGCTAGGGTTAGGGTTAGGGTTAGGCTAGGGTTAGGGTTAGGCTAGGGTTAGGGTTAGGGTTAGGCTAGGGTTAGGGTTAGGGTTAGGCTAGGGTTAGGGTTAGGCTAGGGTTAGGCTAGGGTTAGGCTAGGGTTAGGGTTAGGCTAGGGTTAGGGTTAGGCTAGGGTTAGTGTTAGGCTAGGGTTAGGGTTAGGCTATGGTTAGGCTAGGGTTAGGGTTAGGCTAGGGTTAGGGTTAGGGTTAGGCTAGGGTTAGGGTTAGGCTAGGGTTAAGGTTAGGCTAGGGTTAGGCTAGGGTTAGGGTTAGGCTAGGGTTAGGGCTAGGGTTAGGGTTGGGCTAGGGTTAAGGGTTAGGGTTGGGCTAGGGTTAAGGTTGGGCTAGGGTTAAGGGTTAGGGTTGGGCTAGGGTTAAGGGTTAGGGTTGGGCTAGGGTTAGGGCTAGGGTTGGGCTAGGGTTGGGCTAGGGTTAGGGCAAACTAGGATTAGGGTTAGGATTAGGGATTAGGGTTGGGATTAGGGTTAGGGGTGTGTTGGGGTTAGGGTTGGAGCAAGAATTGAGGGGTTTCCACTATTTACCAACTTTGGGGGTCTAAAAATTGGGGTCTAAAAAATCACTTTTGTGGAAATAAAAAAGACTTTTTATTTTCACGGCTTTGCGTTTATAAACTTCTGTGACGCGCTTGGGGGTTCAAAGTGCTCACCACACATCTTGATAAGTTCCTTAGGGGGTCTAATTTCCAAAATGGGGTCACTTGTGGGGGGTTTCCACTGTTTAGGCCCATCAGGGGCTCTGCAAACGCAACATGATGCCCGCAGACCATTCCATCAAAGTCTGCATTCCAAAATGGCACTCCTTCCCTTCCGAGCTCTCCCATGCGCCCAAACAGTGGTTCCCCCCCACATATGGGGTATCAGTGTACTCAGGACAAATCGCATAATAACTGTGGGGGTATGATTTCTCCTGTTACCCTTGTAAAAATAAAAATTTGGGCGCGAAAAGATCATTTTTGTGGAAAAAAATGGATTTCTTATTTTCACGGCTCTACGTTATAAACTTCTGTGAAGCACTTGAAGGTTCAAAGTGCTCACCACACATCTAGTTAAGTTCCTTCATGGGTCTAGTTTCCAAAATGGAGTCACTTGTTGGGAGTTTCCAACGTTTAGGCCCATCAGGGGCTCTGCAAACGCAACATGATGCCCGCAGACCATTCCATCAAAGTCTGCATTCCAAAATGGCACTAGTTCCCTTCCGAGCTCTCCGATGCGCCCAAACAGTGGTTCCTCCCCACATATGGGGTATCAGCGAAATCAGGACAAATCGCATAATAACTGTGGGGGTATGATTTCTCCTGTTACCCTTGTAAAAATAAAAATTTTGGGGTGAAAAGATCATTTTTGTGGAAAAAAAAATGGATTTCTTATTTTCACGGCTCTACGTTATAAACTTCTGTGAAGCACTTGAAGGTTCAAAGTGCTCACCACACATCTAGATAAGTTCCTTCATGGGTCTAGTTTCCAAAATGGAGTCACTTGTTGGGGGTTTCCACTGTTTAGGCACATCAGGGGCTCTGCAAATGCAACATGATGCCCGCAGACCATTCCATCAAAGTCTGCATTCCAAAATGGCACTCCTTCCCTTCCAAGCTCTCCCATGCACCCAAACAGTGGTTCCTCCCCACATATGGGGTATCAGCGTACTCAGGACAAATCGCATAATAACTGTGGGGGTATGATTTCTCCTGTTACCCTTGTAAAAATAAAAATTTGGGGGCGAAAAGATCATTTTTGTGGAAAAAAAATGGATTTCTTATTTTCACGGCTCTACATTATAAACTTCTGTGAAGCACTTGAAGGTTCAAAGTGCTCACCACACATCTAGATAAGTTCCTTAATGGGTCTAGTTTCCAAAATGGGGTCACTTGTTGGAGTTTTCCACTGTTTAGGCACATTAAGGGCTCTCCGAACGCAACATGGCATCCGATCTTAATTCCAGCCAATTCTGCGTTGAAAAAGTCAAACGGTGCTCCATCCCTTGCAAGCTCTGCCGTGTGCTGAAAAAGGGGTTTACACCCACATATGGGGTATCGGCGTATTCAGGAGAAATTGTACAACAAATTTTGTGGTTGATTTTCTCTTTTAACACTTGTGAAAATAAAAAAAATTGGTTCTGAAGTAATTTTTTTCCAAAAAAAAGTTAAATGTTAATTTTTTCCATCCACATTGCTTTCGTTCCTGTGAAGCACTTAAAGGGTTAATAAACTTCTTGAATGTGGTTTTGAGCACCTTGAGGGGTCTAGTTTTTAGAATGGTGCCACTTTTGGGTATTTTCTGTCATGCACACCCCTCAAAATGACTTTAAATATGATGTGGTCCCTAAAAAAAATGGCTTTGTAAATTTTGTTGTAAAAATGAGAAGTCGCTGGTCAACTTTTAACCCTTATAACTTCCTAACAAAAAAAAATTTTGCATCCAAAATTGTGCTGATGTAAAGTAGACATGTGGGAAATGTTATTTATTAAGAAATTTATGTGACACATCTCTCTGATTTAAGGGCATAAAAATTAAAAGTTTTAAAATTGCAAAATTTTAAATTTTTTTGCCATATTTCTGTTTTTTTCATAAATAAACACAAGCCTTATCGAAGAAATTTTACCACTAACATGAAGTACAATATGTCACGAAAAACAATCTCAGAATCAGCAGGATCCATTAAAGCGTTCCAGAGTTATAACCTCATAAAGGGACAGTGGTCAGAATTGTAAAAATTGGCCTGGTCATTAAGCTGCAAACTGGCTCTGTCGCTAAGGGGTTAAATAATGCTCTCAATCTTGTGCACACTGGCACCCATCTGCAACCCACAAAACGATAAAAGAGCACTGATGGGCTATAATGGCAGCTTAGGACCTGCTGGAGAACTGCCATCTTGCTACTCCTGTGAGGCTCAGTTGCTGGCTGAGCTTCATAGTAGACTGCAATTTTCACTATATACTGCGGTAAAAAATGAAAAAAAAAACTGGTTGTAACCCCTTCATGACCCAGGCTATTTTGACCTTAATGACCAGGCCATTTTTTGCAATTCTGACCAGTGTCCCTTTATGAGGTAATAAATCAGGAACTCTTCAACGGATCCTAGCGATTCTGAGATTGTTTTTTTCGTGACATATTGAGCTTCATTTTAGTGGTAAATTTAGGTCAATAATTTTTGCATTTATTTGTGAAAAAAACGGAAATTTGGCAAAAAATGTTTAAATTTCGCAATTATCAAATTTTTAATTTTTATTCTGTTAAACCAGAGAGTTGTGTGACACAAAATAGTTAATAAATAACATTTCCCACATGTCTACTTTACATCAGCACAATTTTAGAAACAATTTTTTTTTTTTAGAAAGTTATAAGTAGAGTTGAGCGATACCGTCCGATACTTCAAAGTATCGGATCGGAATGGATTGGCCGATCTTAAAAAAAAGTATCGGTATCGCCGATTCCGATACCGGAAGTCCCATTCAAGTCTATGGGACTTCCGGTATCGGAATAAGAAAAATCCTGTTTTTCCCTTGTACAGCCTCTCTGGGGTCTGTACGGGCCTTTCGGGGGGCTGTGCCGGCCTGCCAGGGGGTCTGTGCAGGCTCCGGTGGTCTGTGCCGGCCTGCCGGGGGGCTGTGCAGGCTCCGGTGGGCTGTGCCGGCCTGCCGGGGGGCTGTGCCGGCCTGCCGGGGGGCTGTGCAGGCTCCGGGGGGCTGTGCCGGCCTGCCGGGGGGCTGTGCCGGCCTGCCGGGGGGCTGTGCAGGCTTCGGGGGTCTGTGCAGGCATCGTCCGATGGGACAGGCATCGGGCGATGCCTGCTACCATGACAGTGATTGACACATTAGCCAATGATGGGACAGTAGTAGTCCCATCATCCGGCTAATGTGTTGAATGTAAAAAAAAAAAAAAAAAAAAATTACATGCTACATACATGCTACATACATACAACATGCATACTACATACATGCTACATTCATACTACATACTACATACATGCTACATTCATACTACATATATACTACATGCAACATACATACTACATATATACTACATGCATGCAACATGCATACTACATATATACTACATGCAACATACATACTACATATATACTACATGCAACATACATACTACATATATACTACATGCATGCAACATGCATACTACATATATACTACATGCTACATACATACTACATATATACTACATACATACTGCATGCTACATACATACTACATGCTACATACATACCACATACATACTACATACATACTACATGCTACATATATACTACATATATACTACATGCTACATACATACTACATATATGCTACATACATACTACATACATACTACATGCTACATACATACTACATATATACTACATACATACTACATACATACTACATGCATGCTACATACATACTACATGCTACATACATACCACATACATACTACATACATACTACATGCTACATACATACTACATATATACTACATGCATGCTACATACATACTGCATGCTACATGCATGCTACATACATACTACATACATACTACATGCTACATACATACCACATATATACTACATACATACTACATACAATACATTCATACAATACATACATAGACATACAGTACATATAACATAGAGTAACATACTTACCAATACTTGTCACATTGTTCCCCGAAGCCATTGTCTTTTACGGAATAAATATTAACATAACAAACCACAAAAATACTCACCCACGATCCGAAGCAGTCCACGAGTGTGTCCCATGACGATCTTGGGTAGAGAACTGCAGCATCAGCTGTTGCTGCCGTTCTCTACGGGCTGCAGGAATCCAATGACGGAAGGTAGGTATCCTTCCGCACTGTATTCCTCCGCCACTTAAAAAAAAAAAAAGTCCCTAGTCTCACTTTATGCCATTGCTGCGTGGGAATGTATGTAGCATGCATGTAGTATATATGTGTTATGTATGTAGTATGTATGTAGTATGTATGTGGTATATATGTGGTATGTATGTGGTATGTATGTAGTATGTATGTAGTATGTATGTGGTATGTATGTAGTATGTATGTAGCATGTAGTATGTATGTAGCATGCATGTAGTATGTATGTAGTATTTTTTTTTTTTTTTAACATTTAACACATTAACCGGATGATGGAACTACTACTGTCCCATCATTGGCTAATGTGTCAATCACTGTCATGGTAGCAGGCATTGCCAGATGGGACTTGTAGTCCCATCGGACGATGCTTGCACAGACCCCCGGACATCAGCACAGCCCCCCGGCAGGCCGGCACAGCCCCCCGGCAGGCCGGTACAGACCCCCACAGGGTGCACAGACCACCGGCAGGCCGGCACAGCCCCCCGGCAGGCCGGTACAGACCCCCACAGGGTGCACAGACCACCGGCAGGCCGGCACAGCCCCCCGGCAGGCCGGTACAGACCCCGGGCAGTCCACACAGCCCCCCGGCAGGCCGGCAGAGACCCCCGGAAGACCCGAAATGACGGCACATCATGATGCGCACTCACCGCGCATCATGATGAAGTCAGGCTGTCAATCAACTTTGAACTTCCGATTCCGATGCCGACTTCCGATATTGAAAAAATATCGGAAGTCGGTATCGGAATTCCGATACAGCAAGTATCGGCCGATACCCGATACTTGCGGTATCGGAATGCTCAACACTAGTTATAAGGGATAAAAGTTGACCAGTGATTTCTCATTTTTACAACAAAATTTACAAAACCATGTTTTTTAGGGACCACATCACATTTGAAGTCAGTTTGAGGGGTCTATATGGCAGAAAATACCCAAAAGTGACACCATTCTAAAAACTACACCCCTCAAGCTACTCAAAACTACATTCAAGAATATTATTAACCCTTCAGGTGCTTCACAGAAACTAAAGCAACGTGGAAGGAAAAAATGGACATTTTAATTTTTCCAACAAAAATTTTCTTTTAGCATCAATTTTTTCATTTTCACATTGGCTACAGGATAAAATGGATCATAAAATTTGTTGGGCAATTTCTCCTGAGTACACCGATACCTCATATGTGGTCATAAACCACTGTTTGGGCGCACGGCAGGGCTCAGAAGAGGAGCGCCATTTGACTTTTTGAATGGAAAATATGCTGGAATATTTAGCGGTTGCCATGGCGCGTTTGGAGAGCCCCTGTGTGCCTAAACATTAGAGCTCCCCCCCAAGTGACCCCATTTTGGAAACTAGACCTCCCAAGGAACTTATCTAGATGCAATGCATAGTGAGCACTTTGAACTCCCAGGTGCTTCACAAATTGATCCGTAAAAAAAGGACTTTTTTACACAAAAATTTTCTTTTAGCCTCAGTTTTTTTCACTTTCACATGGGCAACAGGATAAAATGGATCCTAAAATTTGTTGGGCAATTTCTCCTGAGTACACCGTTACCTCATATGTGATCATAAACCACTGTTTGGGCGCACGGCAGGGCCCAGAAGGGAATGAGCGCCATTTGACTTTTTGAATGGAAAATTAGATCCAATCGTTGGCGGACACCATGTCGCGTTTGGAGAGCCCCTGTGTGCCTAAACAGTGAAAAACCTCCACAAGTGACACCATTTTGGAAACTAGACCCATTAAGGAACTTATCTAGATGTGTGGTGAGCACTTTGAACCCCCAAGTGCTTCACAGAAGTTTAAAACGCAGAGCAGTGAAAATAAAAAATCATTTTTTTCATCAAAAATGATTTTTTAGCCCGCTATTTTTTATTTTCACAAGGCTAACAGGAGAAATTGGACCACAAAAGATGTTGTGCAATTTGTCCTGAGTACACCGATACCCCATGTGTGGGGGGAACCACTGTTTGTGCGCATGGGAGAGCTTGGAAGTGAAGGAGCGCCATTTTGGAATGCAGACTTTGATGGAATGTTCTGCGGGCATCATGTTGCGCTTGCTGAGCCCCTGATGTGCCTAAACAGGAGAAACCCACATAGATGACTACATTTTGGAAACTAGACCCTCCAAGGAGCTTATCTAGATGTGAAGTGAGCACTTTGAACCCCCAAGTGCTTCACAGAACTTTATAAATGCAGAGTCGTGAAAATAAAAAAATCATTTTTTTTCTTCAAAAATGATTTTTTAGCCCACTATTTTTTATTTTCCCAAGGGTAACAGGAGAAATTGGACCCCAAAAGTTGTTGTCCAGTTTGTCCTGAGTACGCTGGTACCCTATATGTGGGGGGAACCACTGTTTGGGCACACGGCAGGGCTCAGAAGGAAAGGAGCGCCATTTGACTTTTTGAATGGAAAATTAGCTCCAATCGTTAGCGGACACCATGTTGTGTTTGGAGAGCCAAGGTAGCAACAAGAATAATGATCCCTAAAACTTCACTTTTAATCAATATTTAAAATCTGGACAATCCCAGTTCATAGGGACTAGGGTAATATTTAAACAGACACCAGACAAAAAATAATAATAAATGCTCCGGGCCACTAAACTCGCCCTAATAGGCCCTAGCAGTCCCTGCCTAACCGCGGAGGTTGGCACCCTAATTGTAGACGATAGTGGCGCCCCCGCTCAATGTCGGTGACCCTAATACACCCTAAGGGACCCTAGTCCACGACGAGGATACACAGAAAAACACAAACACACAATAAACACCCGAAAAAAACCCTTGGTGGAGAGACTGTATAACGTCTCTAAGATATTAGACTTATCTCGTACTGGAATCATGGGCATATAGACCCACCCTGAATAATATCTCGTAGTAAAAAATACTGATACATAGCAGCTTTGATGACTTATCTCGTAATAAAAAAGGCTTATGCTGCAAAAATTGGCAGACCAGATATAGCCCCCAAAAGAGAGAAAGAAAAAAAAAAATGTTTATACAGTAAACCATAAAAAGTGCAGCCACAATAATGCACAATCCAAGCACTTCAGGTTAAATAACCACAAAAAGTATCCACCAGATGGAGATTAGTGGCATGAAAATAATGTACAAAACGCTTATTAAGTCATGAATAGTGGACATAATAGTCCTACATGTAAACAATGACGGCAATAAAAAGCATTCCCTGATTAACAGGTTAGGTTGCCCTAATACAAAAACACTTTGCCATCCATCAAACAATAAGTCTGTCAGCGTTATGAAATTGTTAATACTTATCAGCCATCAGAAGATATGAGGCCCAGCCCGACGCGTTTCCCCCTCCTAAATGCTGAGGGTTCATCAGGGGCAAAGAAGAAAAGGGGATTCCATCACCCCGGCCGAAAGATCAGTGCATTGTGCGGCGTCTTTTCCGTGTCTCTGAGGCTCATATTTACCGCGTTCTAGTTGTGACATCACTTCCGGTGACGCGCCGTGATCACTTGTGGTATAAGCAATAATCTCATTGGAGGGGATTTAGAAGCATGAGACACCAGAAACGTCACTTCCGCAATGATCACACATAGTGGGGAAGAGTTTTAATGGACAACATCCTGCCTCCTATCCACCATACACCAGCAGCGTCACTTCCGGGCTCATACCCCGTAACTTGCGATTCCTATACAGCGCGTCTTACATCACCAAAATTGTACCAAAACATAAGGTGGAATAATGTGACAGTTCATAATTTAGATAATCGCTACAGAATATAATATTATAATCATATAACATTACGAGAAATATTAATAATGACTCAATAAAGAAATTCCAAGACATCTCCAACAAATGTAATAATAAGGATGTCAACTAGAAATATATAAATATCCCTTATGGGTAGAAAAACGGACTATAGCAATAGTCTTCATGACAGAGCCCTAAGGAGACACCTCTATGTATCCAGAAGAAAAAATAAAAAATAAAAATGACAAAATAGCACAATAGGCACAAAAAATAGCATACTAGGTTTATCGAGTACCATCCTATAGGAAACTAGTAAAATTCAGCTGCTCATTTAAACCATTAGGGCTTTGTGATTCAAGCCAGAAAATCCAACGCGTCTCATGTTGTAGGATTTTCTTATCCCAATCCCCCTGTCTTGCCACGGGTTGAACTCTCTCAATAACACAGAAACCAATCTGCTTCTCGTCCCCACCATGAACCAGGTTAACATGACGTGCTAATGGTGTATCTCTCTTATGTCTGATGTCCCCCAGATGTTCACCAATACGTATGCGGAGCTCACGTTTAGTTTTGCCCACATAGTCTCGGGGACAAGAACACTTGCATAAGTAGACAACCCCTGCAGTTTTGCAGTTCGCAAATGAATTCATCTTATATATCCTTTTCGTGTAAGCACTAGTGAAGGTTTTCGAGGGTATAACATACTTGCAGAAACTACAATGTCCACATCTAAACGTTCCAACCTGCCTATTTGTTAGCCATGTTCCCTCCTTCTTGTGAGGTTCAAGATGACTCTTTCACACTATGTCTCTGATAGATTTACCCCTTCTATAAGTCACTGAAGGTCTAGAGGGAATTATCTCTCTGATATCCTGATCGGTCCTGAGAATGGCCCAATGTTTCTTCAAAATCTCCATTACTCTCCCTGACTGATCATCAAGCATGCCTATTAACCGAACTAGGCTGTCAGGGTTTTTCCTCTCTCTCGGGACCAATAATGATGATCTCCTTGTCCGTCTTGCCAAATTATAGGCTGGCTGAATAGTATTGATGGGGTAACCCCTATCCCTGAATCTACCCCATAAATCACCTGATTGTTCCTCAAAATCACCCCAGTCGGAGCAGTTCCTCCTAAGTCTGAGAAACTGCCCCCTGGTTATACCACGTTTCGGGGGGAGGATGATGGCTCTCCATCTTAAAAGACTGTTCGTTGATGTGGGTTTACGATACAGGGATGTTTTCAAGGATCCATCCCTTTCAATAGATATTGTAGTATCCAAGAAAGTGATGCTATCTCCCCCAATCTCATGTGTAAAGAACAAGCCCATCTCATTCTTGTTCAAATAGTCCACAAAGGACTTGAAGGTCTCCCGGTCACCTGCCCATAGGACGAGAATGTCATCAATGTAACGTCCCCAAAACACAATGTTAGGGGACCAGACGACATCCTCGTCCCTAAACACCACAGTGTCCTCCCACCAGCCCAGGAGCAAATTAGCATACGTGGGGGCACAAGGGCTCCCCATCGCAGTGCCCCTGAGCTGGTGGAAGTATCTGCCATTAAACAAAAAATAATTATGGCAGAGTACAAACTCCAGAAGCTGTAACAAAAATGTATTGTGTGCACCCAGGTGAACCCCCCTACCTTTAAGGAAATAGTCGACCGCCTTTAGGCCTTCAGTATGTTTAATACTACTGTACAGCGCTTCTACATCAATTGATGCTAGGATAGTACCTGGGTCAACTATGATCCCCTCTAGTTTATTTAGAAGATCCATAGTATCTCTAAGGTAGGAGGGAAGGGCCAGCACAAATGGTCTCAACAATTTGTCCAAATAGACACTGGAGTTTTGACACAGGACGTCAATCCCAGAGACAATTGGTCTCTCTTTTAGTGGGTCAATACCCTTATGTATCTTTGGTAATGCATAAAATGTTGCAATGACTGGCCATTTTGGCAACAGAAAGTCAAATTCATTTTTTGAAACCAACTTTGTTTCAAGGGCTTTCCTCAGGATTTTAGACAGTCCAAAACTAAAGTCCTTTGTTGGATCTACTTTCAAAATCTCATAAGTCGATTGATCGGACAAAATAGAGAGACACATCTCAATGTATTTATCCCTTTCCAGGATAACTGTATTGCCTCCCTTATCTGAAGGCTTCAATATAATCTGCTTGTTGTTCATCAACCTTTCCAGGGCCTTTCTCTCACAATAGGAGAGATTGGGTCGAGTCTGTTCAGCTTTAGGATTGATATTGCGAATCTCATCCGAAACTAGCTGCAAAAAAATGTCAATACACCCAATCTCCCCTATCGGAGGTGTCCTTTTACTCTTTAATTTCAGATCTGAAAATGGTCCAGCCCCAATTTCCCGCTGTCCTTCCTCCGCCATATTGATTAGAAGAAGAACATCAGGAAATTCATCCAATGTTATACCTAGTTGCTGACACTTAGCCTTGTCACCCATAGCAAAAAATTTTTTCCATTTCAATTTCCGTATAAACAAATTAATGTCTTTTATCCATTCAAATGGATCAAATTTAGTAGTTGGTACAAAGGAAAGTCCTCTACTCAGGACATCAATCTCCACATTTGAAAGAACATAAGAGGACAGATTAATAATCTGGTTGTTATAACCTCTTTTCATTCCTACTTGGTACGTTCCCTTAGTTTGTAGGGAGCCAAACCCTTCATTTCTAAAAAAGAGGAGGAGGGAGATGATGATACACCAGCCGTAGAGGAAGGCTGATTTATATGCCCCGAGGTAATATTCATTTGTGCTCTTCCATAGAACCTGTCTGTTTCCTGCCATCTTCTACCACCACCTCTACGACTGCGTCCCCTACTTCTGTAGTTAGTTTTTCTACCGTGATATCCCAGATTTCCCTCAGCGTATGATGACTCCACCTCTGAGGATGATATATCTGTAGGACAATTTTTCTTATCCGAAAGAGCAGGATATGCCCTCTTTTCTTTAAATTCTGTTGTATCCCTTATGAACCTCCTATGTTTCCTCTCTTTAATGTACAGTTGATGTTTCTCAACCGCAATTTTAAGATTCTCCTCCTTTGTAGTAAAGTCAGTAGTTGTTTTAAGTTTCAGCACATTCTCTGTCAGTTCTTTCACCTTCAGAGAGGTTTTTTCAAGAGTGACTTTCTCTTCATCCAGCAAAACCTGCATTAAACGTAGGGATGAGGAAGTTAATTCCTCCTCCCACTTGTTCAACAATATTGGGGTTCTACATCTAGGAGCAGGTGTCAAATGAATCCTCAGCCCCCGTGGAACAATTTTTTGTTTAATATAATTTTCTAGTGATTGTACTTCCCACCAGGATTTAATATTATCCTTAAATGCCTCAAGCAGATCAGAAAACAGTGTCCTGAGAGAGGGACCCGTAGCAGACAAGGAATCGGTTTCTAATTCTGAGAATACCTCTTTAGCATCATCTAGCCATCTTTTAGTATCAATGGGACCCGACAAAAAACCAGCCATGCTAGTCAAGCAAAAAAAACCTCCAAAAAATATTTTTAGGATCAAAGACAAAAAGAAAACCAAGGTAGCAACAAGAATAATGATCCCTAAAACTTCACTTTTAATCAATATTTAAAATCTGGACAATCCCACTTCATAGGGACTAGGGTAATATTTAAACAGACACCAGACAAAAAATAATAATAAATGCTCCGGGCCACTAAATCTGTCCTCTTATGTTCTTTCAAATGTGGAGATTGATGTCCTGAGTAGAGGACTTTCCTTTGTACCAACTACTAAATTTGATCCATTTGAATGGATAAAAGACATTAATTTGTTTATACGGAAATTGAAATGGAAAAATTTTTTTGCTATGGGTGACAAGGCTAAGTGTCAGCAACTAGGTATAACATTGGATGAATTTCCTGATGTTCTTCTTCTAACCAATATGGCGGAGGAAGGACAGCGGGAAATTGGGGCTGGACCATTTTCAGATCTGAAACTAAAGAGTAAAAGGACACCTCCGATAGGGGAGATTGGGTGTATTGACATTTTTTTGCAGCTAGTTTTGGATGAGATTCGCAATATCAATCCTAAAGCTGAACAGACTCGACCCAATCTCTCCTATTGTGAGAGAAAGGCCCTGGAAGGGTTGATGAACAACAAGCAGATTATATTGAAGCCTTCAGATAAGGGAGGCAATACAGTTATCCTGGAAAGGGATAAATACATTGAGATGTGTCTCTCTATTCTGTCCGATCAATCGACTTATGAGATTTTGAAAGTAGATCCAACAAAGGACTTTAGTTTTGGACTGTCTAAAATCCTGAGGAAAGCCCTTGAAACAAAGTTGGTTTCAAAAAATGAATTTGACTTTCTGTTGCCAAAATGGCCAGTCATTGCAACATTTTATGCATTACCAAAGATACATAAGGGTATTGACCCACTAAAAGGGAGACCAATTGTCTCTGGGATTGATGCCCTGTGTCAAAACTCCAGTATCTATTTGGACAAATTGTTGAGACCATTTGTGTTGGCCCTTCCCTCCTACCTTAGAGATACTATGGATCTTCTAAATAAACTAGAGGGGATCATAGTTGACCCAGGTACTATCCTAGCATCAATTGATGTAGAAGCGCTGTACAGTAGTATTAAACATACTGAAGGCCTAAAGGCGGTCGACTATTTCCTTACAGGTAGGGGGGTTCACCTGGGTGCACACAATACATTTTTGTTACAGCTTCTGGAGTTTGTACTCTGCCATAATTATTTTTTGTTTACTGGCAGATACTTCCACCAGCTCAGGGGCACTGCGATGGGGAGCCCTTGTGCCCCCACGTATGCTAATTTGCTCCTGGGCTGGTGCGAGGACACTGTGGTGTTTAGGGACGAGGATGTCGTCTGGTCCACTAACATTGTGTTTTGGGGACGTTACCTTGACGACATTCTCGTCCTATGGGCAGGTGACCGGGAGTCCTTCAAGTCCTTTGTGGACTATTTGAACAAGAATGAGATGGGCTTGTTCTTTATACATGAGATTGGGGGAGATAGCATCACTTTCTTGGATACTACAATATCTATTGAAAGGGATGGATCCTTGAAAACATCCCTGTATCGTAAACCCACATCAACGAACAGTCTTTTAAGATGGGAGAGTCATCATCCTCCCCCCCGAAACGTGGTATCCCCAGGGGGCAGTTTCTCAGACTTAGGAGGAACTGCTCCGACTGGGGTGATTTTGAGGAACAATCAGGTGATTTATGGGGTAGATTCAGGGATAGGGGTTACCTCATCAATACTATTCAGCCAGCCTATAATTTGGCAAGACGGACAAGGAGATCATCATTATTGGTCCCGAGAGAGAAGAAAAACCCTGACAGCCTAGTTAGGTTAATAGGCATGCTTGATGATCAGTCAGGGAGAGTAATGGAGATTTTGAAGAAACATTGGGCCATTCTCAGGACCGATCAGGATATCAGAGAGATAATTCCCTCTAGACCTTCAGTAACTTACAGAAGGGGTAAATCTATCAGAGACATAGTGTTAAAGAGTCATCTTGAACCTCACAAGAAGGAGGGAACATGGCTAACAAATAGGCAGGTTGGAACGTTTAGATGTGGACATTGTAGTTTCTGCAAGTATGTTATACCCTCGAAAACCTTCACTAGTGCTTACACGAAAAGGATATATAAGATGAATTCATTTGCGAACTGCAAAACTGCAGGGGTTGTCTACTTATGCAAGTGTTCTTGTCCCCGAGACTATGTGGGCAAAACTAAACGTGAGCTCCGCATACGTATTGGTGAACATCTGGGGGACATCAGACATAAGAGAGATACACCATTAGCACGTCATGTTAACCTGGTTCATGGTGGGGACGAGAAGCAGATTGGTTTCTGTGTTATTGAGAGAGTTCAACCCGTGGCAGGACAGGGGGATTGGGATAAGAAAATCCTACAACGTGAGACGCGTTGGATTTTCTGGCTTGAATCACAAAGCCCTAATGGTTTAAATGAGCAGCTGAATTTTACTAGTTTCCTATAGGATGGTACTCGATAAACCTAGTATGCTATTTTTTGTGCCTATTGTGCTATTTTGTCATTTTTATTTTTTATTTTTTCTTCTGGATACATAGAGGTGTCTCCTTAGGGCTCTGTCATGAAGACTATTGCTATAGTCCGTTTTTCTACCCATAAGGGATATTTATATATTTCTAGTTGACATCCTTATTATTACATTTGTTGGAGATGTCTTGGAATTTCTTTATTGAGTCATTATTAATATTTCTCGTAATGTTATATGATTATAATATTATATTCTGTAGCGATTATCTAAATTATGAACTGTTACATTATTCCACCTTATGTTTTGGTACAATTTTGGTGATGTAAGACGCACTGTATAGGAAGCGCAAGTTACGGGGTATGAGCCCGGAAGTGACGCTGCTGGTGTATGGTGGATAGGAGGCAGAATGTTGTCCATTAAAACTCTTCCCCACTATGTGTGATCATTGTGGAAGTGACGTTTCTGGTGTCTCATGCTTCTAAATCCCCTCCAATGAGATTATTGCTTATACCACATGTGATCACGGCGCGTCACCGGAAGTGATGTCACAACTAGAACGCGGTAAATATGAGCCTCAGAGACACGGAAAAGACGCCGCACAATGCACTGATCTTTCGGCCGGGGTGATGGAATCCCCTTTTCTTCTTTGCCCCTGATGAACCCTCAGCATTTAGGAGGGGGAAACGCGTCGGGCTGGGCCTCATATCTTCTGATGGCTGATAAGTATTAACAATTTCATAACGCTGACAGACTTATTGTTTGATGGCTGGCAAAGTGTTTTTGTATTAGGGCAACCTGTTAATCAGGGAATGCTTTTTATTGCCGTCATTGTTTACATGTAGGACTATTATGTCCACTATTCATAACTTAATAAGCGGTTTGTACATTATTTTCATGCCACTAATCTCCATCTGGTGGATACTTTTTGTGGTTATTTAACCTGAAGTGCTTGGATTGTGCATTATTGTGGCTGCACTTTTTATGGTTTACTGTATAAACGTTTTTTTTTTCTTTCTCTCTTTTGGGGGCTATATCTGGTCTGTCATTTTTTGCAGCATAAGCCTTTTTTATTACGAGATAAGTCATCAAAAGCTGCTATGTATCAGTATTTTTTACTACGAGATATTATTCAGGGTGGGTCTATATGCCCATGATTCTAGTACGAGATAAGTCTAATATCTTAGAGACGTTATACAGTCTCTCCACCAGGGGTTTTTTCGGGTGTTTATTGTGTGTTTGTGTTTTTCTGTGTATCCTCGTCGTGGACTAGGGTCCCTTAGGGTGTATTAGGGTCAGCGACGTTGAGCGGGGGCGCCACTATCGTCTACAATTAGGGTGCCAACCTCCGTGGTTAGGCAGGGACTGCTAGGGCCTATTAGGGCGAGTTTAGTGGCCCGGAGCATTTATTATTATTTTTTGTCTGGTGTCTGTTTAAATATTACCCTAGTCCCTATGAACTGGGATTGTCCAGATTTTAAATATTGATTAAAAGTGAAGTTTTAGGGATCATTATTCTTGTTGCTACCTTGGTTTTCTTTTTGTCTTTGATCCTAAAAATATTTTTTGGAGGTTTTTTTGTGTTTGGAGAGCCCTTGTGTGCTTAAACTTTGGAGCTTCCTCACAAATGACCCCATTTTGGAAATTAGACCCCCTAATGAACTTATCTAGATACATAGTGAGCACTTTGAACCCCCAGGTGCTTCACAGAAATTTATAACACAGAGCTGTGAAAATAAAAAATCATTGTCGGGGCTCAGAAGGAAAGTAGTGACATTTTGAAATGCCGACTTGATGGAATGGTCTGTGGGCATCATGTTACATTTGCAGAGCCCCTGATGTGCCTAAACAGTAGAAACTCCCCACAAGTGACCCCATTTTGGAAACTAGACCCCCCAAGGAACTTATCTAGATGTGTGGAGATTACTTTGAACCCCCAAGTGCTTCACAGAAGTTTATAATGCCGAGCTGTGAAAATAAAAAAATAATTTTTTTCCTCAAAAATGATTTTTTTAGCCCGCAATTTTTTATTTTCACAAGGGTAACAGGAGAAATTGGACCCCAAACATTGTTATCCAGTTTGTCCTGAGTATGCTGGTACCCCATATGTGGGGGGAACCATTGTTTGGGCACATGTCGGGGCTCGGAATGGAAGTAGTGACGTTTTGAAATGCAGACTTTGATGGAATGGTCTGCGGGCCTCGCTATGTTTGCAGAGTCCTGATGTGCCTAAACAGTAGAAACCCCCGACAAGTGACCCCATTTTGGAAACTAGACCTCCAAAGGAACTTATCTAGATGTGTGGTGAGCACTTTCAACCCCCAAGTGTTTCACAGTAGTTTATAACGCAGAGCCGTGAAAATAAAAAATAATTTTTTTTCCATAAAAATAATTTTTTAGCCCCCAATTTTTTATTTTCCCAAGAGTAACGGGAGAAATTAGACCCCCAAAGTTGTTGTGCAATTTCTCCTGAGTATGCTGATACCCCATATGTTGGGGTAAACCACTGTTTGTGCACACGTCGGGGCTTGGAAGGGAAGAGCACCGTTTGACTTTTTGAGCACAAAATTGGCTGGAATCAATGGTGGCTCCATGTCGCGTTTGGAGACCCCCTGATGTGCCTAAACAGTGGAAACCCCTCAATTCTAACTCAAACAATAACCTCAGCACACCTCTAACCACATCCCTAACCCCAACACATCCCTAACCCTAATCCCAACCCTAACCATAACCCTAACCCCAACACACCCTAACCCTAATCCCAACCCTAACCATAACCCTAGCCACAAGCCTAACCCTAATCAAAACCCTAACCCCACCACACCCCTAACCCAAATCTTAACCCTAATTCCAACCCTAACCCTAATTCCAGCCCTAACCCTAATTCTAACTCTAACCCTAATTCTAACCCTAATTTTAATCCTAATCCTAATTCTAACCCTAACCCTAATAGAAAAATAAAAATAAAAATCTTTTATTCATTTTATTATTTGTCACTACCTATGGGGGTGATAAGGGGGGTGATTTACTATTTTTTTTTATTTAATCACTGTGATAGGATCTATCACAGCATTGGCCATGGCTGGATTGTAATATTTCATCAAACTTCTTTGATGAAATATTACTATCGCTCTGATTGGCTGTTTCACTTTCAACAGCCAATCACAGCAATCGTAGCCATGGTGGGGTGAAGCCACCCCCACTGGGATGAAGCACAAAGCCTCCTGTGTCTGAAGTTCGGGTGACCTTTCTGTGACCCCGGTCACCCGACCTGCAGGAGGGTGATTTATACCATGACGCCTACATAGGCGTCATGGGTCGTATTGGCACGAGTTTTCATGACGCCTACGTAGGCATCATGGGTCAGGAAGGGGTTAAAATATTAAATTAAAAAATGTTAAAAATAAAGAAATAAAAAATACAATAAACATATTTGTTAACTCTCAGTTTCCGTTAAAATGTGGTGTGGAGAGAAAAGGGTCAGTGGGTGCTCTTGTCCGCTGGCCTGAGACCGTATGGACCAGGGCTCATTCCACTGAACGCCCACACTCTTTTCCCATGTGAATAATACTACTCCGACAACAGAGGGTGAGAGTAAAACAGACAATACTTTATTGAAGCACCAATAGACAATAACATATAGAACAGTCCCGGCAAATACCCAAGATGGTGCAAAATTAGAGATTCACTCTTCCTCTGACTTGCAATGATTAGAGCAGCTGCGACTTCAGGGCTTATAGGGCCGATTAACCCAACCTGTGGCACCCTACTTTTGATGGGTCCCCACAAAGAGGAGGTAACGACATGCTTAGGTCACTGACAGTCCATTGAGGTACGTGGCCAGGTGACCTAGGGTCCCAATGTGACTTCTCCAAACATATCCATGGGGGACAGGTGACAGGAGTGTATCATCCTGGCTTCCCAAGACATCTCTATGGGTTCAGTGATGGTCAATGGAGCATATCTAAATTCTACCATATAGGGCTGTGATCCCTTAAGCTGGCGTCCTGCAGAATGTCAAATCTGTGTTCCCTTTGATTGTGCCATGGTGCCTTGGCTGTTGTTCAGTAGAGTCTGTCCTGAACCAGAGGCAGATATCTCTTTTATAGCTCACAGCTCTTATTCAGACATTTTTTCACAGGATTGGGGGAAGGTGGAAGGAGGTCATTTCTCATTGCTCGAAGGTTCAAACAATATGCATAGTTTGTCCTTTATATTTGCAGAGCAACAATGGGTAATCAATATATTAACAAACATTGAATCTGTAGAAGCTGACATAAGAAGTAAACAGCAGCTATTTAAAAATTCACAAACATAAACTCAATAGTTAACATTCAGACAATAGACTATGTCTCTTGGTGCACCGAAAAAAGATGTCTGGCATACTTATGATTAAATTCTGTGTCATCACTTTGCTCCCCTTCTTAATTAGCCAGACGTCATAGGATTTCAATCTTCCTTCTAGTTGTTTTTCCAAGGCTGAGCTGGTAGGGTTGGACATAGTGGCATTCAAAACCTAAGCCTGTGTGTGCCTCACCTATGGTCTGCTGGGTCTGTCTATATGCCTCCCTGGTTGTGGATCCCTTGGATGGTGTCTATGAACACCAGTCCCTTGCAGCTCCCCAGAATCCATCGGGATGAAAAGGATCCCGTTGCTGCCACCAAGTGTGGAGACATAAGGGACAGCGGGTGATCTCATCTGCTGGTCCGAGACCACATGGACCAGGATTCATCCCACTGAATGCCCACATTCTTTTACCATGGGCATAATACTACTGAGACAACACAGGGTGAGGGTAAAACAGAGTGACAATACTTTATTGAACCAACAACAGACAATAACATTTAGAACAGTCCCAGCAAAATTTCTAAGATGGTGCAAAATTACAGAGTCTCACCCTTCCACTAACTTGCCGGGATTAGAGAAGCTGCAACTTCAGGGCTTCCAGGGCTGACTATCCCCACAAGTGGCAACCTGCTTTTGGTGGGCACCCACAGAGAGGAAGTAATGACAAGCTTATGAAGCTGACAATCCATTGAGGCAAGTGACCAGGGTCCAAACTTGGCTTCTCCATACATATCCATGGGGGCCAGGTGACCGGAGGGTCCCATCCTGGCTTCCCCAAACAGCTCCATGAGTTCAGTGATGGTCAATGGGGCAGATCTCTGTTCTTCCAGCTAGAGCTGTGGCCCCTTAAGCTGGCATCCTGCAGAAGGTCAAATCTGTGTTCCAGCTGATGGTGCCATGGTGCCTTGGCTGTTGTTCTTTACAGTCTTTCCTGAACCAGAGGGACATCTCCCTTTTATAATTCACAGCTCTTATTCAGGCATGTTTCCACAGGATTGGGGGAAGGTGGAAGGAGGTAATTTCTCATTGCTCAAGTGTTCAAAAAACATGTATATTTTGTCCTTCATATTTGCAGAGCAACAATGGGTGGTCAACATATTAGCAAACATCGATTGTTCAATGATCCAGCGTCCGTGTCTTACAAAAATAGCAGACAATAAACCTGTAAGAGCTTATATAAGCGATAAACAGCAGCCATTCAACAATTCACAAACATAAATTCAATAGTCAACGTTCAGATAATAGCCTATATCTCACGGCCTACTGAAAATAGATGTGTGGCATAATGAAGATTAAATGCTGTGTAGTCACATGTGGCATATCAAAATATGAAATAATAATAAAACAGAATAATTAGTCAGAATGCCAGAATTGTATTTTTTTGGTCACCTACTATGAGATATGGGAAAATGATATCTATTTGATATCATTTTCCTATCTGATGGACCTCTCTGTCAGATACAAGTTGGCCCAAAATACTTGCTCCAAGCTCAGTCCCCACCCTTGCATTTCCTCAGGCCATAAAGGGGAATGAAATACACCTTAGTCAAAGGGACCTTATTATCCAGGGAAGGCGCTTCCATGGAAAGAGCAGAGCAATGTTTTTCTTTAATTAACTCAAGGAACAAGTCCTTAGAAGCTCACTCCACAGAGCGATAGATATAGACTCTGTTTCCCCAGCAATCATCACAAGGGTGTGAACTCTACTCTGTTCAGCTACAGCAAGATGGCTCCCTTTGTTCATTCAGGCTGACATCATGGCACAGATCTCAGGCTAACCAGTGCAAGGCTCTGGGATATGGAATCTAGAAAATGACCTATAATAACAGAATGCAATATCTCTTAGCTTAGCTGAGCACATTATTGGAATCTGCATTCCTTCCCCCACAAGCCCATAACATCCAGTCACCCCTAGCACTCTGCGTTATTGAGTTACAAACATAGCTACCAGGAATTAAATACAGTAGCTGTATTCAGTCTCTATGCACAGATAAAATCCAGCAGAAACCAGTGACGTCGGTGCCGGCTTATTAAGAGCTTCGGGTGGAAAGTTTTGGACATTCACAGTTCTGGCCTGGAAAACCATACTCTCAGATATGGGAGGAGGGAGGTGGGCCAGCCCAGGTGTGGGCCCAGAGTGCGGGAGGGAGCAGCCTAGGAGATAAGAGGCAGCTCCTTATTTTGAGCTCAGTTTTTCTACTGGTAGGAGGACCATTAGCTAACACGGCCAGGGGAATCACGTAACTAAGATTTGGATCTGTGATCCATCAGCGCCTCCCTGTGGTTACATGCTACATAACACAGTAATTGTAACCTATCTGTACCCTGCCCTTGTACTACACTCTTGACTGTATACTTGTATATTGTTCTGTACATATATACCTATACTTATCTAGTGCGCCTTTTCGGCGATTAAATATAAATTAATCTAGGGCTGCTCTTTTATCTCGATTCATGAATCCCCACGTCCGTACACTCAGTTGGTTATATTATACGCTATCCCCAGGGATCGTTTCTGACCCGATATAAGCCTGGTGTCAGATGGGGCTTTATATCAAACCAGGAACTGGTGGCAGCATACAGTACTGTGTTAGTGAGGAACTCTGGCAGTGACGACCAGAAGGTTTATATATATCCCCATCCTGGACTGGTGATATACATCTTCCCTCACTGGGAGCGCCTCAATAACTCGTACCTATAAGGGAAGTCTTTCCAGCAACTATTTGCTCTCGGTGCAGTTCCCTGACTGACATGGGGCAAGTGGTGGCACCAGAGAGCCAATCCCTGCTGGTTCCTTCTCTGGGGTGAGTGAAGTCGACACACCCCTCCCTGTGCGATCCGTCACACCTACATCTCTTTAAAAAATGCAATAAAGAGCGATGTAAATGTAATATGCACCCCAAATTGGTATCAATAAATGCACATGCTCATCATGCAACAAATAAGCGTTTACACAGCTCAATCAATATTTAAAACATTACAAGTCACAAAAAAAAACTAATTTTTCTTTTTTACGTTCTGTAAAAAAATTTTTTTCACCACCTTAAATCTGAAGAAAAAAAAACAATGCAAATTTGGTATTGCTGTAATCATACTGATCTAAAGTGTCATGCTACCAGGTCATCTTTGCCGTAAAATGAACATCGTAAAAACAAATCCCAAAAAACAATGGCAGATTTGCATTTTTTTCTCCATTTCATCCCACTTGGAATTTTCCTTCTATTTTTTACTAAATTGTACAGCTATGTCGACAGAAAAATAAAAAAAAAGTTATGACTCTTGGAAGAAGAGAAGCGAAAAATACAAACGTAAAAATAAAATTATTTGCAGAGGCAAGGGGTTAATCAATTAAACTTTAGAGAATTATTACAAGGTAACAGTACTGGAAACTAAACAGTAGTCATCAGGTCATCTGACCATTAGATATATTTTATTAGTTTTATTAGTTTTACATTTAGTAAGTTTACATCTGAGGTGGGCTCTTGGCAGACATTCATTCATTTTAGGGCTGACAGAAGTTCAGGAAAATTAAAAATAATTTTAAATAATGTTGCATTCTTGACCTTGTCTTGTGTCTTACACTTCACGCTGCGTTTGGTTCACATCCAACCTAGAAGTAGGTGAGGATTGGGTTAATGAAGGCATGCCAGGCTGGCCAAGGCATCTAGGGAAACACTTTCCTGCACAATGACTGTGGAACTCTCTCTCACAATGTCACCCACTGTATTACATACGTATGCTCAAATTGATACTTGAAAACAAAGTAGGATGTCAGGAAGCTAAAATTTTGTTTTGTTTAGAAAATCTAAACACAAGCCCAATCTAAAGCTATGAAGGTTTAATGTGTTGCAGACATATGGACCTTTGGCAAAAGTAGAACTCCCTAATTGTACTGATTTCGTAATACTAATGAGTTTTGGCTTACGTTTATTTTGTTGAGTCCAGCACTGCATTCTGTAGCTATTACTTTTCTCATAAGAGCATACAAGTTTTCTGTAGTATATTGTTAAGAGGAAGATTCTGGGTGATTTTGAACTTTCTATTGTTGCATGGTAGATGTACAGTGGGGTAAAAACTTGAACTTGTTATCAGTATAAAAGACACCTGTCCACAACCTCAAACAGTCACACTCCAAACTCCACTATGGTGAAGACCAAAGAGCTGTCGAAGGACACCAAAAACAAAATTGTAGCCCTGCACCAGGCTGGAAAGAATGAATCTGCAATAGGCAAGAAGTTTGTTGTGATTAAATCAACTGTGGGAACAATAATAATAAGAAAATGGAAGACATACAAGACCACTGATAATCTTCCTTGATCTGGGGCTCCACGCAAGATCTCTTCCCGTGGGTCAAAATGATCACAAGAACGGTGAGCAAAAATCCCAGAACCAGGGACTTAGTGAATGACCTGCATAGAACTGGGACCACGGTAGCAAAGGCTACCATCAATAACACACTATGCCGGCAGGGACTCAGACCCTGCAGTGCCAAACGTGTCCCCCTGTTTAAGCCAGTACATGTCCGGACCCGTCTGAAGTTTGCTAGAGAGCATGTGGATTATCCAGAAGAGTATTGGGAGAATGTCATATGGCCTGATGAAACCAAAGCAGAACTGTTTGGCAGAAACAAAACTCATCATGTTTGGAGGAGACAGAATGCTGAGTTGCATCCAAAGAACACCATACCTACTGTGAAGCAGGGGGTGGCAACATCATGCTTTAGGGCTGTTTCTCTGAAGTGGGACCAGGACGAATTATACGGGTACATGAAAGAATGAATGGGGCCATGTATCGTCAGATTTAGAGTGCAAACCTCCTTCCATCAGGAGGGCATTGAAGATTAAATGTGGATGGGTCTTTCAGCATAATGATCCCAAGCACACTGCCAGGGCAATGAAGGAGTGGCTTTGTAAGAAGCATATGAAGGTCTTGAAGTGGCCTAGCCAGTCTCCAGATTTCAACCCCATAGAAAACCTTTGGCGGGATTTGAAAGTGTGTTGCTCAGCGACAGGCCCAAAACATCACTGCTCTAGAGGAGATCTGCATGGAAGAATGGGCCAACATTTCACCAACAGTGTGTGCCAAACTTGGGAAGACTTACAGAAAACGTTTGACCTGTCAATGCCAACAAAGGATATATAACAAACTATTGAGATTAACTTTTGTTAATGACCAAATGCTTAATTTCCACCATAATTTGCAAAATAAATCTTGCCAAATCAGACAAGGTGATTTTCTGGATTTATTTTCTCATTTTGACTCTCATAGTTGGGGTCTACCTATGATGTCAATTACAGGCCTCTCTCTCATCTTTTTATGTGGGAGAACTTGCACAATTGGTGGCTGACTAAATACTTTTTTCTCCACTGTATGGTATATGTTCACATAAAAAAAGATCGAAAAAATGGACCCCTAAAATATAACTTTTAATAGAAGGTATAAAACAAATGAACTTGCAAGTTCGTGTTAAGCGGTTTAAATGTCAATACTACAGACAAATATTAATTAAAAAGGGTCAACAGAAAAGGGACAATAAATCACTCCGTGTGCACATGTAACAAGGTGGCATGGGGTGGTAGTCATGGCTGAGTCACTTAAAGCTACAGTCCACGAGCAGAGTCCACTGAGGAAACAGTCAGGGAGCACCCTGGCCTCTTGCACCTAAAATATACAGGACAGATGAGCCCCAGGCGATTTACCTCTTCTCCACAGTCACTGCAAAACGGGAAATCAGGATCCAGGAGCACAGTTAAAATCCAGCAGGGATACCAGTTTATTTTTAGGGCTGGCGGAATGCACCAAATAATATAAAGATGGTAATAAGGTGCGTTTGCAGTCCGTGGTCCACCATGCAGAGATGTTAACTGCTGCTTGGTAATGGCGGACACAAAATGGCGGTATCGCACTGGCGAACACCACAACTAGGCACTGACGCTAGGCAATGACTCTACCTCCTACCTGCACTAACAGCCTATGCACTAACTGGCACTAACTAACAACACATGCATTCCAAGGGTAGGGGTTTCATAATGCGTCATTCACCAAAGACAATCATACGTGCATACAACACACACACCAAATGGTCTACACTAGCGCACGGCCGTGCGGCTGTACGATCCTTTTGTAACCACAGCTTTCCAAGACCTTGCTGATGGCACAATGATTTCTCTCTGGTCCTTGATATTACTCTACTATGTTGTGCAGTGATTGGCTGGCATTGTCATTTTTGAATAGACAAGGGATGTCCATGACCAATTGTGTGTCACTACCCTTTATCATTAAGTCTGAGGTGGCACCATAACTGGTCAATATTGCTATATAATATCTAACAGGTGTAATATTAGTTTCATTTTGGTTTTTGACCTTTTGTGATTATTCTTTTTCACTTCACCTGCATTTGACATATTTTTTCACATATAACCACAGTAACTAATGGGATATTACGTGCTCTACACTTTGTGTTAAGGTTATTCTAGGGTCTCTAAGGGATAGCGAGTTGGGACGCATTTTAGTGCTTGATCATCACTACACCTGATCAAGTTCTCATACAGATTTTCTCTGCAGAACAAAGATAATATTTAATTAAAAATCATCCAAAACCCTCTTACTTTAATATTTAGATTTTGTGCATACAAATCTATGGCAGAAAATTAAAAGCATTTCAGTCCTGTGTAGGACTTTGAAGTGAATATTGCTTTATGATATTATGGACTTGATACATCAAGAAGGGCGTTGTTCAGGCCAGTCTTGATGAGAAACTGTGCTGGAGTCACTCCTGATTCATTAAAGGGAATTTGTCACTTCATTTTTGCCCTATGAGATGCGGCCACCGCCATCAGGGGCTTATCATCAGCATTCTGTAATGCTGTAGATAAGCCCCCAATGTAACCTGAAAGATAAGAAAAACGAGTTACAATATACTCACCCGGGGGGGGCGGTCCGGTCCGATGGGTGTTGCAGGTCCGCGTCCGGTGCCTCCCATCTTCTAGCGATGACGTCCTCCTCCTTGCTTCTGTTGCACCCCTGCGCAAGCGTAATTCTCTGCCCTGTGGAAGGCAGAGCAGAGTACTGCACTGTGCAGGCGCCGGGAAATGTCAGAGAGGTCCGGTGCATGCGCACAGCAGTTCTTTACCTTGCCCTCAACAGGGCAGAAAATTACGCCTGAGCAGGAGCGCAACAGAAGCAAGGAGGAGAATGTCATCGCTAGAAGATGGGAGACATCGAACCCAGACCTGCGACTCCAATCGGACCGGACCCCCGGGTGTTGATAATATAACTCGTTTTTCTTATCTTTCAGGTTACATCGGGGGCTTAGCTACAGCATTACAGAATGCTGTAGATAAGCCCCTGATGGCGGTGGCCGCATCTCATAGGGCAAAAATGAGGTGACAGATTCCCTTTAATCAGCAACCCCAGACAAGTGGGATACACCTCTGTGTGCGCCTCACCACAAATCCTGCTCCTGTCCCTGCAGGAATAAGATTTGTGGTATAACAAACACGGTCGCCTGTCATTAATTAGACGAGCGGTGGCCACTACTCCTTCTTCCTGCCACAGCTCCACCCTCTTAGTTGGCGTTGGTAAAAAATAATGATAATCTTTATTTATATAGCGCCAACATATTCCACAGCACATTACAATTCAAAAGTTCATGTACAACAGTCATTAAAAAAAATGTTCTGGAAAAGCTAAAAGCTGCAAAATTATAATGCAACCGGCAGTTGTGCCAAAATTAATGTGACTTTTAAAAGCTTTTAATGTCAAAATACTGATGTAAAAGCTTGTATGAATCAGGCCCTTTATCTTAATATGATGTAGACAGGAATAGGAAATGTCATGTTGGTAGCTGTAGGCCTCAGAATTGTGTGCGAGATGGTATGATGACTTACTGAGTTTCTGTGGATCTGTAGTACAGAGCTGTATGTTGTGTGATTAGGCTTGGTCGTCCATATGGTATGGTAGGACTAATCTTCCCCAGTAGTGTCACATAAATGTCTTTGCAAAGCTTAAAGGGATTGTCTGACTTTAGGCTACAAGTCTGAAGTCACTCTAGGTAACTGCAGACTTGTGAAACCTCACATTGCGTGCACTGTGAGGATTCTGCGATGTCTCAGCAGGCAGTCATGTGGCTATAAGTATGCAAATTGCATATTTCTAGCCACAAACCGACTAGACTGTGTCTTGCCTCACTCAATACACTTACTCAATGCACTTGACCACATGTATGCAAATAACATACTTGGTGGCAGGTACAGACTATGGCTGAAATTCAGCCCTGGCATTTGAAATCACTTAGGCCCATCATGTTGTAGGAGAGAGAGCCCCAAAATAAGGGCCCTGTGTACAACCGGGCCTGAACTATTGGGGCTGTCACCTAGGTTTCCAGAGGGTATGTTCCCGGGGGAAAGAATTACAGGCTGGGACGGAGACTCTTCTAGAAAGTGTGGGGGCGGAGCGACTATAAAAGGAGCACAGGAGACCAGCAGGGGGCACTCGACAAGGAGAGAGACGAGAGGCAGGAAGGAGGAGTCTAGATGGTGCTGGAGAGCAAGGGGGAGCCAGCATCTTCCAGAGAGAAAGGACGGGACCTTGCCTAACCCGGGGAGAGGACAGTACCGAGCAACGCGAGGAAGAGATACAGCGAGATCCGCGGTCGCTACTGCTCCGCTCCATACCGCGGCTGCGGCCTGCACGCTGAGACCCGCAGCCGCCACTACCCCGCTCCATGCTGCAGCTGCGGCCTGTACACTGAGACCCGCGGCCGCCACCGCCCCACTTCGGACTGCGGCTGTGGCCTGTACTTCTAGATCCGTGGCAGCCCCTGCCTCGCCTCCTACTGGGGCAGCTCCAATGGTGGGGAACCCTTCTGGGGCCTGCTGCGCCCCTTCTGCACCTAGGCGTAGGAACGCCCGAAGCCTGCGACAACTTCTCATCGGCTGGGCCCAGCGGCTGAGACGCCGAACAGACATCTACCGGACAACTCTGCAGGACGTCAGAGCTGGATAAGTGACACTTCGTTGATCGTTAATTATAGTCTAAGGACCCGTAATTGGCCATATCGCGGCCATATAGTTGCCGGCAATTGCTGAGTTGTCTAATTTTGTGTTATTGGTGTAATAGTGTCTAGCTTTCCTGTGTGGAAAACTATTGCTGCTGGGGTAAGTGACGGAGGCAGCGACTTTGTGCTCCATCACAACTCTTAACAGTATGGGTGTCTTGAGAACACCGATTCTGTTAACAACGTAGCAGACAAGGCGGCCCTGTCCCGCTTGCTGCTCTACCCCAGACTGCAGTCTGTAATGTACGTCAGTGAAGGAATTAACGGTCTGGCTCACTTCTTCCTCTAATTCACCGCTACGGATGTCCACTTCTTGGTTGGGGTCCCCATTGAATCTTCTGTGCTTGATCAGCGATGGTTGTTTATTTGTTTATCATGCTGCAACGAACGAAAGCTGGATCCCGGGTTTTGAGCGTCGCAGACAGGTTCTCAGATTTTCCTATTGGCTATTTCATACTGACATTCTAATAAGACTCTCTATGTCCAACCTGTGTTGGACCCAACCCCCTGTTGATGCGGCTGAACTCATCGCCATGTTGATCGAGACTCCCCTCATTGCCATGTACAGTGTGGTTTCACCTGCCTCATCGGGAAGCGACATACTGACTGGAGTCACACTGCCTTACTGATAATCCTCTATGAAAGCGCAAAGCGCAAACACGCTCTGCACATGTTGGTGAAACGTGTATCAAGGCTCTCCACATACATCTTCTGCAGCGCTCCTGTGTCACCCTACACAGCATGTCACAAGTTAATGTTGCCATGTATTAGCATGGCATGTTTGGGCTTTACATATCTTCTATTATATCTATTGATATGTGGATACTAGCTCTGCTATTTGTATAAACACCCGTCTTTACCTATAAGCTGTGCTCCTTCAGTTTTTTTTCTATTGCTGCCATGACTGATATGTGCAATAAGTGTATTATATAAAAATCTGCTTTGCACTTTATATAAAGATTAGCCATTTTTTTATCTATAGATCTGTCACTATTTAGCCAAACTACATCATTCATGCATATTTTTGATGTTGCCTTTTCATGTAAATGGCTAGTCATTTATATTTATTGCATTTCTTTACCAGCTGGACATCCATATATTGATTGGGTCTCCACCTATAACCCTTGACCTATTTCAAGCATAAGTTATTTCAATATATCATAGCCTATCCATGAATAATATCTCTGACTATATCAGATATACCATCTCAGAGGAGCACACCAGGACTTTACATCTTTATCACTTCTAGAGACCTCCCTTTTTCCATCAATCCCTATTTTTAGCCATACTTCTCCCCTCAGTACATATTACTAGAGTTGAGCGACTTTTGGTTTTTTAGGGTCGTGTTTCGTTTCGTGAAACCCGACTTTTCCAAAAGTCGGGTCGAGCAAGATCGTCCGATTATAGGGAAAAGTCGGGGTCGTCCCGAAACACGAAACCCAATGTAAGTCAATGGGGAAAAAAAGTCGGCAGTGAGAGGAGGACAGGAAACACACCTACAGTGCCCATTTGAATGCCAAAAGCATCAATTCTTCTTACTTAAGCTTGTCAACCTTAATTAACTTCATAATATAAGTTACGCACTGAAAAATGGGGGTTATTTGGCTAAAGTTGTGGGGGGGGGAGGGCTGGCTGCAGGTTTTCATGTGCCCTGGGCGAAAGAGCGCCCCTTTAACACATACCACAACTCATCATGCTCCGATACGGCAGATAAATAGTGGTATAGTATAATGAAAAATACCTCACTTTTTACATCTCATGACGAGGCCCATCTATTTCTCCATACAGAATCATTGGTCCCATATAATGTTTGAAACAGTATATGATGAGCTCCACATAATGCTACAGTATATGTTGGTCCCCATGGATGAAGCTCCACTGTCTTATGGGCCCAAATAATGCTCCAAACATAATGGGCCCCATTTCTAATGCTCTAGTGTATAATGGGCCCTGTAAATGCTGCTCCAGTGTCTGATGTCCACCTTTGGAATGTTCCAGTGTATGGTGGGCCCCATCTATCATTCTCCAGAGTATAGTGCTCCCCAAAAATTGCTGTCCCAACATTGAAAACAATCAAATAAGTCTCCTCGCTAGGGAATCCCTGTACTTGTCTGGACAGGTGCTGTAGCTTGCTTAACAGCTCGCCAGCCGTTCTCACGCCCAGTATGGATTGCACGTGATTGCACAAAGGTTAGAAAGGGTACCGTATCCCCGGATAACATGTATGGATAGCGTACACATTCAAAATATATGTCTCAGGAGGCAGGCTCAGACGGTGTCAGGCCCAGTATGGATTGCACGTGATTGCACAAAGGTTAGAAAGGGTACCGTATCCCCGGATAACATGTATGGATAGCGTACACATTCAAAATATATGTCTCAGGAGGCAGGCTCAGACGGTGTTAGGCCCAGTATGGATTGCACGTGATTGCACAAAGGTTAGAAAGGGTACCGTATCCCCGGATAACATGTATGGATAGCGTACACATTCAAAATATATGTCTCAGGAGGCAGGCTCAGACGGTGTTAGGCCCAGTATGGATTGCACGTGATTGCACAAAGGTTAGAAAGGGTACCGTATTCCCGGATAACATGTATGGATAGCGTACACATTCAAAATATATGTCTCAGGAGGCAGGCTCAGACGGTGTCAGGCACAGTATGGATTTGACGGCCCAGATTACACAGCGGAGGAGCAGGGAGAGGTAAAGATTGCAAATGCTGGGGCCCTGCCCAAGCAAGGGGGGCCCACTCGTGGGCGTCGGTACTGGCACTGGGCCCCTCATAGTACAGCGGTGTGTCTGACGGCGGGTGTGCACCACCACCGTCAGAGACACTTGATTGCACTATGAGGGACCCTGTGCCAGTGCCCGCGCCCAAGAGTCGGCCTACCCACCTGTCCAGGGCAACGGCACTCGCACGGTGTCGTGCGCTAGGTGGTGACCCCGGCCATGGGGGGGGAGGCAGCACAGTTAGGGAGTTTTAGAAAGTGGCATATGTTGATGTTGGACATTCAGCTGATGCAAAAGGCGAAATAGGTGAAGTACCAGGAAGAGGTGGACCAAAGCAAGCCATTTTTCTGTCACCCTATGTGTCATCAGGGGAAGGTGGGACAAAATCCTTGGAAACCCATGCGTGGTTCATTTTAATGAAGGTTAGATCATCCACATTTTGGGTTAGTGGAAACTGAAAGAAAAGGGCGCAATAGGGTCTTACCCGAGAAAAATAAAGATATAAGACAATGATTTATACTCACCCTCTGCAGGAGAGTGTCAGGCATAAAGGAACAAAGGTCAGCTTGCTGCACATCCAAATGACCACGCCGTGGCCATAAATCTTCAGATTCAAGCAGGGAATTTTTATGGATTAAACGTGCGCTACCAGACCATCACTCCTCACAAGTTGTGTGGTTAATACATTTATTTCCCTACGTGTTTCAAAGTTAAAAACTTCTTCCTCAGGGGATGACACATTTTGGGTTGACAGACGGGTCCTTTTTTCTGTCAGGATTGATCCAGCTGCACTGAAGACTCTTTCCGATAGCACACTTGCAGCTGGGCAAGCGAGCTCCTGTAAGGCATATTGGGCCAATTCAGGCCAGGTGTCCAGTTTAGCGGCCCAATAGTCAAAGGGGAATGACCTGTGTGGGAGAACATCGATATGGGAGGAAAAGTAGTTTGTAACCATAGTTGACAACTGCTGTCTCCTGTCACTTTCCATCGATGCAGTATTACCAGTGGTGTGAGCGGTATTTGAAAAATCAGTCCACAACATTGTCATGAAACCCCTGTCTCCAACGCCACTTCTGCTGTGTGCACCACGAACACCTCTGCCAAGCTGCCCCCGGCCCGTACGGCTCGTGTGAGAACCATCACCGCTGCTGTGTGCTGGGAATGCCTCAAGCAACCGATTTACCAGAGTTGCTTGTTTATTAGCCAATATTAGGTCAAGGTTCTCCTGTGGCATGATGTTTTGTAATTTGCCTTTATAGCGTGGATCCAGGATGCTGGCCAACCAGTAGTCGTCATCGTTCATCATTTTGGCAATGCGGGGGTCCCTTTTTAGGATCCGCAAGGCATAATCTGACATGTGGGCCAATGTTCCCGGTGTCAATGATGCACTGCGAGTGCTGGGTGGAGGAGCACTTTCTGGCAAATCCACATCCCTCCAGTCACGCACAAACCCTGTACCAGACCTTGCCACGCCAACATTTTCACTTGCCCCACAAGATGCATCCTCCTCCCCTAAGTAATCATCCCCATCATCCTCCTCCTCCTCTTCTTCCTCCACCTCGTCCAGGAGAGGTCCCTGAGCAGACAATGGCTGAATGTCATCAAGGATTCCCTCCTCCTCTTCCTCCTCATCAACATTGGCTGCAGACGCCTGCTCCTTAAGGTGCGTCAAAGTTTGCATGAGCAGACGCATAAGTGGGATGCTCATGCTTAGGATGGCGTCGTCTGCGCTTACCAGCCGTGTGCATTCCTCAAAACACTGAAGGACTTTACAAAGGTCTTTCAGCTTCGACCACTGCACGCCTGTCAACTCCATGTCTGCTCTCAAAGTGCCTGGCCGTGTATCCTGCCACAAATGCATTATGGCCTGCCTCTGCTCGCACAGCCGCTCCACCATGTGCAGGGTGGAGTTCCACCTTGTTGCAATGTCGATAATGAGGCGGTGGTTGGGAAGGTGGAGAAATCGCTGCAGCTTCTGCATACGAACGGAGTGTACAGGCGACCGGCGGATGTGCGCGCACAGTCTTCGCACCTTCTGGAGCAGGGCTGTTAACTCCGGATAATTTTTGAGGAAGCACTGCACCACCAGGTTCAAGGTGTGAGCCAAGCAAGGTATGTGGCTGAGTTTTGAAAGGGCTATGGCTGCCACAAAATTACGCCCGTTATCACTAACTACCTTGCCTGCCTCAAGATGTACACTGCCCAGCCATGACTCAGTTTGTCGCTTCAAGTACTCGGCCAGCACCTCGGCGGTGTGTCTGTCGCCCAAACACATCATCTGCAACACAGCCTGCTGACGCTTTCCACTAGCTGCTCGATAGGGGGACACATCGTGTGCAACAGTGGCAGCTGCAGATGGAGTGCTCGTACGACTGCGCTCTGTGGACGAGCTTTCGCTTCTGGAGGAGGAGGAGGGTCGAACGCCTACAGCCAACTGTTTCCTATACCGTGGGCTAGGCAGCACTGTCCCACCACCGCTGTCCCCTGTGGACCCTGCATCCACCACATTAACCCAGTGCGCAGTGATGGACACGTAACGGCCCTGGCCATGCCGACTGGACCATGCATCAGTTGTGAGGTGCACCTTTCCGCTCACTGACTGCTTGAGTGCATGGACAATGCGGTCTTTCACATGATGGTGGAGGGCTGGGATGGCTTTGCGAGAGAAGAAGTGGCGACTGGGTAGGTCATAGCGTGGTACTGCATAGGCCATGAGTTCGCGGAAAGCTGTGCTTTCCACCAACCGAAAGGGCATCATCTCAAACGAGATTAGTTTGGCAATGTGGGCGTTCAAACCCAGTGTATGCGGATGAGAGACTGAGTTCTTTCTTGACCTACTCATAGTGTCTGGGAGGGTGAGCTGGACTTGAGAGCTGCATATGGTGGAAGTAGCGGTGGACAGGGCGGACTGAGAGAGGGTTGATGATGGTGATGGAGTTGGTGTTCTTTCTGATGGCCTAGAATCAGTCTTTCGTTGATATAACAGTGGGATTCCCTGACTGCTGTGGCCTTGCAACGACACCTCAACATTTGCTGCTGTGCTAACCGGTGGGCTTACAGTGGGGGAAACAATGTAGCGTTGCTGACTACCTTCGTTGTGATCAGTTGCACATGTGGCACTTGAGGTTTGGTGTTGTGTCCACGCTTGCAAGTGCATGCTGGTTAAATGTCTAAGCATGCAACTGGTATTCAAATTTTTCAGATTTTTCCCTCGGCTAAAGGTCTTTGCGCACTTCTTACAGATAACCTTGGCCTGATCATGAGGATTTTGTTCAAAAAAGTGCCACACTGCACTCTTCCTACTTTGGCAGACATTTTGCGGCCTAGCACGCTGTGATCTTTTGACCCTCTGGACAAGCTGTCCAGCAACTCTTTTGATGTTTGGAACCTGTCTTTGGAGTGCTCCGGGCCTGCCAGATAACAGCTGTTGCGATGTCGATGTCTGCTGTGGATGCTCCTCATCTGAGCTATTGGAAGCAGCACCCTCTTCCCCCAATGGATGCCAATCTGGGTCAACAACTGGGTCATCCATCACCTCCTCTTCTATGTCATGTGCACCTTTCTCTGTGTCACCGTGTATGGTGGTATAGTGTGCGGGAAGGGGCACCTGAGTCTCATCAGGGTCAAAATCTGGCTCTGTACACTGCGAGGACAATGTAGTGCTCTGAGTGAATGTACCAGCAGAATCATCCATCAGCGGCTGTGCATAAGTGCACTCCATGTCAGATTCATCTTGGCCTGGGTAATTCACCATTTGACTTGATAATCCAGGCATGGTATGTGAAAACAGCTCCATGGAGTAATCAGTAGTATGGCCTGCGTCATCCTTCAATCTTGGTTGGGGTGAAGGACACAAGGAAAGGTGTGGTTCATGAACATGAGCCTCCAGTGACGACTCAGTGCTTTTACTTTTTACAACTGAAGAAGAGGAGGCGATAGAGCTGGAGGCTGAGTCAGCAAAGACAAAACTTTTTCCTGATGCTCTGCCTTTAAAAGCGGTTTGCCAACTCCTAGAAAACTAAGCGTTCGAGGCCTTATGTAGACAGACGATGACGCAGGGTCAGCACCTCCTGCATTCGGTCCTATTTTGCTCTTGCCACTACCATCAGATCCACCACCAACACCATCATTACCAGCTGCCAACCCCCGCCCAATTCCACGGCCTCTTCCACCAGCCTTCCTCATTTTTGGTAGAAATGTAGACAAAATCCAACAAACTATATAGTAATGTAAAACAAGGTACAAGGTGTCTATAGGACAGGGGAGATTTAGAATTTCTGCACACACTTGTGGACAGTGGACACTTTTGGATTGTGTGAGGCCCACTGATATCTGAGCGCTATGTGACACGCTCGATGGCACAGCTGCCTGTGACCAAAGTGACGAGAGGATAATGGAGATTTTGAATCTCTGCGCACACTTTTGGACACTGGACACTTGTGGATTGTGTGAGGCCCACTGATATCTGAGCGCTATGTGACAGGCTCGATGGCACAGCTGCCTGTGACCAAAGTGACGAGAGGATAATGGAGATTTTGAATCTCTGCGCACACTTTTGGACACTTGTGGATTGTGTGAGGCCCACTGATATCTGAGCGCTATGTGACACGCTCGATGGCACAGCTGCCTGTGACCAAAGTGACGAGAGGATAATGGAGATTTTGAATCTCTGCGCACACTTTTGGACACTGGACACTTGTGGATTGTGTGAGGCCCACTGATATCTGAGCGCTATGTGACACGCTCGATGGCACAGCTGCCTGTGACCAAAGTGACGAGAGGATAATGGAGATTTTGAATCTCTGCGCACACTTTTGGACACTGGACACTTGTGGATTGTGTGAGGCCCACTGATATCTGAGCGCTATGTGACAGGCTCGATGGCACAGCTGCCTGTGACCAAAGTGACGAGAAGATAATGGAGATTTTGAATCTCTGCGCACACTTTTGGACACTGGACACTTGTGGATTGTGTGAGGCCCACTGATATCTGAGCGCTATGTGACACACTCGATGGCACAGCTGCCTGTGACCAAAGTGACGAGAGGATAATGGAGATTTTGAATCTCTGCGCACACTTTTGGACACTGGACACTTGTGGATTGTGTGAGGCCCACTGATATCTGAGCGCTATGTGACACGCTCGATGGCACAGCTGCCTGTGACCAAAGTGACGAGAGGATAATGGAGATTTTGAATCTCTGCGCACACTTTTGGACACTGGACACTTGTGGATTGTGTGAGGCCCACTGATATCTGAGCGCTATGTGACACGCTCGATGGCACAGCTGCCTGTGACCAAAGTGACGAGAGGATAATGAAGATTTTGAATCTCTGCGCACACTTTTGGACACTGGACACTTGTGGATTGTGTGAGGCCCACTGATATCTGAGCGCTATGTGACAGGCTCGATGGCACAGCTGCCTGTGACCAAAGTGACGAGAGGATAATGGAGATTTTGAATCTCTGCGCACACTTTTGGACACTGGACACTTGTGGATTGTGTGAGGCCCACTGATATCTGAGCGCTATGTGACACGCTCGATGGCACAGCTGCCTGTGACCAAAGTGACGAGAGGATAATGGAGATTTTGAATCTCTGCGCACACTTTTGGACACTGGACACTTGTGGATTGTGTGAGGCCCACTGATATCTGAGCGCTATGTGACAGGCTCGATGGCACAGCTGCCTGTGACCAAAGTGACGAGAGGATAATGGAGATTTTGAATCTCTGCGCACACTTTTGGACACTGGACACTTGTGGATTGTGTGAGGCCCACTGATATCTGAGCGCTATGTGACACGCTCGATGGCACAGCTGCCTGTGACCAAAGTGACGAGAGGATAATGGAGATTTTGAATCTCTGCGCACACTTTTGGACACTGGACACTTGTGGATTGTGTGAGGCCCACTGATATCTGAGCACTATGTGACACGCTCGATGGCACAGCTGCCTGTGACCAAAGTGACGAGAGGATAATGGAGATTTTGAATCTCTGCGCACACTTTTGGACACTGGACACTTGTGGATTGTGTGAGGCCCACTGATATCTGAGCGCTATGTGACACGCTCGATGGCACAGCTGTGACAAAAGTGACTAGAGGATAAGGGAGATTGGATTGCTTTTAAAAAAGCAGTTTGCGGAGCAGTGGGTAAACAGCAATGCCAGCGTGTCAGGAAGCCTTAAAAGGCAGCCCAACAACCAACACCACTGATACACCACTATATAGCCTCCCCTTGCACTGCACACACGGTGACTTGTGTGTTGTGCAGGCCAAATCTCTAGCAGCAGAAGCAGTTTTTTTGTCTTCTTCCCTGCCTAACGCTCTCCCTACAGAATCAGCAGCAACCTCTCCCTATACTAAGATCGGCAGAAGTAAGATGGCGGTCGGCGTGCACGCCCTTTTATACCCCCTGTGACGCCCACCAAAGCAAGCCAATCACTTGCATGCCCTTCTGAAAGATGGTGGTGACCCGTGCCTAGGTCATCACGTTGCCCACAGTGTCCGTGGATCCTGATTGGCTGAAAATGAGCGCAAAACAAACTTTTGAAACGCGACTTTGGCGCGTAAGTCGCCGACCTCGTGGCCGACCTCATCCTAGGGTCGGGTTTCGTTTCATGAAACCCGACTTTGCCAAAAGTCGGCGACTTTTGAATTTTTTCGACCCGTTTCGCTCAACTCTACATATTACTAATATTGCTGTGCTGTGTATTATTGTTGGATTTGTTGTATAATAAGCTTTTCATATTCTATTGAACCTCTTTTGCTTTTGGGTCTCTCTATCTCTGCCGAGTTAGAATTCATCCAATAGGACTTTATTATTCATTATGTCATAGCAGAAATTGATAGGGACTTATTTCTTTCAGGTTCATGGTTCTCGGATCTTGCCTGGTACGGATCTTTACCTCATGTCTTAACTAACGAGGTCTGGCTCATGGACCTTGACCGGCATCGTCTGGACCCTGCTCACCTCATGGACCTTGACCGGCAACATCTGAACCTTGCTCACGGGCACACCATAACACACTGGTTCAAGCCTCTCGGCTCATTCTGCTCATTCTGGAATATTGGTCTCTGCATCCTCTTGCTCGTCTCACCAGTTGGCGCCATATCTCCTCCCACCTTGCAGCTCTGGCCTCTTATATCAGGGAACTGCCTCACTAAGCCCACATGACCTGGTGCTCTGTCTAGACTCTTTCTCCTCAAAACTCTTCCTCTTTCTGTTAGTTCCAATGGGTTCCGATTGGACAGTAGGTGACAGTCTCCAGACACAAATGCCACGTATCGCTGGGGAATGTAATCCTTTTCGACACACCCTCTTAGGCCGTAGTCCCAGTAAACATATGAAAAATTGGTCTGAGTGTCCCTGCCAAGAGTTGCAGGAGTGTAATGCAAGTGTCATTCGAGTACAATCCGATTTTTCACACCTAGCATCCGATTTACATCTGATTTACATCATAACTGACAGGAGCGAGGTGGGAAATTTTCCCATGGCGCTCATGCTGACGTCAGAAAGGTGAAGTGAGTTAATTGACTGTGAACACGCAGGACCTTTCTGATGGCACAGTGAGCAGGAGAACTTTCTCACGCTTGCAGTGCCCTCAGACAGGGAATAGGAGTTCACAGGGAGACACTGAGCACATGGTTCACAGGGAGACACTGAGCACATGCTGCTCAGTGTCTCTGCTGGATGACAGTCTGTATGGTCGCATCATGCAACCATGCAGCCTGCCATCTAGATGTATCAGAGCTAGACCCATTGTGGGACAAATGGATTAGCAGCATCTATGTGGAAAGGCGAGGAATATTGTTTTTTTTTTTTATTAACTTTTTTGCAAATGACAAGGATATCGGTGGAATGGGCGAGGTGGTAAATATGGTTTAATTAAGATTTATTATAGGAGTCTGCTTCATTTTCTCAATTAACCCTTCGTCAGGAACAATGATCTGACAGGCGCAGCTCTTCTACTTTCATTTCTTCCTTCTCACCAGATTTTCAGGAAACCCCCTCCCTCTAGATAGTCTCCTGGCTCTAGCTGCTGTGTGAAACCTGATACCACAGTTGGTCTGCAGAGCTTCAGGAAGGAAGATATAGCTGTGCTGGCTTCTCAGGCTCATTGGTCCCGAACACATCACACTTTATAAAGTTGGTATGTAATGTTTTTAGTCATTACTATTGTTTATTTAGCTTGTTTTATGAATGGATAGAGAAAGGTTTGTGGATATTTCATATAAATAAGGCAGATTTTCTTACAAATGAAAGTGTACTTCTCAGGAGTTTTGAAATTTGTGTATATCAAAGTTATTACTTTTATGTTGAGTAAATGGGTTTGTTTTGCACCTGATAATGTGTAGTCTCTTTTATTACATCCCTATGAAGGTTTCTGATCACTTTTAGATCACTGAAATTGAGAAAATTAGATATTCTAGGCATTTTTCTAGCCTGCGCTTGACAGGCACATTGTTCCATTACGAGTTAGTGCAAATATTGTTCCTGACGGAGGGCTAAATAACTTTATTTTGGGTGTCTGTGTTTTCATACAATGTAACTATAGGGTTAGTAATAGGGGCATCTTATTGATGCCTCTCCATTGCTCACCTCGGGCCTTGATGTCAACTGACAATACAAAGGAGAAGTCGACCCCCCCAACTGTCACCCCACTTGCCACCGCTACTGGACAAATGGGAAGAGCGAGGCTAAGAGCCAGAATTGGTGCATCTTAGAGATGCGCCTTTTCTGTGGTGGCTGAGAGCTGATGTTTTTAGCCTGGGGGCAGTATCCATGGCCCCTTCCTAGGCTATTAATATCAGCCTGCAGCTGTCTGCATAGCTTTTGCTGGTTATTAACTATAGGGGGACCCTACATCATTTTTGATTAGGGTCCCCCATTCTAACTGCCAGTAAAAGTTAAGTATATAGTTGTGAGCTGATATTAATAGCCTGGAAAGCTCCATGGGTATTACCCCCTTCCCAGGCTATAAACGTCGGCCCCCAGCCATCAACTTTTCCTTTGCTGGTTATGAAAATTATGCTGGAGTCAATGCCATTTTTTTTTTTAAAATGATCTTTTATTAATTAAATACATGTACAGAAAGATGCACACACACTATACTAATTGCATTTGTCAGAAAGCTGCCAATCAGTGGTGTGGGTGGGGTTATACAGAGCATTCAGAGAACTGCTAGATCTGCAGCACATAAAACAGTTATATTATTATCTAAACTGCAGTAAGCCACCCAGTAAGATATACATCCCTGGAATCAGAGTCTATATTATGCTGCTCTCAGATGGGGTAGCAAAAACCTGGTGACAGATTCCCTTTAAGAGTAAAACGTACCTGACTGCAATAATGGAGTCCGTCTCTGATCGAAGTAGCTCGGGCAGCTTGAGTCTCCTGACAAGATCCCATTAATTCTATGCAGTTTGACTAATGGCTTTATAGCTATCTGATGGTTCTTCTTATAAACAGATTATTTATGAAAAATGACCCTTTGTTGCACTATGCAGACATAAAGTAATGTAGAAGGAAAGGGGATGTAGATCGTATTCTTGGGTTTACAAATTAACTATGTTTTCTTTTTCTGTTGTTTTTTTTAAGAAAACTAAAATTAAAGATGATTAAGGATTGGAGAAGGAATGGTCCTCCCATGAAATCAGGAAATCAGCCAGTGCTCACGGCATTCGTTATTTCAGAAACCCACAATGCAGTAACAGTAACGCTACTGTTAAAGACTCGCCTTTTGATTCATAAAAGAGTTTTCAGTATTTGGCAGGAAAATGAATCATTTACTGTAGCTTCATTCTGGACATCATTTTTTGGCAGAGCTGAAAGGCCTCATTTTCTCCTGAGCAGAAGAGGCTCTGGACCTTTCCTCAGACACTGAGACAGTATTTGCTGCAGCAAAAGGAAAAAAAAAAAGCAAAAACTAGCTGGAAATAATTTTAGTTATATAGAGCAGCACTTTGGAAACAGGATTTGCCTAGTGCATCCGACAGAAGCAGCTGTGGATCATAAGTCACTTCACTTTGCTTTAGTTGGTTTCTATCATAGATACACGCTGTAATTTGTAAATGTTTCGTTTTTTGCAGAAGTTTAAAATTGCTGAAGGAATGTAACGTGCCCTGTTAGTTCTTCATACACTTAAAGGGAATATGTCTGCAGATTTTTGCTAGGTAATCTGAGGACAGAATGACATAGGGGTTAAAACACTGAATTAAGCAATGGTTCACTTATTAGGTTTTATGCTGTTTACTTACAATGAAGGTTTTATCGCAAATAAATTATCATTGCCCAGACTAGCTGCCTTGTGCTAAGTTGACTGACTCCGCCCTCTCATGTGATAAGCAGCTCACTGTCAATATACAATTTACACAGAAAGCTGCGGTGTGGGCGAGATTAGCTTTCTCAGCTCTGCACATGCTGCAGCTAAGAACTCTGATTGTGTCAGAACTGCTGCACCCTGTAAACTAAAGGATATATTGTTGGATTCAATGTCTTTTTTCCTACATTATGCTGCTCTCAGATGAGGTAGCAAAAACCTGGTGACAGATTCCCTTTAATTAGTAAATTCTCAATGGGACACTGTTTTGTATTTTTATTAGTATGTGCAAAAAAAATTAAAGTAGTACTCCAGTAAAATAGATTTTTCCATTGTAGTGTGGGATATTCTATTATTGCAGAATACTGTAGCTCTTGTGTATACCTGTTTTAGTTGATGAGCAGTGTCTGAGTTGTCTGCCATCTTGACACGTTTTACCCTTTTGATATGGATATGTTAACACTTTGTATTTTTGCGCCATTTAATTGCTGCATTTTTTCTGCAAATTAAAAACTGCTTTTGGTTGTACAATCAAACACTGTAAGATTTCAGAAATCTCATGCACACATTTTTTTACCTGACTGAATTAAAAAACTGCAGCATTTTTGCAATCTGCAGAATGTCAATTGTTTCAGCATTTCATGCCCCCGGAAGAACCACGAGATGAAACGCGCATCGGCTCACCATCCCTGCTGTCATCTGATCCAATATTTGAGGTACTACAATATTTTATGGTGTTCTATATTGATCAAGTTGTCAGTATTTGCATCCTTTACGTCTCAGCACACTAATAGCATGATTAAAACTAGACAGTCTACATATATGAAGGAAGGCTTACCTTAGGTTACAACTATGGGTCACCATCATTTTTGAGTTTATAGTACTAAAACAATATTTTATGCTCTAGCCTCTTTGGACTATACATTTTATTGGTAGCAGTTTTTACAATTTATGCTTATATGTCATATTGTTATTTACTCATGGATTTGGTAGAGTCCCCCTAACTAGGCACTTTGTTATTTTTTACTTATTGTTTTAACTAATTTCCTAACAATTTTTTTTAGTTTTGATGGGTCTATTCTTTATTCCATATGTCTAATTTCATAATGGAATTGGTGTTCACAATATTAGTTTGAAGTGCCATCAATTATTGACCCTGGACACCCTTTGATTATTGAATTAGAAAACTGCAGCATTTTTTAAATCTGCCGCATGTCAATTCTTTCAGCATTTCTACAGTGTTTTTTCACTGATAGAAATCAATGAGAAAGTGGAAAAAATGCTGCAAAAAATGCCAACAGCTGTTTTTTTGCTGCATTTCTGATGTGCTTTGGAAGCATTTTTGGTTAATAAACATGTACTATATGCAAAGAACACATGTAATCTGCACCCAAAAAATGGATTAAAAAAAGCTGCGAAGATGGTGAAAATTGCTGCTTTTAAAGTAGTGCTTTGACTGCCAAGTGAGCAGGTTTTGGCTGCAGAAAAAAATGCAACAAAATCTGCGTGTGATTGTAAAGGTCGGCCAGGGCAGTAGTCGTGGCTGAGGTTGTTGGGCATTGTGTACCCTGGCCTCCCTCTACAGGAAAACAGTACCTCTTCTCTTGCATGTTACTATCGGTACGAACGATGCTATCAGTGTCTTCTTTGCTGCCCTGACTTGAAGCTGGTCCTGGATCCCAAAGAATAGGGACACAGTCCAGGGCAACTCTTCACTGAACAAATTTATTTACTTCAGGACACAACACATCCACGTAGTATCCTGCATTTTCATCACAGTAAAGACGGCACATTACTTCATCTTTCCCTTCACTGTTCCTTGCATCACTAAGTGTTTCCACAGGACGGAGCATCTCAGACGACCCGTCAGTGTCCTCCCTGTCAAGCGTTACCACAGTGAAGCGTTCTCCCATCCGTTTCACCCCGGACATCAGAGATCCAGCCCACGAGGCTAACCATCACATTCTGGAGTGACCTGCCTGTACACTTTTATGGTGACCTTCAATCTTCCTTTACTTCCTTCTTTTCCTCTCTACTGTTGGTTCTGCTGTACCTTGTTCTTCTCTAAGTACCCCCGTGGATGGCTGGGAATACACTTTAATGTTACGGGGTAGTTAGGAAGCTCGGGCATATAGCCCACCCGAGCACACAGGGGTCAGGCCTCGGACTGACTACTATAGGAAGATCTTCCTGACTTGCTCCCCAGCTAACCCCTCCTACAATTAACTCCCATATGTCTTACAACTATTTCTAATATGCAGTGAGCTCATTGCCCCATCTAGTGGCCATAACATAGACTGCACTGTCCCTATCATATACATGGTGCAGAAACATAACAACACATAATATATAAATATTGCAGCAACCTGAATTACACGTTAGTATGCTACAATGGTATAAAATATATAAATATACATATATACATAATAACAACATGGAGTTTTAAAGGGATAAAACTCACAATCCCTTACAAGATCATAACCTAATGTAGACGTAATTTCCCATGATACCAGAGTCTCATCTCATTGCTCTTGCTCAGCATATCTCCCCTACTAGATCACTGTTCTTTTAAAAAATAGAAATGATAGTGGCAGATTTATGAATCTTGTCTACAAGCAAAACCATCTTTATTATCCATATATTTCATTCATTGATCAGCTTTCATTTTTCAATAAAGAGTTTATTTTTATAGTTTCATGACTCTTTACTTAAAATGCAACTCTATGGGAGGACATATAACAGGACTAGAAGGTTTAGAGGTTCGTACTCACTCGGCTGCGGTTGAGGTAGGCACAGGAAGTGGTTTCGTTAAAATGTCTAGGCAGGTTTATTAAAACCTCATAAACCTGCTTACGCATAAACAAACACAAGATAGCCTTTTCCGGCACAAAGTGAAAACACAAAGTAAAAATTCCATACAATATTGTGGATTCGCCTGCTCAGGATAGTGTCTGGTTCTTAAGGCCATAGTTCAGACCAACACACAGGAGATCCACACATCTACAGACCTAGACACTGAATGAGACACTCAGCCTCCATTTAATCTGCCAAACCACACCCCTGGGGTTGGGATATGTGAGCAGTCATTCCCACCCATCTCTTTTGACTGCTCATAATACCCGGCCCTGGAGTTGCCCAATAACTCACTCAGAACTATATGTGCTATAGCATGCTTTCTGAGCTTACATCAACGAAGCTACAACCGCCATGATCCATATCTCCCTTCAAGGACCTGTCCAGCAGCCATCTTACAGAGGGCACACCTGATTGAGATCTTATTAGGTAGGGTAGTAGTCTGAGAGCTGCCAATGGGAATTTGGTTGGTGATGATGTCATCCTGCAGTTCACAGCAAGTCAGAGACTGACTTCCTGTTCACACATTAGTGCAAGAAATTGACTGGTTGTCAGACTTTGTATCATATGACTCAACTTCCTATATTAAAGGGGCGGAGGATGTATATATATAACTGGGATGAAGTAAGTGAAACAGAGTAAATATTGATAGTGAGTCAGCATTATGGTCCCAATTTATGCCAGACTTAACGAGGGGCGCAGAAGAAAGATGTGCTGAATTTATTAAAAGGCACAAATGACCTAATGAATTCAGTGCATCTTATTAGTGGTGTGCACCTCTGTGCATCTTGCAAGAAATCTTAATGTTGTTGGGGACTGAATAGGCTTCACAGGGGCTGGAGTTACATATCTGAAATTTTTAGGAAACTATCAGGCAGGTATTGTCATGACCTGTCCCATCCCAGCTCTGTCCACTTTTGCTGAGCTGGCTGAAAGTGGTGTGAAAATGCCAAAGGTTTGCAATTTCATACTGCACAAAAATTTGGCAACATTTTAAAGTGTTTTCCATCAGATTTCTGGTGTAAACACGTTGATGAATTAGGGGCCTATATGTCCAAAAAAAAGATTGTTGGAGTATTTCAGTTTGGCCGGAGCACACTAGCGAGAAATACGGACCAGTGCTATGCGCAAAAAAAACGCATTGCACTCGTCCCAATGTTAATCTATGGGGCAGCTCCCATCAGCCGATTTTTTTCTCGGCCGTATTATACGGGCTCAGAAAATCACAGCATGCTGCGATTGTCACCGTATTATGCCCGTAATACGCCAATGCAAGTCTATGTGTGCGAGAAAACTACGGATTACACACGGACCACACATGCGACTTGCGAGAAATATGCACCGGTGTCCTTTAGCAAAAGCTGGCAATTCAGTGCGCAAAACAGGAAAATCATACTGACATGTTTAATAAAGAATAGAAAGAATATATATATATATACACATATAATATATATATGCACTGTGTGCAGAATTATTAGGCAAATGAGTATTTTGATCACATCATCCTTTTTAAACATGTTGTCCTACTCCAAGCTGTCTAGGCTTGAAAGCCAACTGCCAATTATGTAAACCTCAAAAAGAGGAAAAAATCCTCCAAAAAATTCAGATACAAACCAGACAGGCCAAAATGCATTTGCACTACATTAATGCAGGGTGCAGCGGACCCAAATAAAATGACAACTGCACAGGTGAATAAATACCAAATGAAACAGCCAGCCTACAATCAGGGATTGGCCGTGTGGTACACCAGTGCAGAAAAAATAATCCGCACGTGGCAGTGTTCACACAGGGAATGCAGGGCTTCTGGTTCACAACCTCTTAGTAACACCATATAGGGGGGCTGCTCAGTGCCAACTAGAATGCATCCCGAGTGAACAGAGGCAACAGGTTTGCAGAACCATTTGGGCCCAGATGCACCCTGAAAAAATTATAAAAAGTACATAAAAAACATATCAATATATGTAAGGTATTGGTTGATATTAAGGCCTTAATACGGAAGCTGACAAACTGCGACAAAGTTCCTTATACATGTCAGTCCTACTCTAACATGAAAACCTCAAAAAGAGGAAAAAATCCTCCAAAAAATTCAGATACAAACCAGACAGGCCAAAATTCATCTGCACTAATACAGGGTGCAGCGGACCCAAGCAAAATGGCAGCTGCACAGGTGCATAGATACCAAATGAAACAGCCAGCCTACAATCAGGGATTGGCCGTGTGGTACACCAGTGCAGAAAAAATAATCCGCATGTGGCAGTATTCACACAGGGAATGCAGGGCTTCTGGCTCACAACCTCTTAGTAACACCATAAAGGGGGGCTGCCCAATCAGGATGTTCACTTTCTGACTCTCGGACAGGGGGTATACTTCAAACAAACTGCACAGTCTCTCTTTAAATTCACTCAGGGTATGGGACACACTCGAGTACTGCGGTAGCCAGGCCGCTCCCGGTATGTAGGGCATGGACAGCGGCATTATGGGGACCGCTGCAGTGGGCGCTACTCCTTGCGGCACTGAGGGGTTGGCAGCGGCATCCGCCGCTGCATTGCTGTGTGGCGTGGACATTCTCTCCCCCCCTAGTTAACGTTAGCCAGGGCCGGGGGTTGGGTGAGTTTACCGGCGGCCGCTTCGCAGGCCAGATGCTCCGGGCTCTAGGCCTCAGCTCCTCCCACGCTTTTTCCTCTTCCCGTGTGGGACTTCACTGCTTTGCGCTCTCTGGTAGGCTTTTCCCACGAAGGCCTGCCCCTTTTCTTCCCGCGCGCGCCAATCAGCGGGATAATGGCGGCGATGGCGCCAATTTCACACACAGTCTATAGCACACAACAGTCTCTGGCACACAGGACCTGGGCTGTGGGGTACTCGGTACCGGGCCGGTGTCAGCGGGATGTGTCACAGCAGCGGTGACCCGGTCCGTGGCCTTGGGCGCCCAATGTAAAAAGGGGGAGATTGGAAATGATGGAATGTAAATGAATAGTTGGTGACGCCACCTGTGGTGTTTGGCAAGTGAGATGTTGAGCCGACGCTGCATGCAGATCCTCTGGGGCTGGTGGTGTGTTGCAGCCAAGATGGTGAAGCTCCCCACAGGTGGAGCTGTGGCCCCAGGGCAGTGTAGATGTGGTTGGCACGGGGATGTAGCGGTGCGGGAAGGGTAGGAAGCAGACAAGACACAGTGGGGTGCAGTTTCTGTACCTTTACTTGACAAATGCAGTCCAGGGTTCGGATTACAGATGGTACCAGAGCAGGTTAGCCTGGAAGCAACTCAGGGATTCTCTCTCAGCAGATGGGCTGTGCAGTCTCCTTCCTAGCGCTTACTTGAGTGAAGTACTCCTAGTACGGAGTTACACTGAAGTTCCTCTCAATTCTCTTCTACTCTCACTCCTGGTGTTACTAAGAGGTTGTGAGCCAGAAGCCCTGTATTCCCTGTGTGAACACTGCCACATGCAGATTATTTTTTCGGCACTGGTGTACCACACGGCCAATCCCTGATTGTAGGCTGGCTGTTTCATTTGGTATTTATGCACCTGTGCAGCTGCCATTTTACTTGGGTCCGCTGCACCCTGCATTAGTGCAAATGCATTTTAGCCTGTCTGGTTTGTATCTGAATTTTTTTGGAGGATTTTTTCCTCTTTTTGAGGTTTTCATGTTAGAGTAGAACTGACAAGTGTAGGGAACTTTGACGCAGTTTGCCAGCTTAAGTATTAAGGCCTTAATATCAACCAATACCTTACATATATTGATATGTTTTTTATGCACTTTTCATATTTTTTTCAGGGTGCATTTGGGCCCAAATGGTTCTGCAAACCTGTGGCCTCTGTTCACTCGGGATGCATTCTAGTTGGCACTGGGCAGCCCCCCTATATGGTGTTACTAAGAGGTTGTGAGCCAGAAGCCCTGTATTCCCTGTGTGAACACTGCCACATGCAGATTATTTTTTCTGCACTGGTGTACCACACGGCCAATCCCTGATTGTAGGCTGGCTGTTTCATTTGGTATTTATGCACCTGTTCAGTTGCCATTTTACTTGGGTCCGCTGCACCCTGCATTAGTGCAAATGCATTTTGGCCTGTCTGGTTTGTATGCCAATTATGTAAATCAGGTGAGTTCCCTTCCTTTGGCAAAATGGGTCAGAAGAGAGATTTGACAGACTCTGAAAAGTCAAAAATTGTGAGATGTCTTGCAGAGGGATGCAGCAGTCTTGAAATTGTTCGGTGATCACGCTTCAAAAGTTTGGCAATCAAGCGTTTCATGGCAAATATCCAACAAGGTCGCAAGAAGCGTGTTGATAAAAAAAAAGGCGCAAAATAACTGCCCATGAATTGAGGAAAATCAAGCTTGAAGCTTCCAAGATGCTATTTACCACCAGTTTTGCCATATTTCAGAGCTGCAACGTTACTGGAGTATCAAAAAGCTCAAGGTGTGCCATACTCGGGGACCTTGTCAAGGTAAGGAAGGCTGAAAAACGACCACCCTTCAACAAGAAACGTAAGATAAAACATCAAGACTGGGCCAATAAATATCTTAAGACTGATTTTTCTAAGGTTTTATGGACTGATGAAATGAGAGCAACTCTTGATTGGCCAGATGGATGGGCCTGAGGCTGGATCAGTAAAGGGCAGAGAGCTCCACTCTGACTCAGATGCCAGCAAGGTGGAGGTGGGGTACTAGTATGGGCTGGTATCATCAAAGATGAACTTGTGGGACCTTTTTGGGTTGAGGATGGAGTGAAGCTCAACTCCCAGACTTACTGCCAGTTTCTGGAAGACACCTTCTTCAAGCAGTGGTACAGGAAGAAATCAGTATCATTCAAGAAAAACATGATTTTCATGCAGGACAATGCTCCATCACATAGATCCAAATACTCCACAGCGTGGCTGGCCAGTAAAGGTCTAAAAGAAGAAAAAATATTGACATGGCCCCCTTGTCCACCTGATCTGAACCCCATAGAGAACCTGTGGTCCCTCATAAAATGTGAGATCTACAGGGATGGAAAACAGTACACCTCTCCGAACAGTGTCTGGGAGGCTGTGGTGACTGCGACACGCAATGTTGATCGTAAACAGATCAAGCAAGTGACAGAATCTATGGATAGAAGGCTTTTGCGTGTAATCGTAAAGAAAGGTGGCTATCTTGGTCACTGATTTTTTTTGTTTTGTTTTTGAATGTCAGAAATGTTTATTTCTGCATTTTTTGTTGTTATATTGGTTTACCTGGTGAAAATAAACAAGTGAGATAGGTATATATTTGGTTTTTATTAAGTTGCCTAATTATGCACAGTAAGGCTAAGTGCACACGTAACGGAACTCTCGCGGAAATTACCGCGAGAATTCCGGAATTCCAGTCCGCGGGAAAATCGCATTTTAAATTCCCGCGATTTTCCCGCGGAAAAACTAGCATTTTGCAAGCGTAATTAGCTTGCAGAATGCTAGCGTTTTCCAAGCGATCTGGAGCATCACTTGGAGAACTGATTGACAGGTTGGTCACACTTGTCAAACACTGTGTTTGACAGTGTGACCAACTTTTTACTACTGAGGCCGCCTATGCAGCATCAGTAGTAAAAGATAGGATGTAAAAAAAAATAAAAAATGGTGTTATTCTTACCCTCCGACGTCCCGCGCATCCGTTCCCAGTAATCCTTTGCGAAAATGCTCGCGATGACGTCAGTTCTCGCGGGATCGCGACGTCTCGCGGTAATTCGCGATGACGTCGCGCGAATGACCGCGAGACTTCGCGATCCCGCGAGAACGGACGTCATCGCGAGCATTTTCGCAAAGGACTACTGGGAACGAGAGCATGAAGAGAAGCGGGAAGGCTGCGCGGGACGTCGGAGGGTGAGAATAACAATATTTTTTATTTTAAATTCTTTTTTTTTTACAGGAATATGGTACCCAAAGCCCGGAGGACAGTCTCCTCTCCTCCGGACCGTGGGTACCATCCGCAAATGTTCTGCTTACTTTCCGCATGGTGTGCACAGCCACATGCGGGAAATAAGCGGAACAATGCATTCCTATGGGTGCGGGATCGCCGCGATTCCGCAAATTAATGAGCATGCTGCGGTTTTTACCGCGAAGCGATTCCGCCGCGGTAAAAACCGCAGCATTAGCACAGCATTGCGGAATCCCATAGGAATGCATGGGATGCTTATTTTTCGTGTTTTCGCGGCAAAATCGCGCGGTTAAAACCGCCGTGGAAACGCGAAAAGAACGCTACGTGTGAACTCAGCCTAATAGTTACCTGCACAAACAGATATCCTCCTAAGATAGCCAAATCTAAAAAAACCCACTCCAACTTCCAAAAATATTAAGCTTTGACATCTATGAGTCTTTTGGGTTGATTGAGAACATAGTTGTTATTCAATAATAAAAAGAATCCTCTCAAATACAACTTGCCTAATAATTCTGCACATGGTGTGTATATATATATATATATATATATATATATATATATATATATATACACACATACATGTCATTGAGACACACACACACATGTACAGTCATATGTAAAAGTTTGGGCACCCCTATTAATGTTAACCTTTTTTCTTTATAACAATTTTGGTTTTTGCAACAGGTATTTCAGTTTCATATATCTAATAACTGATGGACTCAGTTCTATTTCTGGATTCAAATGAGGTTTATTGTACTAACAGAAAATGTGCAATCTGCATTTAAACAAAATTTGACCGGTGCAAAAGTATGGGCACCCTTATCATTTTCTTGATTTGAACACTCCTAACTACTTTTTACTGACTTCCTGAAGCACTAAATTGGTTTTGTAACCTCATTGAGCTTTGAACTTCATAGCCAGGTGTATCAAATCATGAGAAAAGGTATTTAAAGTGGCCACTTGCAAGTAGTTCTCCTATTTGATTCTCCTATGAAGAGTGGCATCATGGGCTCCTCAAAACAACTCTCAAATGATCTGAAAACAAAGATTATTCAACATAGCTTTTCAGGGGAAGGATACAAAAAGTTGTCTCAGAGATTTAACCTGTCAGTTTCCACTGTAAGGAACATAGTAAGGAAATGGAAGAACACAGGTACAGTTCTTGTTAAGCCCAGAAGTGGCAGGCCAAGAAAAATATCAGAAAGGCAGAGAAGAAGAATGGTGAGAACAGTCAAGGACAATCTACAGACCACCTCCAAAGACCTGCAGCATCATCTTGCTGCAGATGGTGTCACTGTGCATCGGTCAACAATACAGCGCATGCATAACGCCTTTTTGTATGACCAAACAACTCATTATTTGTTTCATCAGTCCACAGGACCTTCTTCCAAAATGTAACTGGCTTGTCCAAATGTGCTTTTGCATACCTCAGGTGACTCTGTTTGTGGCGTGCTTGCAGAAACGGCTTCTTTCGCATCACTCTCCCATACAGCTTCTCCTTGTGCAAAGTGCACTGTATTGTTGACCGATGCACAGTGACACCATCTGCAGCAAGATGATGCTGCAGGTCTTTGGAGGTGGTCTGTGGATTGTCCTTGACTGTTCTCACCATTCTTCTTCTTTGCCTTTCTGATATTTTTCTTGGCCTGCCACTTCTGGGCTTAACAAGAACTGTACCTGTGTTCTTCCATTTCCTTACTATGTTCCTCACAGTGGAAACTGACAGGTTAAATCTCTGAGACAACTTTTTGTATCCTTCCCCTGAAAAGCTATGTTGAATAATCTTTGTTTTCAGATCATTTGAGAGTTGTTTTGAGGAGCCCATGATGCCACTCTTCATAGGAGAATCAAATAGGAGAACTACTTGCAAGTGGCCACCTTAAATACCTTTTCTCATGATTTGATACACCTGGCTATGAAGTTCAAAGCTCAATGAGGTTACAAAACCAATTTAGTGCTTCAGGAAGTCAGTAAAAAGTAGTTAGGAGTGTTCAAATCAAGAAAATGATAAGGGTGCCCATACTTTTGCACCGGTCAAATTTTGTTTAAATGCAGATTGCACATTTTCTGTTAGTACAATAAACCTCATTTGAATCCAGAAATAGAACTGAGTCCATCAGTTATTAGATATATGAAACTGAAATACCTGTTGCAAAAACCAAAATTGTTATAAAGAAAAAAGGTTAACATTAATAGGGGTGTCCAAACTTTTACATATGACTGTATATATATATATATATGTTTTTATAGTTCATAGAGTTCTACATAGCATAATAGCCGCTAAATCAATTGCCGCCTTCTGTAAAATCATTCCAAAACCCGACATGAAATTACACATGGTTTACATACAGTAAACCATTTCATTTCATCTATTTTTTATATGTCTTTGTCTAATAATTAGATTAGTGTATGTTTGTAAAATTTGGGACATGTAGGTGTTAAATTAACGGGTAAATTCATTGAAAGAAATTGCATTGGCGCTCGCAGTATTTTGTCCGCCAGAGAGGAAACGCCAGTGAGTGAGGGCAGATATTAATATCCTAGAGAGGGACCATTGTTTTTTGCCCCCCCCCGGTAAAAAAATATGCCCCCAGCCACCCTAGAAAAGGCGCATCTAAAAGATGTGCCTTTTCTGGCACTTAGCCTCTCTATTCTCATTGCCTTTAGTGGTGGCTCATGGATTAATAATGGGTTAATGTCACCTTGCTATTGGAGGGTGACATTAAGTTGGGTTAATAATGGAGAGATGTCAATAAAACACCTATCCATTATTAATCCTATAGTAGTAAAGGGTTAAAAAAGACACACACATTAATTAAAATTTTTGATGAAATAATCACACAAAGTTTTTGACCAAATTTATTATTCTGCTAATCAAACAGAATCCCTTGTTCTCCTAGAAAAAAATAAAATAAAAAAACAACAATATGAATATCTCTCCGCCGTTCAGTCAGGTCCCCTGCTGCAATCCATCAGAAGGGGTTAACTAGTTTACAACAGGGACCGGTGCTAATGCTACCGGCCCCGCTGTAAACCACTGCAGAATGAATGAAATCATGTCTGCGCAGGTGCCCTGGCTGACTGGGGATGAACTAATAAGCATGGGAAAGTTTCTGAATTTTTTCCCACGCTGTCAGTTCACCTCTGGACAGCCGGGGACTCCGCGCAGCCTCAATGACATCAATTTACTTAATTGTACTTTGAAATATGGGGCCTGTGATTGATAAACAACTATCTTTGATGTTAAATTGTATTTAATCTGTACACCCATTCTCGCAATTAAGATAGCGAGGGTGCCCCGAGCACTTTACAACTGGGGGGCAGAGTAGGGTATCTCCTTCATTACATCCATATGTTCTCATATGTCGTGCGGTTGTGCAAGGCATTAATATAAGAAATTGTACAACTAAAACCTGGAAATTCATGTACCACTATCCTGGACTAATCCTACTAATGACTGAGTTGATTAACCGTGATTCCTGTAGAAAGTACAGTCAAAGCTTCAAAAACAACACTAGTATTTATTTAGTGATTGAGTCATCTGAAAGCACTAGGAAACAAACTAGACTACATTTTCTTTCGTCTTTGTGTGTTTTTTTTCACATATTTCCTTGGTCCTTGACTTAGTCATTCTATATAGTGATGTACCGTATACTAAAGACAAAAGTTTCTTTAGCTACCAAAAAGCACCAGTTCTTTATATTCTTAGTCTTATGGTATCCATTTAAGCTTATTTCAAATATTTATTTGTAAAACCAAACTAATGTAAATCACATGATGACTTTATGCACCTTTCTACATTCACAAATTGTTAATGCTGATGGTGATGCACACAATTTAGCGTTTTCATAGATTGGGAAGAATTTTTTCCAGACTAAGGCCAATATTCATCAAACGCTCTTTACCAGAATTAAGGTATAAAAACGTTTGAAATTTTGCAATTCTGGTCAGCTGTGTCAAATTTTTGAAATATGGGCAGAGCTTACTGGGAAGGGGGTATGGGCAAGTGTGGCCAAAGTGATTTACATTACAACAGAAATTTTTTTGAAATGTTGAAAAAGGCACAAAATTCAGTAAAAGGGTTGTCCGGGACTATAACATTGATGGTCTATCCTTAGGATTGGTCATCAATGTCCGCTTGGTGGTAGTGTGACACCTAGTACCAAGCTATTCAGCTGTTTCTGATGTTGGCAGCAGCTGTAACTGCTGAGCTATGGAGCTGCGCAGCACAGCTCCGTCGACTGTATAGTGTACTGTACATTTGCCCCCTATTCAAATCACACACCACTGATCAGACATTGATGACCTATCCCAGTGCTAGGCCATCAAAGTTAAATTCACAGACAACCCTTCCAAAAGGTGTTTATTCCACTGGACTCTCCATCAAGGTTCATGTGCAAAGTCATCAAGGTTCATGAACAATGCAAATCTGTGGATATTTTGGTTTAGAATTTCTGCAGATACAAAATGAAGCTTAGTAACATCATACAAGACTGAACACTGCATACAGTGTCTACATAGCAGCTATCAGAAGTATAAGCAATATGCGGGCAAGTGGGAAAGTATTAGCAGGATGTAATGAAATCTAAACAGAAATTCAAGGGACTACATCTTGCTGACTCAGGGGAAGTGAAAATTCTGGAATCAGAAAGGCAAGTTTTAATAAGTGTTGGTCTGTAATGATATGTTATATGTGACCAAATGGAATGTATTTTAGATTTGGCTTAACTTCAACTCATTCATACAGTCAGGGGATTGCTAAGAGTTATTTTGTCCTCAGGGCAAACATTAAAAGGAACCTGTCAGTAGTTATGACAATGCAAAACTACTGATGGATGGATAAGATCATAAGAGAATAAGGTGAGTGTTGCATATCACTCCGGAAACTACACAAGAGGTGGATCCTAACGCTAAAGTGCACATTGGTCTCTGTACTTTTTTCTCCCCAACTCCTCATCCTCTGCGCCTCTTTGATGGCTGTAATGGTCTCCTGGTCGGACACTACTGCAATCAATCAATCACAGAAAGGTAGGAGTTGGGAAGTGCTCAGTACAGAGACCAGTGTGCACTTCAGAGCTAAGATCGGCCTCCTGAGCACTTGCAATAATGGCAGGCGCTGGAGTAAATCTGTATTTTGAAAACTCAGGCTATCACTTACTGCAAGTGTAGGGAAGGTGACCTGATGGACGGACGGACTTGTCAGTATAGAGAAGCAAAGGTTTGCACAGTTCAGATAGTTGTCAGTTACTACAGTGGGGAAACAGCTAGGAAAGAGTAGTGGGCGTGCAGTACCTGGGTTGACCATTAGAGGGCAGGGAGGAGTGTGAGCAAAGGACTTGACATCAGCTTAGGGCTTAGGAAACTGTTGGTCATGGGGGGCGGAGTCACAGGGAACCAGGAAAGGTATAAATACTGAGGGAGGGTTCCAGAAAGTTCCAGTCCCCAGGGGGAGCTCAGGTGACAGGAGGACTGCGACAGTATGTGCGCTCTGAGGAGAACCGGACCAGGGGGACTGAGGAGAGAGAACGTCAGGGGGGTGGTCCTGACAGGAAGCACCGCAGAAGAGACGAGACACCGGGTGTGGGACGCCGAATTTGACACGACGCCTGACCAGTAAAATTGCTGTTGGTTTACGGGCCTAAGGCGGCCACAGTGACGGACCTGTCAGGAGCGTCAAACAAGTGAAGACGGGACGGTACGTGCATGTACGTCCTTAATATAAAAGTACGGTGTGTATAATGGGCCCTATAAACGGTGGGCCGTGAAGTGAAGAGAAGTGTGGTGTACTGCGGAGGCCGTCAAGTGGGCGGCAAGAGAGAATAAAACTTGGACCTGTTGCACCCAGAATCTGTCTCCATCTTGTCTCTGTTTTGTCTCTGCGCGGTCAGAAGAGGGACCACCCCCCAACCAGGCCCACGACCCTACACTTGGCGTAGTCGACAGGATCAACGCCAGTAATACGTCATCTGCCTTAAAGAATGGAAAAAGACTGGGACTACACTGTTTGGATTACAATCTCTTGTAGATTACAAATTATCTACCTGTGGAATACAAATGGGGAGCGCTGTGGCGGATCTGTGTGGTCAGCAGAGGATCCGGGGCGGTACCAAGTACTGTGCAGTATGGCAGTATTGCTTCAGCGTAGAGGAGAGGTCCGGGTGTTCGCAGTTGTTCAGAATGGACTGGGACCTCCTCCAATGTACCCCAAAAGGAAGCTGTATGTGCCCAGAGACCGACGCTTCCTTATATTGGACCCTGACTGGTGGGTGGAGAGGCCTGCCGATGCCCCACCCCACAGAGGGAGTGACACCGAAGAAAAACTTGGGTACGGCTGCTTGGTGCCATTCGACTGCTGCCCACCGGACGGTATGAGACGCTGCGGGTGTCGGGGCATCGGCCGCCTGGAGTGGCAATGGTGGTGGGAGACTGAGCTGAGCCAGAAGACGTCATCTTCAGAGCCACGGGCAGGAAGCGGAGCCTGTGCGGAGCCAGAATGAGTGGCTGCCATTGATACCGGCGGAGAACTTCCCTGCAGAGTCCCTGAGCCTGGAGGCTAGGTCGGCGGAACAACGAGCTGAGGAGCGGAGACTGCGGGAGGAGCCGCGTGGTGACGTGACGGAGGCCGTGCGCCGGGGAAGGTGAGAACTCCCCCGGCCCTACCGGCGGCTTCACAAGCGGCCCCCACCATTCTGCCATGGCACGCAGCCTCCAGCGTATCGGAAGGTCTGGCCGCGGAGGGCCCTATGGTGTACGCGGAGCTGAGCGAGGCCCCTGCCCCCGTCCCTGAGTCATCCCGCCCGGAGTCATCAGCGCGGAGCTTGGTTACAGAAGACACGGCTGTGCTGCCCCGACCGCTAACAGCTTCATTACCAGAACCGGCCGCCACCCCGCCTCTGCTGGAGGTTTTGGATGCGGCCTACCCTGCGGCCGCGGCTATGCCGGCGCTAGAACCGGCTGCGGCCTGCTTGACAGGGCCTGTGATTCAGTCCTTCGGAAACACGGCTGCTCCCTTTCGCCACCTGGCCCCAGTGGCTGCTGGGCCGCAGATATCATCGGCTGCCTCTGGCCCACGCGCTTTTTCGACAAAGTCCCGCCCACCGGACTCTAGAGCCTGCGCAGTACCCTCCGTTTGGGTGGCGGAGGTTATCAATGGGAAGAAGGCACAGGAGCAAGCGATCTGGAAGCAGCTGCATGAAAAGGGAGAGGCAGGTATGGCGGTGAAGAGATCACAGGGACGGCTGGTATGCACCAACGTCGACAGGGGGTACGGTTTCATCCGTGATAAGACTGGCCAGAAGGTGTATGTGAATGTGGCCTCTACACGGCATGGCCGGGCTCTGAATGAAGGGGACTTAGTTTCCTATTATAAAGAATACTGCCCCTGTGGATATTATGCGGTGGCAGTACTGACGGAGCCCAAGGAATGTGAACACCCGTAAAGAGGACTGTTGTGGACACTCCCTGCATCCCAGGAGCTCCACGGCTGTGGGGCCCCTTGCTACCGGCCATCAGGAGATGGTCTAGACTGTCAGGATTCTGTTGCACCGGTGTGCAGACCATGAGGACAGTTTTCCGTCCAAGTTATAGAAAATGTTTTTTAGTTGCAGTTAGTTTGCCTGACATGGCCGGGATGCAGAAAATAAAAAAAGGGGAAGTGTCAATTTCAAAGGGAGGGGGAGGAGAACATGTGATGTTGTGTTGTTATATGTTGGTTTTAGAAGCAAAAGAAAATGAAAAAAAATATAAAAATGGGTACTTGTGCTATTATAAAGTTGTTTAATGTATAATATGCCAAAGTAAAATGCAACAGGTCCGGGTAAGGGAAGGTCTGAGGGACCAACGGGAAGTGTGAGATCCAAAGAGGGGTTTATGTGTGAAGAGGGTCTTGGAGACCGAGACGCCGACCATGACATGTAATTGAAAGAAAGGTACAAGAGGTGAAAGATGTGAAAAGACAGCCGTCCTAGGTCAGGTCCCCGACACCACGGACACCCCTGACGGAGAGAGATGGACGCCGGCAATGATCTGGTAGGTGTGAGGCCTCGACCATGGCATGGCATACCAGACAGTGGAGGGTGATAGAAGGGGAGAGTAGGGGAAGGTACACGCCATAGAGAGAATATGGATGTACCTAGCCCAGTGTGAAAGACGTTGTCATGTGGCGTGCGCGCTGGTGAGTAGCAGTAGGCTACTCAGAGCATAGTGCTCCCAGTATGGTTCGGCCCCCCACAGGTAGTGGGTTTGGCCCAACAGCTGGTCCGACAACAGAGTGTAGGTGAAGCTTCAGAACGACGAAGGCAGGGATGACGATTGTCGAGAACGACAATGGACAAAGGAAGGAGGAGTGTAGGGAAGGTGACCTGACGGATGGACAGACTTGTCAGTATAGAGAAGGAAAGGTTTGCACAGTTCAGATAGTTGTCAGTTACTACAGTGGGGAAACAGCTAGGAAAGAGTAGTGGATGTGCAGTACCTGAGTTGACCATTAGAGGGCAGGGAGGAGTGTGAGCAAAGGACTTGACATCAGCTTAGGGCTTAGGAAACTGTTGGTCATGGGGGCGGAGTCACAGGGAACCAGGAAAGGTATAAATACTGAGGGAGGGTTCCAGAAAGTTCCAGTCCCCAGGGGGAGCTCAGGTGACAGGAGGACTGCGACAGTCTGTGCGCTCTGAGGAGAACCGGACCAGGGGGACTGAGGAGAGAGAACATCAGGGGGGTGGTCCTGACAGGAAGCACCGCAGAAGAGACGAGACACCGGGTGTGGGACGCTGAATTTGACACGACGCCTGACCAGTAAAATTGCTGTTGGTTTACGGGCCTAAGGCGGCCACAGTGACAGACCTGTCAGGAGCGTCAAACAAGTGAAGAAGGAACGGTACATGCATGTACATCCCTAATGTAAAAGTACGGTGTGTACAACGGGCCCTATAAACGGTGGGCCGTGAAGTGAAGAGAAGTGTGGTGTACTGCGGAGGCCGTCAAGTGGGCGGCAAGAGAGAATAAATCTTGGACCTGTTGCACCCAGAATCTGTCTCGATCTTGTCTCTGTTTCATCTCTGCGCGGTCAGAAGAGGGACCACCCCCCAGCCCGGCCCACGACCCTACACAATATATGCAGATCTCTCATTTTCAGATTTATTTCTATCAGCTATTTTGCATGGCCAATACTGGTGACAGGCTCCCTTTAATGTATCTGACTCTCAGCTGATATTATTAACTTCTGTGCCTTATGATAGATTGATTGCAATTGTTGCTCAAAGCTTTCCATCTAGTTAATTGTCGGTATGGTAAAATTGCCTCATGCATCATTTCTGTCATGGCTTGATCAGGGTTCTTGCCCTGCACTCACAGGGTTAAGTGTACGTGGCCTCTTTCTGGATCTGGGAGGGGTATTTATACTCACTCTTTACCTGGGTTCTCTGTCAGCTATACTGTTATTCTGGCTGTGTGTCTGATGCCCCTGGTGTGCTTGTATATTGCATTGCTTGTTTGCTTCCCGTGTATGACCTGGTCTGTCCCCTCACTCTGTACTCCGTCTCTCATTTTGGTACTATTGTCTTTTCCGGTTCTGACCTCCTGGCTTGGCTATCGTTACTCCACTACAGTTTGTCCCTATTGTACTATCTATTGCCTGTTCTGGTTTTCTGATCTATTGCTACGTCCCGACTATCCATTCTGTCTAACCCTTTGGTACTGTCGTGTGATCTCGTGCTTTGACCTCGGCTTGATCTGGTTTCTGTCTCTGTCTATGCCCCTTGGTAATATTGTCCAGTAGTTACCTTCTAGGAGTTTCCCTGCAGCTCCTAGCTCCGTGGAGCTTAGGTCACACCCCCAGCTGTCACGTGCTTCAGGTCCTGTGAGCCTGGAGCATGCATCATCACCACTGCTGTCCCGCTCCGCAGGTATCTTTGTGCACAGTTTTTGTACTCAGGACACGCACACTGGCTCAGTGAGCAAGTGCAGGGTGGTGTTCCTGACTATTTATTTTATATCTCAGTATATAATTTTTTCATAAGGGTAAGGGGACATTGTTTGATGAAATGTTCTTAAAGGGAATCCGCCATCAGGGGCTTATCTTCAGCATTCTGTAATGCTGTAGATAAGCCACCAATGTAACCTGAAAGATAAGAAAAAGAAGTTATATTACACTCACCGGGGGGTGGTCCGGTCTTTGTCCTATGGGTGTTGCGGTCCGGCGCCTTCCATCTAAATACGATGCCGTCCTCTTCTTTACTTCCTGTCGCGGCTCCGGCGCACTGCTCTGCCCTGTTGAGGGCAGAGCAGAATACTGCAGTGCGCAGGCACCGGACATCTCTCGGAGCCTGCGCACTGCAGGACTCTGCTCTGCCCTCAACAGGGCAGAGCAGTGTGCCTGCGCAGGAGCCACAACAGGAAGGAAAGAAGAGGACAACATCGTATCAAGATGGGAGGCGCCAGACCGGACGGCGACACCCATCGGACCGGACCGAACGCCAGGGTGAGTATAATTAACTCTTTTTTCTTATCTTTCAGGTTACATCGGGGGCTTATCTACAGCATTACAGAATGCTGTAGATAAGCCCCTGATGGCGTTGCCGGCAGCTCATATTCGAAAAAAGGGGTGACAGATTCCCTTTAACCAAAATCGTTAACTGTATGTTAATTCTAGAGTCTCATAACATTACTCATACTTCTGGAACTGTTCTTCCTCTTTGGCACTGTGAACCATTTTTTTTCATTACAAAATCTCTTATGGTAACCATTTACATTAGATAGCGTATGGTCAATTGCTTGATGAGCCAGAATCTAAAGCTCCGAGTTCCTTATACACATGCACACTTAGATCTGCATGGTTTCAAAAGAGAGAGAGGAGTAAGGTGCTGCCAGGCACTTCTGGTACATACTTTGCCATAACTGTCAACTTTGGACATAGACCAAAATGAAGCAGGATTGTACCCAGCCAACTAGTTCTCCTGCTTTGCACTAATAAGGGGCAAAATCCCAGTAACACGTGTCTGCAAATTAAGCATTTGGTTTTTCTTCTTATTTTATTTGAAATGGCAAGGTCTCCCAAAATTATGAATTCTTGACTGATTTTAGACTTACCCAGGCTGTCCTGAGAGTCTAGACTTAAATGTCCTTATCTAACCCAAGTTTATGTTGGTAAGTATGCTGCTTATCTCTAACAAAACCTTCTCATTACATGGGGAAGATTCACTTGGCTTCTATACTCATTAAATGGTCAACTTTTCTAATTGAAATCAGTAAGTATGTCCAACTTTACTCTATTGTGTATGGAATGTTTAGAATTAAAGACTTGGTCCTTTCCAATCCCATCAAGGACAACATCTGCAAGGAGTTTGCATGTTCTCCCCCTGTTTTCGTGGGTTTCCTCCCACACTCCAAAGACATACTGATAGGGAGTTTAGATTGTGAGCTCCAATGGGGACAGTGATGATAATGTCTGTAAAGAGCTGTGGTATTATTGGCGCTATACACATACATCAATAAATAATAAATACATTTCCTTCTCAGTGGATAGCACTACAGCCGTGCAGCTCTGGGGTCCTGGGTTCAAATCTCACCAAGGACAACATCTGCAAGGAGTTTGTATGTTCTCCCCGTGTTTGCGTGGGTTTCCTCCTGGTACTCCGGTTTCTTCTCACACTCCAAAGACATACTGATAGGGAATTTAGATTGTGAGCCTCATCGGGGACAGTGACGATAATGTCTGTAAAGCGCTACAGAATTAATGGCACTATATAAATGATTAAAATAAATGAATAAAAATAAATCCATACAGTTAGCGTATTTCACATACACACCAACTCATTTTCTTGTCCTCTCTCTGTTGGCATAACTCACAGTTCTGTCCTTTGATTCACGCTCTGCTTTATCTCTTCTTGTGGTCTACAACAGCTCTCAAAATCCCATGGCTTTCACTAGCATTTTTATGCCTCTAATGTTATCCAGAGTGTCAGCTGGTACCATCTTTATTCTGTTCTTAAGTTTGTAGAAATGTTTGGATAATGAAGTAGGTTTCCTTTATCTCCCCTTAACTGTGTTATTGCCCGAAAATGCAAAATATGAGACTTTAATGACTCGTATTACCATGAACACTGACACTTCGATTCCTTGATTACGTACTTCCTATATTTATGTGTTACTGTGGGCACAGACTAGGTTGGGCTCTATCATCCAAAGCACGGACGCAAAGTACCCACCCGCAAAATAAGATGTCATAAAAAACTAATGTCAGAGAGGGTCAAAATGATGAAATAAAATACTACCAGCACACTCTACGGTAGAGCAGATAGAGCATTTGTTACACAGAACTCCAGGAATCACATGTGGATTCAATCTGTTTAAAGATTCTGTCCTAATTATTTTTCCAGAAAAGTTTCTTTTCAGTCTCACCAGCTGCTGCTTTGCATTTCTTATGGGACCCGTCCCTGTTGGCCTGAGTTTGGACTTATTTCTGGTACAACTGTTTCCAAATAATGTGCTCCAAAAACCGGTCTCATAAGTTTGGAGTTTCTGTCTGTGAAATTGATACTCCTAGTGTGCAATTGTTGTGTCTGACTTTGTCTAGCACTGGGCCCGTGATCATAATATTTTTCGTATGAAAATGCACCAAAACACAAGATGAACCCTTTCCCACAAATGGGCAGAAATGTTCTTCTAGACTGCACGTGATATCCAGCAATCAGGTGTACAATTATGTACAATGGATGGCAAGAGCATAGGAGTTGTGTGTCATCTGCAGCAAGAACTGACTTTTACACACAACTCAGCTCCTGCTGAAAGTGCCAAGACCAGACATATTTAACCCCTCTTATGCCTGTGTCAGTAGTAGTGTAAGGAAGTGGAGTTGCTGCCCACACCCCGCCTTGAAGGTATGATGTGGTTATGTATTGCATTGCACGGTTTAATTGTGATTTTAGCTGTTTGACAATATTCATGCTCCCAGTTGATGAATAGATAGAGTTAATAGTTGGGACTAGCCCAGAATGGGAGTGCTATGAGGGAAGACAGAAGACAACTTCCTGATAGTGGGTCAGATAGGGCCCAGCATTCAATAGTGTAAGACCTAATGTTTGACAGTTGGCAGACTGACATGCTATATAGTGTGCTGTGCGCTAAGAGGGAGAACCTTGCGTTCTAAGGACAAATGAAATATACAGGGACATTTGATGGATTTGACCCCAGTACAGTTAGGCCATTTGAACAGTACAGCTCATCTTTATCCAGGGGAAAGTAGAAGACCCACTTAAAGGGGATTGAACGAGAAGGAAATGAATCAGCAGGACTCTAGCAAACAGTTGTCTACAGTAAAAGGGAGCTCAATTGTCTGTATTGAAGGGAAGCTATGGTTGCCATATTGGGCCATAAATTCTATGGAGAGCAGTGGACTTTCAAGGTTCTAGTGAGAAGTTGTAACAACGTACCTCAAGCAGTGGGGTCTTCATTAGTCAGTTGAGGACTAAGAGTCGCGGTGAGCAGCCGTAGCGTTACACCTCAACTTGTGCGGCCCTCGCAGGAGAAGATGAAGTTTCCCATAACCATTTGATGGATCGTCCTGAGGTGCAAGAGTATGAAATGCAAGGAAAATGAAGTGTCAGTAAATCTAATCGAGAAGTGCCCATTTATGCTTAATGCAAGAGAAACATTTATGAGGAATCCTATGCCTATTATCTGATGTACATAGGTCTTAACAAGTTACTGTTCAGTAAAAAGAATATTTTTGGACTGTGGTCTCCCTCACTCATCTCCATAACATCTGGTCCTGCCCAGCCAAGTACGACGCCACTATGTGGTCTGAGGAGAGGTATCCTCCAGGTAACACCAGCACACACACCTAGCCAGTACCCCCATTTTCATGTAGCGTGCTGGGGCATGAAACACAAGTACCTCGCCCACGGCAAATGCCCTATGCCATGTTACAGTAGCAGGTCAGCAGGTGAGGAATCTGACAAAGGGTGATCGCTCCATTTATCAGCTCATCTGCACCCCTGCAGCGCGATTGCGGGGTGCCAATGGTTGCTATGGCAACAGGGAGGCCTGACAATCATCTCCCTGCTTACCGTATTACTCAGCTAATGAAATCCCATTGAAGGCAGAGTAAATTCCAGTCAGACTGACAAAGAAGACAACTAAATGTAGTACATGAGTACTACTGTGTATTATCAATGCAATCAAAGGATCAAAGATCCAAGTCCCTTGATGGGGAAAAATATCGTGGCACAGCTGTATTGGTGCTCAAATAAGTTCCCAAACCAACATGCAATGTAAATAAATTTGGCTTTCAACTTGCAGGTATCCATTGAAGAAAATAAATTTTATTGCAGCCAAACAACCAAGGTGTAAACTTTTCAGTCATAAGCGATCTTCCTCAGTACACCGACTACCAATGAACTTATTGAAGGGTTGTAAACGATGACCTTAGAGAACTGTGAGCCCTTGTATTGAAGAAGGTAGGCAAATATAGCCGCAACAGGATCGGCATTTCCTGGGAAAGTGGAAGCACTCCAACCAGCGGTGGACACCACGTTGGACATCGGCACGGCGCCACCACTCACCAGCGGGCCTCCTTAATAACGGGACCTCTTTATGTTGTCGCTCATATACCACTATTCACCACCGATATAGTCGCATGAATTCTATTTAACCCCCTCCTTGGGATGTCTCATTAGGCTCTACATATCTACTATATTGAAGCTAATGAGGTTTTCTACCTGGTCCTTTTGGCCCAACTGTCATAAGTTTTTCTATTTCCCACTTTCACAGGAAATTGTCACGACTGCAGCCGCAGATGCGGCCCAGCAGGCGTCTCCACGCCGATGGCGAGGGGTGGGCATCCCAGGGGACACAATATGGACGCTCTATACCACAGAGGGGGACCCGGGCCTACTCGAACTAGGGAAGGGCAGCGACCGGGATTCTGTGGCAGCTGAGCATGTGGACAAAGAAGACACGTAGGACTAGATAACACTGCACAACTTCAGGTATAAATAAAGTAAAGTTTACTTAAAGGAAAGTCACAGTGCATAGACAAAACAGGGCTAAGCCAGGCTCCCGATTCCACACCTCCCAGAAGGGTACCACCCAGTGGACCCCAAGGCACCACCGGATCACCGAGGCACTCATAAGCAGGACATCAGGACACAGGCAGGACGTCAGGACACACGAGGTCATCAGGACATCAGGACACACGAGGTCATGAGGACATCAGGACACACAAAGTCATCAGGACACACGAAGTCATCAGAACATCAGGGTCACCCACAGGACATCAGAGTCACCGGCAGACATCAGACGGGAGTCGTTTGGTTCCGGACATCCAACACGACCTACAAGCACCACTGCAGTCATCCAGCTCCAGGCAGCAGTCATCAGGTTCCAGACTGCGGTCGTCAGGCTCCGGGCATCGGACCTAGGAAGGAACTTAAGCGTGATGGTGCTAACACCGCAGGATTGCTGGGCCTGCATGGAGCTAGCACCGCATGGTAGTCAGAGCACAGCATAGTAGATGCTCAGCAGGAACACCGATTACAAGAGTCTCAGAGTCACTGGGTGCGGGGCTCCAAACACAGAGGGATTCCAGGAACATAACACAGCAGACAGTCCAGACATGGTCAGGTACAGGACAGGTACAGGATCAAGGATTCAAGCCTGGATACACCGCCTCCAGGGCAGGATGAATTTAGACAGGGTCAGATACAGGATCAAGGATTCAAGCCCGGATATACCGCCTCCGGGGCAGGGCGAGGGAACAGGATAGGTATAGGATCAGGAATTCAAGCCTGGATACACCGCCTCTAGGCCAGGGAGAATTTAGACAGGGTCAGGTACAGGACAGGTACAGGATCATGGATTCAGGCCCGGATATACCGCCTCCGGGGCTGGGCGAGGGAACAGGACAAAGCAGGAATCAAGGCAGGGAATTTGGTACCATAACCGAGACAGACAAGGTCCACAGACACGACACACACATAGCAAAGTCCAGGAGCTTTGTGAGTAGCTCTGGCCCTGCCCATAGGGCAAGGTAAGTTTATAAAGGAGCTGCCCCTCAGCAATTGGCTGGGGACAGCATTTCAAGTACACACACTAACCCTGATAAAAGCAGGGGAGGTGTGGCCGCGCACACCCTAAGCACACACAGAAACCATTGCAGCACAATCAGTGCAGGAACTGCAGCTTAGAGCACCTGGCATCGTCTGCAAGCCTAGACAAACGTGGAAAGTCATGCACCAGCTGCAAATGACCTCACAACCCGCGGAGAGCTTCCACAGCGGCGACCAGGGACCGCACATGTGAATGGTCAAGCAGCAGAGCAAAGACCTAACGCCACATGTGCAGCTACGCAGCAGAGCAGGGAACTGAGCAGGCTCCATACAGGTAACAGCCAACTGTATCCCAGCTCAATTAGGGGGAAAGGAGTAAGGGGTTAAAGCAGACACATGCATTGTCACACCGACAAGCAGATACAGACAGACTGGCGTGACAGAAATAAATCAGCTACTATTGGCTTTACTCCCCTCTTTCCAGATCCTCAGCATGGGTCACACATGTACTTTGATTACGTACTGAAGCTGCCACGAGAAGTGGTGAGTTCTCCTTCAATGGAAGACTTCAAACAGAGGCTGGACAGACATCTGACTGGGATGATTTAGCGAATCCTGCTTTGAGCAGGGGGTTGGACCAGATGGCCCAGGAGGTCCCTTCCAACTCTACGATTCTATGATTCTATGATTCTATGACTTTATTTGTCAACATTGTCAATCTTAGTGTCATTCCGTTTATTCTATTTAGATTGTGAGCCCCATTGGGGACAGTGATGAATAATATGTGAAAACTGTAAAGCGCTGCGGAATTTGTTAGCGCTATATAAAAATAAAGACTATTATTATTATTATTATTCTATTGGCACCGTTAGCTAATATGATTACTGTACTTACATGGTGTAGTACCATCTATGTATGGTTGTTTCATTATTGTACATTCTTGAGCACTGCTATTTTGTACTTTTTATGCTTTTAGGTTTATTTGTTCTGTCCATTTGTGATCATAAAGCATACTTTCATTGATTATCCAGGTGTGCACATTTTATACGTATCGTACTATAAAACTGTACCAATTTTCATTGCATAAAGTGAATGACATAAAAAAAATAAGAAAAACGATGCCATAATCCCCATTTTAGTTAATTTTGCCTAACAAAAGGGTTCAAAAAGTCATATGTATCCCAAAATGGTACCAATAAAATCCACAGCTTGTTATGCATAAAACAAGCCTTACAACAGTGTAAGGGGTGTGGGGGCCAGTTTAATGCCCTGCATTCCTTGCATACGTTTCTGTCAAATTTCATATGTTGTGTAATGTATGTGTATATATATATATATAGATATATGTGTGTGCTCAGTTTGTCTGATTTTTCAGAAATCAATATTTTGTGGAATAACCATGGTTTTTTAACCCCTTAAGCCCCAAGGGTGGTTTGCACGTTAATGACCAGACCAATTTTTACAATTCTGACCACTGTCCCTTTATGAGGTAATAACTCTGAAACGCTTCCATGGATCCCAGTGATTCTGACAATGTTTTCTCGTGACATATTGTACTTCATGTTAGTGGTAAAATTTCATTCAAATAACTTGCGTTTATTTGTGAAAAAAATGGAAATTTGGCGAAAATTTTGAAAATTTCGCAATTTTCCAACTTTGAATTTTTATGCCCTTAAATCACAGAGATACGGCACACAAAAAACTTGATAAGTAACATTTCCCACATGTTTACTTTACATCAGCACAATTTTGGAACCAAATTTTTTTTGTTAGGAAGTTATAAGGGTTTAAAATTGACCAGCGATTTCTCATTTTTGCAACACCATTTTATTTTTACGGACCACATCACATTTGAAGCCACTTTGAGGGGTCTATATGATAGAAAATACCCAAAAGCGACACCATTCTAAAAACTGCACCCCTTAAGGTGCTTAAAACCACATTTAAGAAGATTATTAACCCTTTAGGTGCGTCACAGAAATTTTTTTATTATTTAAAAAAAATGAACATTTAACTTTTTTTCACAAAAACAATATTCAGGTTCAATTTTTTTTATTTTACCAAGGGTAACAAGAGAAGTTGGACTGCAAAATTTATTGTGCAATTTGTCCTGAGTACGCTGATACCTGATATGTGGGGGGGGACCACTGTTTCGGCGCATGGCTGAGCTCAGAAGGGAAGGAGTATCGTTTGACTTTTTCAATGCAAAATTGGCTGGAATTCAGATCGGACGCCATGTCACGCTTGGAGAGCCCCTGATGTACCTAAACAGTGGAAACCCCCCACAAGTGACCCCATTTTGGAAACTAGACCCCCAAAGGAACTTATCTAGATATGTGGAGAGAACTTTGAACCCACAAGGGCTTCACTGAAGTTTATAACGTACAGCGGTACAATTAAAAAATCATATTTTTTCCACAAAAATGCTCTTTTCACCCCCAATTTTTATTTTCCCAAGGGTAAAAGGACCTTAAAAGTTATTGTGCAATTTGTCCTGAGTACGCTGATACCCCATATGTGGAGGTAGACCACTATTTGGGCGCATGGCAGAGCTCGGAAGGGAAGCAGCGCCATTTGACGTTTTTGGCTGGAATTGAGATCGGACACCATGTCGCGTTTGGAGAGCCCCTGATGTACCAAAACAGTGGAAACCCCCCACAAATGACACCATTTTGGAAACTAGACCCCCCAAGGAACTTATCTAGATGTGTGGTGAGCACTTTGACCCCTCCAATGCTTCACAGAAGTTTATTACACCCGGGCGTGAAAATAAAAAAATCGTATTTTTTCCACAAACATGATCATTTAGTCACCATTTTTTTTACTTTCCCAAGGGTGCCAGGAGAAATTGGACCCCAAAAGTTGTTGTCCAATTTGTCCTGAGTACGCTGATACCCCATATGTGGGAAAAAACTACTGTATGGGCACACGTCGGGTCTCGGAAGGGAAGTAGTGACGTTTTGGAATGCAGACTTTGATGGAATGGTCTGCGGGTGTCATGTTGCCTTTGGAGAGCCCCTAATGTACCTAAACAGTGGAAACCCCCACAAATGACCTTTTGGAAACTAGACCCCCTAAGGAACTTATCTAGATGTGTGGTGAGCACTTTGAACCCCCAAGGGCTTCACAGAAGTTTATAATGCCCAGGCATGAAAATAAAAAAATCGTATTTTTTCCACAAACATGATCAATTAGTCCCCAATTTTTTTATTTTCCCAAGGGTAACAGGAGAAATTGAACCCCAAAAGTTGTTGTCCAATTTGCTCTGAGTACGCTGATACCCCATATGTGGGAGAAAACTACTGTATAGGCACACGTCGGGTCTCTGAAGGGAAGTAGTGACGTTTTGGAATGCAGACTTTGATGGAATGGTCTGCGGGTGTCATGTGCGTTTGGAGAGCCCCTGATGTACCTAAACTACTGAAACTCCCCACAAGTGACCCCATTTTGGAAAGTAGACCCCACACTGAACTTATCTAGATGTGTGGTGAGCACTTTGAACCCCCAAGTGCTTCACAGAAGTTTATAACGCCCGGGCGTGAAAATAAAAAAATCATTTTTTTCCACAAAAATGATATTTTTGCCCCCAATATTTTATTTTCCTAAGGGTAACAGGAGAAATTGGACCCCAAAAGTTGTTTTGCAATTTGTCCTGAGTAGGCTGATACCCCATATGTGGGGGTAAAACACTGTTTGGGCGCATGGCAGAGCTTGGAAGGGAAGGACCACCATTTGACTTTTTCAACTCAGAATTGGCTGGAATTGAGATCAGACGCCATGTTGCATTTGGAGAGCACCTGATGTGCCCAAACAGTGGAAACCCCCAATTCTAACTCCAACCCTAACCCCAACACACCCCTAACCCTAATCTCAGCCCTAACCCTAACCCTAGCCCTAGCCCTAGCCCTGGCCCTAACCCTAATGGGAAAATGGAAATAAATACATTTTCTTTTAATTGTATTATTTTTCCCTAACTAAGGGGGTGATAACGGGGGGTTTGATTTACTATTTATAGTGGGTTTTTATGTTTGGCAGCTGTCACACGCTAAAAGACGCTTTTTATTGTAAAAATAGTTTTTGCATCACCACATATTGAGAGCTATAATTTTTCCGTATTTTGACCCACCGAGTCATGTGAGGTTTTATTTTTTGAGGGACGAATTGACGTTTTTATTGGTACCATTTTCGGGCATGTGACATTTTTTGATCGCTGTTTATTCCGATTTTTGGGACGCAGAATGAACAAAAACCAGCGTTTCATGAATTTCTTTTGGGGGGTGCGTTTACACAGTTCCACGTGCAATAAAATTGATAAAGCGGCTTTATTCTTCGGGTCAGTATGGTTACAGCGATACCTCGTTTAGGTCTTTTTTTATGTTTTGTCGGTTTTATGCAATGAAAACTATTTTATATAAAAAATAATTATTTTTGCATCACTTTATTCTGCGAGCTATAACTTTTTTATTTTTTTGCTGATGATGCTGTATGGCAGCTTGTTTTTTGCGGGACAAGATTACGTTTTCAGCGGTACCATGGATATTTACATGCGTCTTTTTGATCGCGCGTTATTGTACTTTTTGTTCGGCGGTATGATAATAAATCATTATTTTTTGCTTCGTTTTTTATTTTTATTTTTTAAGGGGTTCGCTAAAGGGGTTAACTAATGGGACAGTTTTATAGGGCAGGTCGTTACGGACGTGGCCATACCAAATATGTGTACTTTTATTGTTTTTTTTTTTATTTCCAAAAAATGAATTTATTGGGGGAATATTTTTTTTTTTCTAATTTATTTGGCGATTTTTTTAAAATTATTTTAACACTTTTTTTTTAACTTTATTACATTGTCCCAGGTGGGACATCACTGTCCTGTGACAGATCGCTGATCTGTCATATCACAGATCACTGTGACAGATCAGCGATCTGTCACAGGCACTGCACAAGGCTTCCTCGTGCCTGCACTTTGCAGGCACTGAGGAAGCCGGCTCCCTGCAGGCCCCCGAAGGTCCCCGTCGCCATCTTGGATTCGGGGGCCTGCAGGGAAGGAGCCCCCCGCAGCAGCACTGCTCATTGCGCTGCCGTGGAGGGCTCAGGGAAGCACGGAGGGAGCCCCCTTCCTGCCGATGCTTCCCTTTAACCCCCGGTACACCGCGATCGTGTTTGATCGCGGTGTGCAAGGGGTTAACGTGTCGGGTGTCAGCTGTGATAATCAGCAGACACCCGGCCGCGATCAGCGGCGCTCACCACGTGGGCGCCGATTGCTATGATGTACTATTCCGTCCCTGGGAATTAAGTCCCAGGGCACATGGATGGGATAGTATGTCATATGGGATTAAGGGGTTAAAAACAGCTTTCATGTGTCTTGGCTTGCCACCAGACTTTCACGCTGCTTCTGGCATAAAAATGTAAGCAGTTCTTCTTTGTTTGATGGCTCGTGACTATCCATCATCCTCTTGATTACATTCCAGAGGTTTTAAATGGGGTTCAGGTCTGGAGAATGGGCTGCCCATGACAGGGTTTTGATGTGGAGGTCTCTTAATTTTTGCCAGAGCTGTGTATATCTTGTGTATTGCAATGTTCATGTGTTGTAAAGATATAGGGTTAGTGTAGGATTTAGACCAGTAGGGGGAGCACAGTAGAACAGAATAGGGAATTAGATAGACCAATAGGATTTTGTCTGGTTAGGAGGGGCTAGGAAAAAAGTAGTTGCGGAGCTTCCTGGAGTTAGTCAGTGTGATTGTGAGCTGGGAGCAAGGACAGGACAGTCATGTCCAGGGGGAACGTTCAAGTAGAGGAGCCCAGCGGTCCAGGGCCTAAGAGCTGACAGTCACACGTGGTGGAGGAATATCTGGGCAGCGTAAGAAAGATAACAGCTAAGTTCGCATGAACAACCCTAAACATCCGAGGCCTACGGCCTAGTAAGGAATGGAAGAGCCATTTCTCGACTTCACCTTTGGAAAGGGAAGCGGGCAGGGAACTCCTGAAGCGGGTTAGTCTGACTAGTCAGAAAGCTACGGGTCCGGTGGATATTTCTGGAGGGGTGAGGGATAGTACAGGGAATGGAATGGTGATATTCTGTAAAGAATCTTGTGCTGTTTCTGTGACTAAACTGGGCGAGCTGAGTAAAATAGTTTTGTTGAAGCTGAATCTGGACTCTGATTGTCATTGTGTGATGTTGAAAGGCAAGGAGTCCCGGCAGTGTGGAATGGACCGTGACTTACAAGTGAGTGGACTGCAATGTGTTAATGGGACGGCGGGCCAGGGTGTGCCAGTATTGCCACCCTCAGCCATGACTACCTCCCTGCCCTCTGTTTCAACAGTTCTTTAAACAGAGAAATGAAAAACTTAGAGATCTTACAATATGAGAACCAAAGAAGGTTCTTGTATTGAAAGAAATATTCCCATTTATAAGAAATATACCACATCTCCCTTCATCCTTATTACCTCCCCACACATGTGCAGCATTATCTACAAGGCTGATTGTTTTCCATATATGTTTCTACTGTATAGTAGGGTCGACTGATCCGGTTCCTGCAGTTTTACTCCTGGACATATGTATATCCAAATCTGTGCTTGTGGGAACTGGACAGTTCCAGAAAAAATTAATGTATAAAGCCCAAATTTACTTTATTTTAGTATAAAATGAATGGGGTGGGCACCGGCAACAATCCCTATAGTGTCCAGACCAGCCAAAATCAAATTAGAAATGAATCTCATTTTAATGAACGTACAAAAATAGCTTGACACAATTTCAATAAAAAAAGTATACACACAGGGACATGAATATCATTAAAAGTAAAAAGAGGTGGAGGAATACAGCACAATATAATACTAGATATAATATAGTTTATGTGATTTAATTAATAAAAAGTAGTAGAACAGCTAGAACGACTATGGTGCAGATGAACAATATCCAACAATGCACTGAAAGCATCCACCATGTATGACACAGGGAACGAGGCTGTAACTCATAAATCAAATGACTAAATTAACATAAAAACGATATGGCATATACAGAAAAATGTAATATATTGGTATAAGTAATGAAGATATAATGAAGTAATAAAATAGTAGATGCCATGCTAAAGAAGGTTCCAGTAAAATTCAATAGTTCTTTCTTTGTGAAGAGGCTATTTGCATATTTTAATTCCAAGTGTAGAATCTGCAGGAACTTGAGATGTCTTCACGGACAGGAGACAGATCAAGAGTTAACAGGATTTTATTAACAGCAAATACACTCCACGCAGGGATTAACAGGGTACGGATGGGTATAATAGGACAAAGGACGGACAGAGAGTTTTAACGGGGTAGGACAGGGACGAACCATAGCTCAGAAGGAAAAGGGAAAACTTATCAGTCTGTAGTCTTTTTGATTGCTCGTCTCGATGCTTCAATGGTGGCACTGGCAACAGCGGCACATGACGTCCAGGAGGAGTCTGTAGAGCAGGGATGGGAAACCTCAGGCCCCAGGGCCATTTACGGCCCTCGATGACCTTTTATCAGGCATCCGGGCAGATTCTCAGGGACCGCAGTGCTTTGGCAGGGAGCTGTATTTTGATTGCCACAAACTCATTAATTTCTTCTTGCTCTGTTAGCACACACACGCAGTGTTCACTAATGAACACTGAAGGGCATGCAATGAAAGATTACCTCCTGACACCAGTGCCAGAGTCAGGATGTAATTTATGGGCGAAGTTTGTATGGACCCCGAAGGATGGTATAAATATCCAAATGGCCCTTGGCAGAAAAAAAATTCCCCACCCCTGCTGTAGAGGACCGGGTTCCAATCCACAGGGAAGGAGAACAGTCTCTGAAGGGAGCGGGAAGCTCTCGTACACAGGATCTCCACACGCTGTGCTATTCCAATACAAGTAACTGCCGGAGTGAGGCTTCACTCCGCTGTGTATTGGGAACTTGGCTGAAAGGCTCTGGCCTAGTTATTTGCGGCTTAGAGTGTAGTGAGAGCATTACAGTCTTTGGTCTGGTCTGTGAGTCACCTCCTGGCACGGAGGATAGTGGGGAACAGGCTGTCAGTTGACTACTTGCAGCAGACTTGTACGAAGGTAAACCATCACGTCGGCCTGCGCTCACGTGGTGTTCTGCCTTCACTGCTGTCACCGTACCCAACTGCCTGCTTCGGTTTCCTGCCTGCACTCTGATCATGCGCAGCACTTTTTGACTCTGCCCGCCTACCTCAGTCACATGTAAGGGACGGTCCCTCTCAGGAAGTCTTCCCCCCTGCAACATTGGTGACAGTCCCAGCAGTTCCAGAACCGGAATGATAGAGGTACCTCCAATCTTGTTCTTCCTCTTACACAAGAGGAGCATGTCATGGCCTATATGTCTCCTTTTGCTGTCTTGGCACTCTCCACAAGGATAAATATTAACCTTTAAATTCTCTATCAGAGGCCTCTCACCCAGCAACATCAGACCTCCTGATCTGCACTGATGAAGGGCAAACACCCTAAAACATGTGTCTGCAAATGGAGTGTCTGGTTTGGCTTCTTACTCCTCAACTGTTACTTCTTACTCCTCAACTGTTCAGAAGAATCAGCGTAGGGTTATTAAGGATTATTTACAAATTGCCAAACGCAAACAGACCCTAACTAAAGATTCTATGAAATTAAAATATAACTTTTATTTTCAACTACTTAATAAAGAGCGCTCCTTTAAAATCACAGTGTCTGTGTGGTCATTGAATAAGAAATTGTCCTAAACTGTTAATAGATTTCCATTTCTGTGGTCCCTTTATGGAGCCATTAAGGAAACCTTATGGGAGACATCTCCCTTCTTTGGAGACTATTGTATGAGGATCAAGTCCTACCAACTGTGCCTCTATTATCTGAATCTCATCAGGATTACCTCCAACCCCTTTGGTTAACATCTGGTGACGAGGGTCTAGATTTTGCTCGGATCCAACATGAGAAATTTGGGACATCGGTGCAGATACTTTCCTCCTTTGGATTCTGTGAATCTTTGTAGCAGAACTCTGATGGCCATGGAATAGAATGTGTGATCAGCTCTGCAGAATGGCCCATGTAGCCCATGTGGTTTCCCACAATCAGTTAGACGCTTGGAAATTTATGAGGTGGGGGGAAACAAGGGTAATTGGGGTGCCACCTCTGAGGATTGTACTGTGTGTGATGTTAAGGTGGAGAAAGAAGAGGAGAGGCCAAATGATGCAGGCCTTGCCATACACTAGAACACATGATCGTTCTGATCTTCATCTACAAGGCATACAACTGTGAGGCTGACAAATAAGTGAAGTTGAGTAGCCCGTTCAGTAACAGATGTTGTCAGTGGTCTTTGGATAGGACAGACAGTGTTTGTTCAGTTGAGCTTTCATTAACATTACCACCTAACCCATGTTCACGTCGAGCACCAAGCCTATTCCCACTTCCACCGCAAGCTCGCTTTTTCCCACTCATGTTGCATGTACCCTTCCCCTCTTTTAACCTGCTGTTGAACAATCTTAGGCCCACACCTCTCAGTCACTTGTCACTAAATTAAAAATCACTATTTATTTTCTTAGATAGTGTGCCTGAACAACATTCTTATACCTAATGATTTTGATGAGTAAATGGAGCCTCTTGATTCCTCACTGCTACACAGTTTTATCCCAAAGATTTGGATTAGCCAATAGGGCCTCCTGGCTGAACTCCAATATTAGGCCTAGATTTTTTTAAGAGGAAATCTGTCCTCCTGATTCCTCACGGCAACACATATTTATCCCAAATGAATTGGATTAGCAAATAGGGTCTCCTGGCTGAACTCCAATATTAGGCCTAACGATTTTTAAGAGGAAATTTGTCCTCCTGTTTTCTCACTGCAACACTGTTTTATCCCAAACAATTTAGTTTAGCAAATATGGCCACCTGGCTGACCCCCTATATTAGGCCTAACAATTTTTAAGAGGAAATGGGGCCTCCTGATTCCTCCCCACAACACAGTTTTTGACCAAATGATTTTAGATATTGAAATGGGGCCTCCTATGAATGCAGCACAGTTTTAGGACAATCTAGTTAGATGCTGGAAGATCGATTTCACACAGGACAGGATCCTTTCTAGCTAACTGACAAGTTCACTTTCAGCAGCAGCAGTGACAGCAGAAGTGGCCTTTCTGCACTGTGACACTGAAAAAATGGTGACAGCGAAACAAGATGTCTGCTTTTTATATGGTCACAGATAAGTGACTTCGACAGCCAATCACAGATGACCTTATGTCATGACAATGTGGATGGTTTCTGCACTCTGATTGGCTACTGAGATCTACACACATTAAGTTATTAAAGAATAAAAAAAAATAAAAAAAAATTACACAGCTCCTTTATCTTCTTCACACCCTCTTGTGTCACAAAACACGTCCCCCCGCTCATTATGCAGCACCGCTATCCTAAACAAAAGCATTAGTGGAAAAGCAATCATTTACAGCAGGGTTCCCCAACTCCGGTCTTCAAGGCCCACCGACAGGTCATGTTTTCAGGATTTCCCTTGTATTGTACAGGTGATACAATTATCACCTGGGCAATACTAAGGAAATCCTGAAAACCTGACCTGTTGGTGGGTCTTGAGGACTGGAGTTGGGGAACCCTGATTTACAGAACTGTGATCGAATTTTGCCAACTTTGAGGAAAAATGCTTGGGAAACCGGACACGAATCCGCATGTGCTACGTACGTGTCAAATTTGAGATGGGCAAACATTTTCTGAAGGCATAAACCAAGATTATTCAGTACTTCATTTTAAATACCTTTCTAATTATATTTACTGAGACTGAATATTTGTTGAACTTTTCTGTATGTATCAAGTCCTTTTTTGTTGCATACTGTATATCTATTTTTAAGTTACTCTATGTAAAACCAAGTAAACATGACATAAAAGTGTCTTTCCATTCCTTTGTGATAAAATGCTTGCAGCAATGTGTACAGTACAGTACTAAATATAAGGCCATGTACTTTGTATTTATTCAAACCACAATGATTCATTTTTATTATACTTGCTGCATTAGTAACTTACCTGTATTAACCATACGAATACTGGCTATTTTTCTGATTTAATGCATTATTTATTTATTTATTTTTTACTTTTACAAGTTAACTCACATTATTTATCATTTCCTTTACATATCAGTTTGATAGGTATGTGTATTATAAGGGTTCCAATGGATTGTGATGAATAAGAAAATGCTCACACAAGAATTGAATTTACTAAATTGATTAAACAGTATAAAACTATAAATACATATGCATTAATCAGAAACAAGCATTATTCATACGTTACATTATTCAGATAGACGTTAACCACTCATCCTCCAGGAGACAAAAGAGAGCCCGAGCACATGTGTCCTGGTTCTTTTAAATGTCCAGCTAAAAGGTGTGTCCAGCCCCACCATGTGGGGAATGATGTCACAAGTCTATTGTCCATTGGCTATAAACACATCCCCTCAATACCTGTTTTAACCAGTATATAATACAGGAAGCTAGAGGAGGGGGCCTCATGTGTGCCACATGGCAGAAATACAGCAAGCTGGAGGAGGGGCTTTGGAACACAAGATAACATCCTTGGGAACGTTTACACACCCAATCTAATTAGGGTAGTTGCCTTGAATATCAATGGTCCTTTGTTGATGGATAAACAAATTACCAGTAATTTTCATTCCTTTATTGTAAGTAAGTTTCAGTGACCTTTTGCTTACCTCCCTGGAAGCAAGGATACAGTATATATTATATTAAACTGATTGAAACCATATAAAAATAACTTGTACTATACAGTATGAGACAACTTTTTGTATCCTTTTACAACCAATTGTATTTGCATGGTACTTGCACAGCTATAAACCTTTGTTTCCCTCTACCTCCATCTACTTACTTGCTTGTGCGCATATACAGTATGCTGGCAATCCATTGCTTGGCATCACTGATGGTGTCTTTCCCTGGCTCTAGGTTGGTCTCGTGACCGCAGGTCCGCTCATGTGATCACATGTGGGCGGTTCTGTGTGATGCGGGTCCCTGCCATCCAATGACACCCTTGGTGATGCTGACATCAAGGACACTGCAGCTTTAAATGTGCTAAATATGAGCAGCATTATACTCTTTCATTATGGTACACTGGTCCAGATTGGCTCGTCGTGACTATTTAAGGTTAATGCGCCATAGTGATGCAACTCCCTCAGAAGAAGGCACTTTGGCCGAAATTCGCTTTGGGGTGGTGGTACTACAACTCCCAAGTAATACTATGCCACTCACATGATTCATGAGCTTACGCTACACTCTCACGTGTGTTGGTGCTCCCTTTCCCCTTTATATTTCATATGTACCACTTAGCATCATTCTACAGGGATTTAATTGGCTGCAGTTTAATCTCTGAGCTTTTTACAAGTTAGATTCTGTACAATTGTTTTCATACACCCTACCTCCTTATTTTATGTATGTTTTTTATTGTATTGGTCTTAATAAAGCTTTACCTTATATGTCTATCCATGGGTTCCAGGGTACATATTTTCTCCTTATATGCTCTTCCAGGCTAACTCACATGTGGAGATGAGTGAACCCGTAGCTGTTCGGGTTCATCAGTTTCGGCCGATATAGAGTTCAAATGTCACACTCACGGTACAACTAGTCAGGGACAGTGTGACTAACAGGTGTCCAGAGGGACCTGATATAGACAGTAATAGTACAGTGGTACAGTACTCACAGTATAACCGTGCAGGAGCGCGGCTTTAGGGAAAGGAATCCTGCTCTAGGACCTGCGGTAGGGGAGGAGTGACAGGGAAGCGCTCGATGCCCGCAGGACCTTGTGATCATGATACCGCGCGTCAGAGGGGTGAGCGGAGCTCACCACCGGCCTCCAGCAGCGCCGGTAACAGCGTTGGAGATGGAGCAGAGAGTAAGGAGAAAACCGCAGTCAGACGAGCCAGGAGTCATACACAGAGCGAGCAATAAGGTACCAAGACGAGTATCAGCGCAGGGTCAGGCGTAGCATACGATCATACACAGGATGGCAGCAAAGGTACAGGAGGGGCGATCACAGGGAGGTCAAGACAAAGCCAAGGGGTCATACACAGGATGGGCACGCAGGTACAGAATCACAATCCAAGAGACGTTTACCGTGGTCAAACCGAGTCATACACCGAACAAGCATACAGGGACAGGTGAGAGCACAAACGGAGCAGGGTCGAGCACACTCAAACTAGGAGTATAAGCGACAGGGGACGGCACTCCCCTGAAGCTATAAAAACCCATCCCAACACCAGAGAGAGGCTCTCCCCATTAACTCCTAAACCACCTGTCCAGTATTCTAAATAAACCATGACATCAAAGTTTGGTTCGGCTTAGGACCCAATAGAATTCAATGGCAAACAAAACTTTGGTGCTTTAAAATGGCTGTTAAGGGCTAAGGGGTTGCAAAAGGAAGTGAAATTGGGAAAAGAGCAGGAAAAGGGCCCTGCAAACAAATGTGAATAGGGAAATGACTTAAAATAACATAGAATCCCCCCCCACGGCAGAGGCAGTTTTAAGCCTGACAGAGGCACCGCATAGGCCCCCATGCCCTCGCCCCTCTTACGATCAACCGTGCATCACCTTGGTTGCTGTAGGTTACGAGGCAGGATGGTCATGGTGTCCTCTGGAGGCCATTCACCTCATCCTCTCAGTGCAAGGGTTGTTTTGTTTATGCATGCCATTTCAGGACCTGCCCACACAACAAGCCACTCTCCCTTATGACCACCCCCCTGTGCCATACAGACCCCATTCCATAGTGACAATGGGTAATGGAGAATCAGGGTTTTATTCCATAGAGGCAGTCAAATGAACGGGTACCACATCCAAGGAAGTTAGCAGTCAAGCAAATTACCCACTCATCCTTCCTTGGAATACAAAGTGAAGGAATTGGAGGCACTCTCAGCCATCCAATCTCAAGTTGCCTGATCGGGGTTACAGAGAACACATGGGTAAAGGAGAATCAGGGTTCTATTCCAGAAAGGCAGTTTGAGAAACATGTACCACATCCAAGGAAGTCAGAAGTCAATCAAATTAACCACTTCTCAATTGAGTCAGCAGTTGATATTGAGAGACAAAATAGCCATCCATGATAATTTAGACGCTCTGTAATTGGAATGTGTATTTAAATTCTTTAATATCGATCTATTGGAGTGCAAATCTGGTGCCAGCAGCGTAATTCTCACTCCAGTAGCGTACACTAAAGTCTCCCCTCACTTCTGCATACACATGGATGGTTCATTGAAACTGGTCATAAAATAAGTATATTTTGATTAAATTATTTAAATTTCTGGCTATAGATTGCAATAAAATTATGAGCCACTAAATGAATGCATGGAAAGCCTGACAGAGGCGTCGCATAGGAACTCATGCACTCGCCCCTCTTCCGAGCGACCCTGTGCATTACCTTGGTGTGTTAGTTGAAAAGGCAGTGGAAGAGTGGAGGTGAACTTGGTGGTATAGGCGGAAGAGGCAAGGGAGTATTTCAATACTTTTTTTGTTTGTTTTTTTGTTCGAACTGCACTTAAAACAGCATATAATTAAAAAAACAAAAAATAGAAATCTAGAACCAGGAGGTGTAGGTCCAAGTGGAGGAGGAGCTGGATATGGTGTAGGTGGAAGATGCAAGGGAGGAGTAACACTGTTTTGTTTGTTTTCTTGTATATTATTTTCTTTTTAAATGTTTTTTTAAATATAACTGACTAAAAACAACCTAGGATTACGAAAAATTAAACTAGCAATCTTGAACCAGAAAGTGTAGGTCCAAGTGGAGGAAGAGGTGGACATGGCCGTGGTCAAAATTATTGGTACCCCTCGTTTAATGACAGAAGAACCCACAATATTGGCAGAAATAACTTGAATCTGACAAAAGTAATAATAAATAAAAAATCTATGAAAATGAAAGTCAGACATTGTTTTTCAGCCATGCTTCCACAGAATTAAAAAAATACTCATGAAATAGGCCTGGACAGAAAAGATGGTACCCTTAACTTAATATTATGTAGAACAACCTTTTGAGACAATCACTGCAATCAAATGATTCCTGTTACTGTCAATGAGACTTCTGCACCTCTCGACAGGTATTTTGGTCCACTTCTCAAGAGCAAGCTGCTCCAGTTGTCTCATGTTTGAAGGTTGCCTTTTCCAGACGGCATTTTTCAGCTCTTTCCAAAGATGCTCAATAGGATTTAGGTCAGGGCTAATAGAAGGTCCCATCAGAATAATCCAATGTTTTCCTCTTAGCCATTCTTGGGTGTTTTTAGCTGTGTGTTTTGGGTCATTATCCTGTTGCAAGACCCATGACCTGTGACTGAGACCAAACTTTCTGACACTGGGCAGCACTTTGCTCTCTAGAATATCTTAATAGTCTTGAGATTTCATTGTACCCTGCACAGATTCTAGACACCCTGGGCCAAATGCATCAAAGCAGCTCCAAAACATAACAGAGCCTCCTCCATGTTTGACAGTAGGGACAGTGTTCTTTTCTTGATATGCTTCATTTTTCCGTCTGTGAATATAGAGCTGATGTGCCGTGACAAAAAGTCCCAGCAGGACAACCACCCTGATAATACTGCCAGAGCTACAATGGAATGGCTTAGATCATATTTATGTGTTTGAATGGCCAAGTCAAAGTCCAGACTTAAATCCCATTGAGAATAGGTGACAAAACTTGAAAATTGCTGTTCAGACACTCTTCATCCAATCTCACTGTAGTAGAGCAAGTTTGCAAAGAAGAATGGGCAAAATATTTAAGCCGGCCTCTTTACATAGGCTGGCGAAGAATGATGGGCACAGAATGATCACTAGTAGACCGGCGATGTGCTGCTGAGAACAATGATTTTTGTCCCGACATAAACAATCCAATCACCTGATGAATGAACAGTATTTTGCTCATTCATTGGGTCATTGCTAACATGTTTACACCTATGAACTCTTGTCTGGTATTTATATATGTGGATGTTACATACAGGTATAAATACATTTATACATGTGTATGCAACATGAACACTGTATGCTACACATAGGTATCCACACAATGCATGTTACACATGGGTATGCACACATTTATACACAGAACACATAAATACAGTACATACATACAGAGATATGCATACGCAGAGCACATACATGCAGAGACATTATGAATACACAGAGCACATGCATACACTGTAGAATAATTATCAGGCTGTTTCCTCTTCTTCAGTTCTTTTTGACTCCCACATGGTACAGGATCCATGGTGACATGACGGTCCCATGACAGTGATGTCATCACAGGTCCTTCTGCATCACAACATCAGAAACTTCAGTGATAATGCAGAACTGCTATTATCAATACAGATTGCCTCTACACCAACCCCGGGCTTGTGTGTGAACTAACCCCTTCTGTCCAGCGTAATATTTTCATGCATTATGTGACCCCGATATTGGGTCAGGGATCTCCACAAAATATTGTGCCTATGTGTCTCTGTCAACCTCTCTGCTACCTCATTTATGAATCTATTGCAACGAGGTACAATAATAATGAAACCGCTAATATAGGACGTTAAGAAAACTAAATGGTTATAAGTCCCAGGGAAGAATTATTCTATTTCCTTACTTGACTGATGATTTAATATATAAGGAAATCTGCACTTCTGAGAAGCAATAAATAATAGGAAACCTTCAGTGCTCAAAAAAGCTGAGGAATGTCCAATGCTTTAGCAACTTGCCTGATCATGAAAAAGGCACCTCTGTTTTACCCCCATCGCCCACTGCTAGAACATCACAGCCTGAAAGACTCCTTACAGCTACTTCCTATAAAAGGATCATTGTGCTTATATGGGATTGCTCCAACCTGAAGCTCTATCAGCCTCATGTAAAATGCCCTCAGAAAGATTCAAGATAACATTATCTAGAAGAAGCCACTCAGCCAAAGCAGACCCACCAGGGTATCAATAGCTGAATTAACCCATTCATTGTTATGCTGGCAGAGGGAATGTGCAAAATGCATTGCAAACCATACATGGATAAGGGTTAAAAGGAAAGGTGCCTATCGCCTTTTGTGTTTAGATAGAAAAGTGGACTGGACTGGCTGCACTTGTGACTGGAGAGACCAGCAAGAAACTAAAGTGCTCAATGGCAAAGTGCAAAAATTCACACTTTTTGCATTAGAAAATGATAAAAAAAAATGTTATATGCTCCTTGGTGATCTACTAAAGAATCATACTCTTGCAAACTTCCCATGCATTTTTTGTATCTCAATGGTAAAAGTGTCAATAGGACTAGTTATAGTACAAGGTGAAAAATGCATCCCATGTGCTAACAGCATCATTTAATACCGCTTACAGTAGGTTCTTTTACTTCGCTCTTCTGTACTCCAGTCACTGCTCACCCACCCTCAACATTCCTCTCGAATAATTTATGCAAAGTATGTCTTTATTGCAGTACATTGAAAATAACACTAGGTGGCACGATAGGGAAATTTACATTTAGCAGTTTTGAGATTTTTTTCCCAAGCTTGCAAATTAGTTACAAATAAATTAAAAAAAAAAGCAGAGGAATAAGAAATGGTTATAAAGCAATATAAATAGCACTGCTCAATTAATGTACCTAACTAAAAGTATTAGGAAACTGCAAAAGTATCAGTAATTGAACAATACTACTAATTTTCTGCAGCTACCCTCCCAGAAAGAAGGGGATCTAAATTTTCTGTAGGTACCATGAAATTCTACTGGCAGGATGTAGATCATTGGCCTGCACCTATAAATGCGATTTTCGCTCTGTGGCCATGTTCTATTTTTAACCCCTTTCTGACATCGGGCGTAATAATATGCCAATGTCGCACTCCCCCTGAGCCGGAGCATCTTTCGCATGTGCCTGCAAAGCCGCGGGCGGAATCGTGATCCACTCGCGGCCGTTAACCTGTTAAATGCCGCTATCAATCTCTGACAGCGGCATTTAACTCACGTTTCCGGCAAGCGTGCCAGAAATCCTGCCCATCGATGACCCCCATCACGTGATCGCTGGTCATTGATGGGCTGTCATGACAACCAGAGGTCTCCAGCAGACCTTTATGTTTGTCATAGTAAGTGAGCATTTCTGCTACATACAGCTGAATGTCTTGCTGGGACAAGGATTTAGAAGTGCCTGATGATGTTGCCTCAGAATGTGCAAGGACAGGTGCAGGGCGGGACTCATCTGCACAGTGTCATAGACAGGATTGGCAAGAACCTAGCAAAGGGGAAGAGGCAGTGGTGTCACCTGCTGGCACCAATTGTGGACCCAGGTGTTTGGCCCACCGAGTCAGGTGCTTAGATGATGTGCCAGATAATGCTGGTGGTGGCTAGGCTCTTTGTGGTCAGGGCCCTGCTGATCTTGGCATGGCACAGGTTGAAAATTACCATTTTTTTGTCTCAGAACTCTCTTTAACCCCTTAGTGACAGAGTCAATTTGGTACTTAATAACCAAGCCAATTTTTACAATTCTGACCACTGTCACTTTATGAAATTATAGCTCTGGAACGCTTCAACGGATCCCACTGATTCTGAGAATGAGACTGTTTTTTTTCATGACATAATATACTTCATATTAGTGGTAAAATTTCTCCGATATAACTTGCGTTTAATTATGAAAAAAATAGAAATTTGGCAAAAATTTTGAAAATTTTGCAATTTTCAAACTGTTAATTTGTGTACCCTTAAATCAGAGTGTGGTGTCACGCAAAGTACTTAATAAATAACATTTTCCACATGTCAACTCTACATCAGCACAATTTTGGAAACATAATTTTTTTTTCGTTAGGATGTTATGAGGGTTAAAAGTTACATAGTAACATAGTTAGCAAAGCCAAAAAAGACATTTGTCCATCCAGTTCAGCCTATATTCCATCAGAATAAATCCCCAGATCTACGTCCTTCTAAAGAACCTAATAACTGTAAGATACAATATTGTTACACTCCTGGAAGACATCCAGGCCTCTCTTGAACCCCTCAACTGAGTTCGCCATCACCACCTCCTCAGGCAAGGAATTCCAGATTCTCACTGCTCTAACAGTAAAGAATCCTCTTCTATGTTGATGGAAAAACCTTCCTCCTCCAGATGCAGAGAATGCCCCCTTGTGACCGTCACCTTCCTTGGCATAAACAGATTTTCGGAGAGATATTTGTATTGTCCTCTTATACTGTATACTTACACATGGTTATTAGATCATCCTTCAGTTGTCTTTTTCTAGACTACATAATCTTAATTTTGCTAATCTCTCTGGGTATTGTAGTTCCCCCATCCCCTTTATTAATTTTGTTGCCCTCCTTTGTACTCGCTCTAGTTCCATTATATCCTTCCTGAGCACCGGTGCCCAAAACTGTACACAGTACCCCATGTACAGTTGTGGCCAAAAGTATTGACACCCCTGCAATTCTGTCAGATAATACTCAGTTTCTTCCTGAAAATGATTGCAAACACAAATTCTTTGGTATTATTATCTTCATTTAATTTGTCTTAAATGAAAAAATACAAAAGAGAATGAAGCAAAAAGCAAAACATTGATCATTTCACACAAAACTCAAAAAATGGGCCAGACAAAAGTATTGGCACCCTCAGCCTAATACTTGGTTGCACAACCTTTAGCCAAAATAACTGTGATCAACCGCTTCCGGTAACCATCAATGAGTTTCTTACAATGCTCTGCTGGAATTTTAGACCATTCTTCTTTGGCAAACTGCTCCAGGTCCCTGATATTTGAAGGGTGCCTTCTCCAAACTGCCATTTTTAGATCTCTCCACAGGTGTTCTATGGGATTCAGGTCTGGACTCATTTCTGGCCACCTTAGAAGTCTCCAGTGCTTTCTCTCAAACCATTTTCTAGTGCTTTTTGAAGTGTGTTTTGGGTCATTGTCCTGCTGGAAGACCCATGACCTCTGAGGGAGACCCAGTTTTCTCACACTGGGCCCTACAGTATGCTGCAAAATTTGTTGGTAGTCTTCTGACTTCATAATGCCATGCACACGGTCAAGCAGTCCAGTGCCAGAGGCAGCAAAGCAACCCCAAAACATCAGGGAACCTCCGCCATGTTTGACTGTAGGGACCGTGTTCTTTTCTTTGAATGCCTCTTTTTTTCTCCTGTAAACTCTATGTTGATGCCTTTGCCCAAAAAGCTCTACTTTTGCCTCATCGGACCAGAGAACATTCTTCCAAAACGTTTTAGGCTTTTTCAGGTAAGTTTTGGCAAACTCTAGCCTGGCTTTTTTATGTCTCGGGGTAAGAAGTGGGGTCTTCCTGGGTCTCCTACCATACAGTCCTTTTTCGTTCAGATGCCGATGGATAGTACGGGTTGACACAGTTGTACCCTTGGACTGCAGGGCAGCTTGAACTTGTTTGGATGTTAGTCGAGGTTCTTTATCCAACACCCGCACAATCTTGCGTTGAAATCTCTTGTCAATTTTTCTTTTCCGTCCACATCTAGGGAGGTTAGCCACAGTGCCATGGGCTTTAAACTTCTTGATGACACTGTGCACGGTAGACACAGGAACATTCAGGTCTTTGGAGATGGACTTGTAGCCTTGAGATTGCTCATGCTTCCTCACAATTTGGTTTCTCAAGTCCTCAGACAGTTCTTTGGTCTTCTTTCTTTTCTCCATGCTCAATGTGGTACACACAAGGACACAGGACAGAGGTTAAGTCAACTTTAATCCATGTCAACTGGCTGCAAGTGTGATTTAGTTATTGCCAACACCTGTTAGGTGCCACAGGTAAGTTACAGGTGCTGTTAATTACATAAATTAGAGAAGCATCACATGATTTTTCGAACAGTGCCAATACTTTTGTCCACCCTCTTTTTTATGTTTGGTGAGGAATTATATCCAATTTGGCTTTAGGACAATTCTTTTTGTGTTTTTTCATTTAAGACAAATTAAATGATGATAATAATACCAAAGAATTTGTGTTTGCAATCATTTTCAGGAAGAAACTGAGTATTATCTGACAGAATTGCAGGGGTGTCAATACTTTTGGCCACAACTGTATGGTCTAACCAGGGATTTGTACAGAGGCAGTATAATGCTCTCATCATGTGTATCCAGACCTCTTTTAATGCACCCCATGATCCTGTTTGCCTTGGCAGCTGCTGCCTGGCACTGGCTGTCCCAAGCAAGTTTATCATTAACTAGGATCCCTAAGTCCTTTTCCATGTCAAATTTACCCAGTGGTTTCCCATTCAGTGTGTAATGGTGATATTGATTACTTCTTCCCATGTGTATAACCTTACATTTATCATTGTTAAACCGCATCTGCCACCTTTTGGCCCAAGTTTCCAACTTATCCAGATCCATCTGTAGCAGAATACTATCTTCTCTTGTATTGAGTGCTTTACATCGTTTTGTATAATCTGTAAATATCGATATTTTACTGTGCAAACCTTCTACCAGATCGTTAATAAATATGTTGAAGAGAATAGTCCCAGCACCGACCCCTGCGGTACCCCACTGGTCACAGCGACCCAGTTAGAGAATATACCATTTATAAACACCCTCTGCTTTCTATCAGTCAGCCAGTTACTTACCCAGTTACTTACTCATTTACACACATTTTCCCCCAGACCCAGCATTCTCATTTTGTGTACCAACCTCTTGTGTGGCACGGTATCAAACGCTTTGGAAAAACGCTTTGGAAAAATCAAGATATACCACATCTAATGTCTCACATTGGTCCAGTCTATAGCTTACCTCTTCATAAAAACTGATTAGATTGGTTTGACAGGAGCGATTCCTCATAAACCCATGCTGATATGGAGTTAAACAGTTATTCTCACTGAGATAATCCAGAATAACATCCCTAAGAAAACCTTCAAATATTTTACCAACAATAGAGGCTAGACTTACTGGCCTATAATTTCCAGGATCACTTTTAGAGCTCTTTTTGAATATTGGTACCACATTTGCTATGCGCAAGTCCTGTGGAACAGACCCTGTCGCTATAGAGTCCCTAAATATAAGAAATAATGGTTTGTCTATTACATTACTTAGTTCTCTTAGTACTTGTGGGTGTACGCCATCTGGACCAGGAGATTTATCTATTTTAATCTTATTTAGCCAGTTTCGCACCTCTTCTTGGGTTAGATTGGTGACCCTTAATATAGGGTTTTGTCTCTCGGCAATTCACCTAGCATTTCATTTTCCACTGTGAATACCGTGGAGAAGAAGGTGTTTATTATGTTAGCTTTTTCCTTGTCATCTACAACCATTCTTTCCTCACAATTTTTTAAGGGGCCTACACTTTCCCTTATGATTCTTTTACTATTGATATAGTTGAAGAACAGTTTGAGATTATTTTTGCTGTCCTTAGCAATGTGCTTCTCTGTTTCATTTTTGGTAGCTTTAATTAATTTTTTAGATAAAGTATTTTTCTCCCTATAGTTTTTTAGAGCTTCAATAGTGCCATCATGCTTTAGTAGTTTAAATGCTTTCTTTTTACTGTTAATTGCCCATCTTACCGCTTTGTTTAGCCACCTTGGGTTTTTCCATTTTCTTGTCCTTTTTTCCCCACAAGGTATAAACTGCTTACACTGCCTATTTAGGATGTTCTTAAACATTTCCCATTTATTTTCTGTATTCTTTTTTCTGAGGGCATTGTCCCAGTCAACCAGATTAACGGCATCTCTAAGCTGGTCAAACTTTGCCTACCTAAAATTAAGTGTTTTTGTGACACCCTGACAAGTCCCCCTAGCGAATGACAAGTGAAACTGTACAATATTGTGGTCGCTATTTCCTAGATGCCCAACAACCTGCAGATTTGTTATTCTGTCAGGTCTATTAGATAGTATTAGGTCTAAAAGTGTTGCTCCTCTGGTTGGATTCTACACCAACTATGAAAGATAATTTTTCTTAGTTATTAGCAGAAACCTGTTGCCTTTATGACTTTTGCAGGTCTCTGTTTCCTAGTTAATATCCGGGCAGTTAAATTCTCCCATAACAAGGACCTCATTATGGGTTGCTATCAGGATCCTTTCAGCGCCAGCGAATTGCCACGGCTCAGCGGGGTGACTCACCCACACTGCAGGAGGGCCTGGGGTCCGATACTGCAGGAAAAGTTCACGCAGACGGGACCTGCGACGCTGAAGGTAGTAAGAAGTACAAGGACCTGCGATCATGTGACCATAGGGGGCGGGGCTTAGCGTCCTATTGCTGGAGATGATTGTAGGATTCTACTACAGGGATTCTGTAGTAGAGGAGAGGGAAACTCAGGTCAGACAAGCAGGTCATACACGGAGATAGCATCACAGTACAAGAGGGTCAATCAGAGAATAGTCAGGTCATAGGCAATGAGTCATACACAGAGAGGGTAGGGCAGTACAAGAGGGACAGGCAGAACTCGCAACAGGGACAGAACCGGATCAAAACCAAACAAGCATAAAGTATCACAGGCACAAAGCACACCAGGGTCACACACACTCAGCCAAGGGTCTGAGTATAAGCGACGAGGAAAGAGCCCACAATGAGGCTATAAAAAGCCTCCAAGAATCTCAGAGTGAGGCTGTCCAGATTAACTTCTGAACTCCTGATCCCACGAACTAAACAGATCATGACAGTTGCAGCTTCATCTATCTGCCTTAGGCTGGGGTCACATTTGCGAGTGCAATGTGAGAAACTCGCGAGAGTGTCTCGCCTTAATACCCGGGCACTGTCACCGGCACTCGGGACCGGAGTATGCGGCTGCTTGTCTTTCTATGCAGTTGAATGCTCAGGTCCGAACCGCCTACGGTAGTGCCGGGTATTGAGGCGAGAGACTCGCGCGAGTTTCTCGCATTGCACAATCAAGTGTGACCCTGGCCTTAGTAGCAGACTTTTCATGATTTCTGTTATATTTGGGGGTTTGTAACAGACCCCAATGAGAATTTTGTTACTATTTTTCCCTCCATGTATTTCTCCCCATATGGACTTGACATCCTCATTCCCTTCGCTAATATCCTCGCTTAAAGTGGACTTTAGACAAGACTTTCCATAAAGACAAACCCCTTCTCCTCTCCGATTTTTGCAATCCTTTCTAAATAGACAGTAACCCTGTAAGTTAACTGCTCAGTCATAGCTTTCATCTAACCATGTCTTGGTTATTCCCACTATGTCATAGATATCTGTAGATATTTCTGCTTCTAGTTCTTCCATTGTGTTTGTCAGGCTTCTGGTGTTTGCGAGCATGCAGTTTAGAGGATTTTGCTTTGTTCCAATCTCCTCCCTGTGGATTGTCTTAGAAATTTTCTTACCTCCCTTCTGAGTATGTTGTCTTGGGTCTTCTTTGCCACACCTCATATCCTTCAGCGAGTCTTCTGGCGAATATGTGTTTCCCAGGTTTGTTGAGGTGTAGTCCGTCTCTGGCGAGGAGTCAGGTAATTCACACCATGGTCCAGGAATCTGAATCCTTGTTGACTGCACCATCGTCTTAGCCAGTTGTTCGGATCAAGGATCCTGTTCCATCTCCTGGTGCCATGCACATCTACTGGAAGGATACAAGAAAACACTACCTATGCATCCAGTTCCTTTACTTTCTTCCCCAACTCTTCAAAAGTCCTTGCATATTGTTGGTAGGTCCTTCCTTGCTGTGTCATTGGTGCCAACATGTATCAGAAGAAATGGGAGAACATCCTTGGAACTGATGAGCTTTGATATCCTATCGGTCACATGCTTGATCTCCGCACCTGGGAGGCAGCAAATTTTTCCTGCGGTTATGTCCGGTCTGCAGATGGCTGCTTCTGTGCCTCTCAGTTGTGAGTCTCCCACCACTACCACTCTTCTTCGCTTCTTGGCTGTACTTTTTGTTGTCACTTCTGGGTGTTGCTGTGTGCTCTTTTCTTCTTTGTTTGCAGGTAGTGCTTCATCCTTAGGCCGAGATCACACATGCAAGAAACTCGGATGAGTCTTGCATCTTAATACCCGGCCCTGCTGCTGGCACTCGGGAGCGGAGTGTGCGGTTGCAAGTATTTCTATGCAGCCGCATGCTCCGCTCCCGAGTGCCGGCGACAGTGCCTGGTATTAAGATGCGAGACTCGTCCAAGTTTCTAGCATGTGTGATCCTGGCCTTAGGTGTGCCAAATTCGTCCTCCGCAAGGCCTTGGTATTGTTTTTTCAGCTGTGTGTGGAGTGATGTCTCCATGGTCTTCTTGCTTCTTTTGGTCACATGCTTCCACTTGTCTGCTTTTCGTGGTTCTCTGACACTTTCTTCACCTTCTGTGTCCAGTAGAGATGCAGTTTTTAAATGATAGTCTTTATTATTAAGGGAAAAATAAATCCAAACCTTCAATACCCTGTGTAAAAAAGTGATTGTCCCCTAAACCTAATAACTGATTGGGCCACCCTTAATAGCAATAACTGCAATCAAGCATTTGTGATAACTGGCAATGAATCCTTTACAAAACTCTGGAGGAATTTTGGCCCACTCATCTTTTAATTACTGTAATTTTGCAGCCACATTGGAGGGTTTCAGAGCATGAACCTCTTTTTTAAGGTCGTGCCACAGCATTTCATTCAGATTAAGGTCAGGACTTTGACTAGGCCATTTCATAGTCTTAATTTTGTGTTTCTTAAGCCATTCAGAGGTGGACTTGCTCATGTGTTTTGGATCATTATCTTGCTGCATAACCCAAGTACGCTTCAGCTTGAGGTCACAAACAGATGACTGGACATTCTTCTTCAGGATTTTTTGATAGCATAATTCATGGTTCCATTTACCACAGCTAGTCTTCCAGGTCCTGAAGCAGCAAAACAGTCCTAGATCATCACACTACCACCACCATATTTTACTGCTTGTATAATGTTCCGTTTCTGAAAAGCTGTATTACTTCTACGCCAGATATAATGGGACATACACCTTCCAAAAAGTTCAACTTTTGTCTTGTCAGTCCACAGAGTATTCTCCCAAGTCTTAAGGATCACCAAGATGTTTTCTGGAAAAAAAAGATAAGATCTTTTATGTTCTTATTGCTCCACAGTGGTTTTCATCTTGGAACTCTGCCATGCAGGCCTTTTTCGCACAGTCTCTTTCTTATGGCAGAGTCATGAACACTGAATTTAACTGATGCAAGTGAGGCCTGCATTGCTTTGTATGTTGTTTTGGGCTCTTTTATGACCTCTTGAATGAGTCATCACTGCGCCTTGGGGTAACTTTGGTCGATGGGTCTTTCCTGGTAAGGTTTACCATCTGTACCATGTTTTTGCCATTTGTGTATAATGGCTCTTTCTGTGGTTCACTTGAATTCCAAATCTTTAGAAATGGCTTGATATTATTTACAAGACTGATAGATCTCAATTACTTTGTTTCTCATTTGTTCCAGAATGTCTTTGGATTGCGGCATGATGTCTAGGTTTTGAGGATCTTTTGGTTTACTTCACTTTGTCAGGTAGGTCCTATTTAAGTGATTTCTTGATTGAGAACAGGTGTGCAATAATCAAACTTGGGTTTGGCTAGCGAATTTCAACAGCTTCCCAAAGATGTGATAAGCCACAGTTAATTTATGTTTTAAGAAAGCAATTACTTTTCACACAGGGCCATGTAGGTTTGTATTTCTTTTTCCCTTAATAATAATAATAAACACCTTCATTTAAAAACTGTTTTTACTTGTGTTATCTTTGTCTAACATTTAAATTTATTTTGTGATCTGAAACATTTACGTGTGACAAACATGCAAAAGAATGGGAAGTCAGGAAGGGGGTAAACACTTTTTCATACAACTGTATATAACCCTTACCAATTAACCGTTCAGTAAAAACTGTGTTTAGAGCGAAAGTCTCCTTTATTGAACACTGAAACCCATAGTCCTGCCTGCCAACTCCATCGGCTACAGGCGGCCAACAAGAGCGCAAGGCCCTCACAGCACCAACACCGAAACAGGACCCAATGTTCATGTAGCGAGCCGGGATGTAACAGCAGAAGACAAGTGCCTCGCCTGCAGCTACAGTCCAGTGCCGTGCTACAAAGCCACCTGCAAAGTAGTCTAGTATCTATTTATCACCCTCTACCCACTGGCGGATACCGACCAAAATGGGCCCCTGTGTAAGAATAGTATATGTGCACTCAATAGCTCATTGCAATGCAAAATTTCACTTACTTTGGAGGTGGAAATGGACCCCTTACCAATGCACCAATGATATGTCCACCCTTGCCTCTCGCCATACCCAAACCATAAACACAGTTCTAGTCATGCAATTGTATTGGAGGTATCGGGAGAGATTTCTGTCAGCCGAAACATTCAGCAAACAGATATCTAATTTGTATGACTGGATGAAGATTTGGGATTACTTGGAAGAGAGTAATAGAATATCCACATATTATTTTTCGCCACCATCTAAAGTCCCTAACTGCCTTTGGCTTTCCAAATCTTGCAGAGATGCAGTGTCATGAATCTCCTGCAACTTATATTTTCTTTACTTGTCAAGCAAATAAACCATGTCTGTGTCGCATCACTCTCCGCTCTTATACTGGGCATATTCTTCCTCCTGAGTTTCCTGAGGAAAGTGGCCTGGTTCTAGTCAATGTATTTACAGGATCTACAGTATATTACTGGCAAGTGAGCGACAATGAGTCAGGATATGTGATACCGTGCTTATGTTTCTAAAGTATAGTTTACACATTTTCTTTGATAATTAACAGTACTTAATTTATCTCATATTAGTGATAGAAGAGGACAAAAAGTATGAACATTAATAATTAGTGGATTGTCCCAGAAGGATGAGATGATTTTTTATTAATATATATAAACACCATAAATATATCCCATATGCCTCTAATTTTACACAGAGGCATAAGGTATGTTTGGTTTTAATTTCACATTTAAGAGAAAACCAATAAAAAAATATCCTATTAAATTCTATATTACAGATAGAGGAGAATGGCTTCATGACATGGCGTCATATGGAGAAACGGATATGACCAGGGAGATATAGAGCCTCAATGGCAGCACATATAGGCCTAAATTCATCAAACAATTTTTCACCAGAATTAGTTGCACAAAACAATTGTGCCTTTTAAAGGTTTTACACCAGCTGCACCAACTTTTAAAAAGTAAATGTTTTGAGGGTAGCAGTGGGGCCGACAAGACTGCCAAATTCACCACAATTTATGCCGCAAATTACAACAGAAATGTACTAAAGTTCCTGACTGGAGTTCATTTTTTACATTCGCGCATGAATTTATATAATCAAGATGGGCATACAAAACACCAGTCTTGATTAATCGATGCCATAGTCTCACTCCCTAGATATGTCTCTGTCCTAAACACTTAATTTTTAGTGTGGTTCCATATATCTGTAAGATTAATGGTGATATATCTCAATTGCAGTTATTTTTATCTATTTTTTTATAATATTGATATGTTCCTCTTGGCTATTTATTGCTGGAATGCTTAAATGGACATTGTGAAATATACAAAATACAAATGAGCACTCTCTTTGTAATAGAAAATTAATTTACTTAATCCTTCATTGCACTTCTGTTTATCACTTGTGGTTCGGCCTAAAGCACACTGGCGCCATAGACTTCAAAGAGAATTTTATAGAATACTATATTGAAACATATGAGCTTGCGTCCATTTATTTACATGAAGTCAATTAAACGTTCCATGCGTTAACATAGTTTCCATTTGTGTTTATTATATTTACTCTTTAATCAACAAAGTTACGGTAAGTAGTTCATTACCCGTAATCGTATTTGGAAACAATGTAAACTCTGCCCCCCATTAACAAACATGATGTGCTATTCTTGTAGATATATCACCAGACTGCAGAATAGGGTATGCACAAACATAATTACCGTATATATTTATTAAGATTTTCATTGGGACCTTGTTATACCATTTCAAACAGGACTTCAAACCTATAGAAAGTTAAAAGGTTTTTATTATCATCATCTTACATGGGTAAATTAGCAAAGTGCTTATACAACCCCAATTCCAAAAAGTTGGGACGCTGTGTAAGATGTAAATACAACAAGAACGCAATGATTTGGATATCTCCATTGCCATATTTTATTCAGAACATAGAACATAGATCTGAAGGTGAAAGACATTTTTCCATTTCATTAGGAAAAAGCTAACTCATTTAAATTGATGGAAGCAACATATCTCAAAAATGTTGGGAATAGAGATGGGCGGACCCCTTATAGACACCTCTCCATTACTAATCCTATAGTTATTTGGTATATAAAGACACAGCCAGATTAAAGTCCTTTATTAAAATCAAAACACAGTTTTACTTTTCTATAAGAAACCTCTCTATTACTAAGCCATGGGCTTGATGTCACCTGACAATACAAAGGTGACATCAACCTCACAAATATGAACCCCACTTGCCACTGCTACATGGCAAATGGGAAGAGTCGGGCAAAGAGCTAGAATTGGCGCACCTAATAGATGTGAAGCGAAAAAGAAAGAAATATGCAGCACTCACCAATATACAGTGGGGAAAAAAAGTATTTAGTCAGTCAGCAATAGTGCAAGTTCCACCACTTAAAAAGATGAGAGGCGTCTGTAATTTACATCATAGGTAGACCTCAACTATGGGAGACAAACTGAGAAAAAAAAATCCAGGAAATCACATTGTCTGTTTTTTTTTTCATTTTATTTGCATATTATGGTGGAAAATAAGTATTTGGTCAGAAACAAGCAATCAAGATTTCTGGCTCTCACAGACCTGTAACTTCTTCTTTAAGAGTCTCCTCTTTCCTCCACTCATTACCTGTAGTAATGGCACCTGTTTAAACTTGTTATCAGTATAAAAAGACACCTGTGCACACCCTCAAACAGTCTGACTCCAAACTCCACTATGGTGAAGACCAAAGAGCTGTCAAAGGACACCAGAAACAAAATTGTAGCCCTGCACCAGGCTGGGAAGACTGAATCTGCAATAGCCAACCAGCTTGGAGTGAAGAAATCAACTGTGGGAGCAATAATTAGAAAATGGAAGACATACAAGACCACTGATAATCTCCCTCGATCTGGTGCTCCACGCAAAATCCCACCCCGTGGGGTCAGAATGATCACAAGAACGGTGAGCAAAAATCCCAGAACCACGCGGGGGACCTAGTGAATGAACTGCAGAGAGCTGGGACCAATGTAACAAGGCCTACCATAAGTAACACACTATGCCACCATGGACTCAGATCCTGCAGTGCCAGACGTGTCCCACTGCTTAAGCCTGTACATGTCCGGGCCCGTCTGAAGTTTGCTAGAGAGCATTTGGATGATCCAGAGGAGTTTTGGGACAATGTCCTATGGTCTGATGAAACCAAACTGGAACTGTTTGGTAGAAACACAACTTGTCGTGTTTGGAGGAAAAAGAATACTGAGTTGCATCCATCAAACACCATACCTACTGTAAAGCATGGTGGTGGAAACATCATGCTTTGGGGCTGTTTCTCAGCAAAGGGGCCAGGAGGACTGATCCGGGTACATGAAAGAATGAATGGGGCCATGTATCGTGAGATTTTGAGTGCAAACCTCCTTCCATCAGCAAGGGCATTGAAGATGAAACGTGGCTGGGTCTTTCAACATGACAATGATCCAAAGCACACCGCCAGGGCAACGAAGGAGTGGCTTCGTAAGAAGCATTTCAAGGTCCTGGAGTGGCCTAGCCAGTCTCCAGATCTCAACCCTATTGAAAACCTTTGGAGGGAGTTGAAAGTCCGTGTTGCCAAGCGAAAAGCCAAAAACATCACTGCTCTAGAGGAGATCTGCATGGAGGAATGGGCCAACATACCAACAACAGTGTGTGGCAACCTTGTGAAGGCTTACAGAAAACGTTTGACCTCTGTCATTGCCAACAAAGGATATATCACAAAGTATTGAGATGAAATTTTGTTTCTGACCAAATACTTATTTTCCACCATAATATGCAAATAAAATGAAAAAAAACAGACAATGTGATTTTCTGGATTTTTTTTTCTCAGTTTGTCTCCCATAGTTGAGGTCTACCTATGATGTAAATTACAGACACCTCTCATCTTTTTAAGTGGTGGAACTTGCACTATTGCTGACTGACTAAATACTTTTTTTCCCCACTGTAGCTGAAAAACTGTGCGTCTTTATTTCACATGAATTCCATCAATAGATATGTGGACATGCAGGACATTAGAGGAATGCTAGGGGAGGGAGGTGCCGGACAACGGTCGTTTCGCGATTACTCACTTCTACGGGTCCAGGTGACCCCACGCCTTTTATTAAATTATTTATTTAAATAATTTTAAAAAACAGCATGGGGACCCCTCTATTCTTGATAACCAGCCTTGATGAAGCTGACAGCTGAGGGTTGCAGCCACCAGCTGTGAGATTTGCCTGGCTGGCTATGAAAAATACAGGGGAACCCACGCCAGTTTTTTAAAAAAATTATTCATTTACAGCACAGGAGCGGCTGTTGAATACTCCCATCTGCTGCTCCTGCTCTCACTGTTATTAGCGGCAGCAGGTGTCAGATGATGGGATCAGTAGTCCCATCAGCTGACAACAGTGACTGGAGGTAAACTTTATAACTTTGATCACAGCTGAGCACTCACGCTCTCTTTTGACAGCGTAGGAACCGCGGCTCTTTGACTGGTAGGGATGATTTCACTGCCGATCAGAAGCGGTGTTTGCCGCACTGCCATGCACATGACAGCATGACAAACACCCAGTGTTTGGGCAACCGAACCCAAACAGTAACATGTACTTCCTGGTGATGTCCGTGTTCGGTGTCCATGCCCGAAGAGTAGGTGTTCGGTACGGACGCCAAATTTTACTGTTCGGGTTTGCCCATCTTTAATTTAGAATGGTTAACAGAAAGCTGTAAAAGTAAAAATAGCCGGAGTCAGTTTTCGATTAAAGGGAAGGTGCCGCAATTTTATATAATTTGCAAAAAAAGAGTAAGTAACAAAACATGTTGTTTCAGCAAATGTTGTACTAACTAGGATTTATGGTTTGTTTGTAATAATGTTTTAATGTAGCCACTGGGCGTTGCCATCTTGATTTGCAGATCTGTGGAGGACTCATACAGTCTGCAAATATGGCCATCCCTGGACATAGGAGACTGCGGACGGCTCCCGACCCCACCATGCAGCCTCATTAGCAGTGAACTGGGCACGCCCCTGTGGGCTGCACCATTCACTGCTGTAGGTGTGGCTGGGTGCCATTTTATTGTAGCCCAGTGCTATCTGCTGAGCTCCACTTTCTGCACCGTGCTTCCTGCTCCAGCTCCACTGTCCTCCTGCTCTGTCTCCGCCTCCTCACTCACAGCCCCAGTGATCTCCGGTAATCTGACACCTTTGCTTTTATGAGAGCTTTCATGGCTGTCTGAGGAGGACAGTGACATATACAGCCCATAGTCTAGTGAATAATTGGGAGGGGGGCTGGAAGTTTCACCAGTGTGGGCATATCTGTAATACTGTCTGGTGTGATAGTCTGCTGAGCGGTGTATCTAATCCTATCCTGTGTGATACTGACTGCTGAACCGTGTATCTAATCCTCTCCTGTGGGATACTGTCTGCTGAGCCGTGTATCTAATCCTATCCTGTGTGATACTGACTGCTGAGCCATGTATCTAATCCTCTCCTGTGTGATACTGACTGCTGAGCCATGTATCTAATCCTCTCCTGTGTGATACTGACTGCTGAGCCGTGTATCTAATCCTCTCCTGTGTGATACTGACTTCTGAGCCGTGTATCTAATCCTCTCCTGTGTGATACTGTCTGCTGAGCCGTGTATCTAATCCTCTCCTGTGTGATACTGTCTGCTGAGCCGTGTATCTAATCCTATCGTGTGTGATACTGACTGCTGAACCGTGTATCTAATCCTCCTGTGTGATACTGACTGCTGAGCCGTGTATCTAATCCTCTCCTGTGTGATACTGTCTGCTGAACCGTGTATCTAATCCTCTCCTGTGTGATACTGTCTGCTGAGCTGTGTATCTGATCCTCTCTTGTGTGATACTGACTGCTGAACCGTGTATCTAATCCTCTCCTGTGTAATACTGACTGCTGAGCCGTGTATCTAATCCTCTCCTGTGTGATACTGTCTGCTGAGCCGTGTATCTAATCCTATCTTGTGTGATACTGTCTGCTGAGCCGTGTATCTAATCCTCTCCTGTGTGATACTGTCTGCTGAGCCATGTATCTAATCCTCTCCTGTGTGATACTGACTGCTGAACCGTGTATCTAATCCTCTCCTGTGTGATACTGTCTGCTGAGCTGTGTAACAAAACATGTTGTTTCAGCAAATGTTGTACTAACTAGGATTTATGGTTTGTAATAATGTTTTAATGTAGCCACCGGGCGCTGCCATCTTGATTTGCAGATCTGTGGAGGACTCATACAGTCTGCAAATATGGCCGTCCCTGGACATAGGAGACTGCGGTCGGCTCCCGACCCCACCATACAGCCTGCGTATCCTGTGTGATACTGACTGCTGAGCCGTGTATCTAATCCTATCCTATGTGATACTGACTGCTGAACCGTGTATCTAATCCTATCCTATGTGATACTGACTGCTGAAACGTGTATCTAATCCTCTCCTGTGTGATACTGACTGCTGAGCCGTGTATCTAATCCTCTCTTGTGTGATACTGACTGCTGAACCATGTATCTAATCCTCTCCTGTGTGATACTGACTGCTGAACCGTGTATCTAATCCTATCCTGTGTAATACTGTCTGCTGAGCCGTGTATCTAATCCTATCCTGTGTGATACTGACTGCTGAACCGTGTATCTAATCCTCTCCTGTGTGATACTGACTGCTGAGCCGTGTATCTAATCCTCTCCTGTGTGATACTGTCTGCTGAACTGTGTATCTAATCCTCTCCTGTGTGATACTGTCTGCTGAGCTGTGTATCTGATCCTCTCTTGTGTGATACTGACTGCTGAACCATGTATCTAATCCTCTCCTGTGTGATACTGTCTGCTGAACCGTGTATCTAATCCTATCTTGTGTGATACTGTCTGCTGAGCCGTGTATCTAATCCTCTCCTGTGTGATACTGTCTGCTGAGCCATGTATCTAATCCTCTCCTGTGTGATACTGTCTGCTGAACCGTGTATCTAATCCTCTCCTGTGTGATACTGTCTGCTGAGCCGTGTATCTAATCCTCTCCTGTGTGATACTGTCTGCTGAGCCGTGTATCTAATCCTCTCCTGTGTGATACTGTCTGCTGAGCCGTGTATCTAATCCTCTCCTGTGTGATACTGTCTGCTGAACCGTGTATCTAATCCTCTCCTGTGTGATACTGTCTGCTGAGCCGTGTATCTAATCCTATCTTGTGTGATACTGTCTGCTGAGCCGTGTATCTAATCCTCTCCTGTGTGATACTGTCTGCTGAGCCGTGTATCTAATCCTATCCTATGTGATACTGACTGCTGAAACGTGTATCTAATCCTCTCCTGTGTGATACTGACTGCTGAGCCGTGTATCTAATCCTCTCTTGTGTGATACTGACTGCTGAACCATGTATCTAATCCTCTCCTGTGTGATACTGACTGCTGAACCGTGTATCTAATCCTATCCTGTGTAATACTGTCTGCTGAGCCGTGTATCTAATCCTCTCCTGTGTGATACTGTCTGCTGAACCGTGTATCTAATCCTCTCCTGTGTGATACTGTCTGCTGAGCTGTGTATCTGATCCTCTCTTGTGTGATACTGACTGCTGAACCGTGTATCTAATCCTCTCCTGTGTGATACTGTCTGCTGAGCCGTGTATCTAATCCTATCTTGTGTGATACTGTCTGCTGAGCCGTGTATCTAATCCTCTCCTGTGTGATACTGTCTGCTGAGCCATGTATCTAATCCTCTCCTGTGTGATACTGTCTGCTGAACCATGTATCTAATCCTCTCCTGTGTGATACTGACTGCTGAACCGTGTATCTAATCCTATCCTGTGTGATACTGTCTGCTGAGCCGTGTATCTAATCCTCTCCTGTGTGATACTGTCTGCTGAACCGTGTATCTAATCCTCTCCTGTGTGATACTGTCTGCTGAGCTGTGTATCTGATCCTCTCTTGTGTGATACTGACTGCTGAACCGTGTATCTGATCCTCTCCTGTGTGATACTGTCTGCTGAGCCGTGTATCTAATCCTATCTTGTGTGATACTGTCTGCTGAGCCGTGTATCTAATCCTCTCCTGTGTGATACTGTCTGCTGAGCCATGTATCTAATCCTCTCTTGTGTGATACTGTCTGCTGAACCATGTATCTAATCCTCTCCTGTGTGATACTGTCTGCTGAGCCGTGTATCTAATCCTATCTTGTGTGATACTGTCTGCTGAGCCGTGTATCTAATCCTCTCCTGTGTGATACTGTCTGCTGAGCCGTGTATCTAATCCTCTCCTGTGTGATACTGTCTGCTGAGCCGTGTATCTAATCCTCTCCTGTGTGATACTGTCTGCTGAACCGTGTATCTAATCCTCTCCTGTGTGATACTGTCTGCTGAGCCGTGTATCTAATCCTATCTTGTGTGATACTGTCTGCTGAGCCGTGTATCTAATCCTCTCCTGTGTGATACTGTCTGCTGAGCCGTGTATCTAATCCTCTCCTGTGTGATACTGACTGCTGAAACGTGTATCTAATCCTCTCCTGTGTGATACTGACTGCTGAGCCGTGTATCTAATCCTCTCTTGTGTGATACTGACTGCTGAACCATGTATCTAATCCTCTCCTGTGTGATACTGACTGCTGAACCGTGTATCTAATCCTATCCTGTGTAATACTGTCTGCTGAGCCGTGTATCTAATCCTATCCTGTGTGATACTGACTGCTGAACTGTGTATCTAATCCTCTCCTGTGTGATACTGACTGCTGAGCCGTGTATCTAATCCTCTCCTGTGTGATACTGTCTGCTGAACCGTGTATCTAATCCTCTCCTGTGTGATACTGTCTGCTGAGCTGTGTATCTGATCCTCTCTTGTGTGATACTGACTGCTGAACCGTGTATCTAATCCTCTCCTGTGTGATACTGTCTGCTGAGCCGTGTATCTAATCCTCTCCTGTGTGATACTGTCTGCTGAGCCGTGTATCTAATCCTCTCCTGTGTGATACTGTCTGCTGAACCGTGTATCTAATCCTCTCCTGTGTGATACTGTCTGCTGAGCCGTGTATCTAATCCTATCTTGTGTGATACTGTCTGCTGAGCCGTGTATCTAATCCTCTCCTGTGTGATACTGTCTGCTGAGCCGTGTATCTAATCCTCTCCTGTGTGATACTGTCTGCTGAACCGTGTATCTAATCCTCTCCTGTGTGATACTGTCTGCTGAGCCGTGTATCTAATCCTATCTTGTGTGATACTGTCTGCTGAGCCGTGTATCTAATCCTCTCCTGTGTGATACTGTCTGCTGAACTGTGTAACAAAACATGTTGTTTCAGCAAATGTTGTACTAACTAGGATTTATGGTTTGTTTGTAATAATGTTTTAATGTAGCCACCGGGTGCTGCCATCTTGATTTGCAGATCTGTGGAGGATTCATACAGTCTGCAAATATGGCCATCCCTGGACATAGGAGACTGCGGACGGCTCCCGATCCCACCATGCAGCCTCATTAGCAGTGAACTGGGCACGCCCCTGTGGGCTGCACCATTCACTGCTGTAGGTGTGGCTGGGCACCATTTTACTGTACTGACTGCTGAACCGTGTATCTAATCCTCTCCTGTGTGATACTGTCTGCTGAGCTGTGTATCTAATCCTCTCTTGTGTGATACTGACTGCTGAACCGTGTATCTAATCCTCTCCTGTGTGATACTGACTGCTGAGCCATGTATCTAATCCTCTCCTGTGTGATAGTCTGCTGAGCCATGTACCTAATCCTCTCCTGTGTGATACTGACTGCTGAACAGTGTATCTCATCCTCTCCTGTGTGATACTGACTGCTGAACAGTGTATCTCATCCTCTCCTGTGTGATACTGTCTGCTGAGCCGTGTATCTATTCCTATCCTGTGTGATACTGTCTGCTGAGCCGTGTATCTAATCCTCTCCTGTGTGATACTGTCTGCTGAGCCGTGTATCTAATTCTCTGCCGTGTGATACTGCTCTCCTGAAATACTCTGTGTTGCTGTCACCCTGCTGGTTTTATGTGTGATCTACATGGTGGTATTGTGTATGATCTATATGGTGGCATTGTGTGTGAAGTATATGGCGGTATTATTTGTGATCTGCTAAAAGGGGACCCATTCTAGGGTGGTTCTGGCTGAGCACCTGCACACGGGTCAGGGGTAATAGGTGCAGTCAGGGGAGGGCTGGTGAGGCAGCTGAAGAGAGGGGTCTCATTTTTATCGTTACTATATGGCTCCATTTCCCCCCAGCCTGCTTCCCAGCGTCACCCCGGACTGCGCCCATCACCTCGCTTTCACACATCGCCAGGACAGAATCTGAGGAGGGGAATGGGGTCTTTGCATGCAAAGTCTGGATCAGAACAGGCCATCAATCAGCAGAAATGTTTCCTGGATTTGTGCTGCTGTCTCCCTGCTCCTCCCCCATATATCTCCCTCTGTGCCCCCCATAGACCAGCGCACTGCTCTCCTGAAATACTCTGTGCTGCTGTCACCCTGCTCCCAGAATCCTTGCTGCCTGCCATCCTCGGTGACCGAAGACCCCATTCCACTCCTCAGATCCTGTCCTGGCGATTTGTGAAAGCGAGGCAACAGGGGCCTGATATATGGAGGAAGGAGCAGGGCGACAGCAGCACAGAGTATTTCAGGAGAGCAGTGTGCTGGTCTATGGGGGGCACCCTGTTTGGTGCCAGGGATTGTACATAGAGTGCCGTCTTTTATACACATAGATGGACCGTCTGCTTGTCTGCTCCACAGAAATCCAGGAAACATTTCTGCTGATTGGTGACCTGTCCTGATCCATACTTTACATGAAAAGACAGTCAGTAACTTTGCAGGCCCCATCAAAATGGCTGCTCACTGTGTTCCAAGATGTCATCCTCTCTTTTCCCTTAGCAAGCACCCAGTAGGGGAGGAGAGGAGTGACACCACACCCATGTCAGCAGATTCCGCCCATACAGTGTCCATTTTAGGGCATGATCATATATCAAAATCAAACATCATGGACACTGTACGCCCATAATTACTGCAGGACAGTAATGTGAGCTAGTTGTACACTAGGTTTTTGTGCCAAATTTCAGTATCTGCTCCCCCTAGTGTTAACAAGTGGAAATGCCAAACTTTTTAAAATTATTTTTCATATTTTGCAAAATTAAAAACAAATGATATTTTTTAAGACAATGTAAACATTAATTCTTTACATTTTTTCAATTGCTGAAAATTTTTTTTTGGGATGGCACATTCCCTTTAACCCCTTCACCCCCAAGGATGGTTTGCACGTTCATGACCGGGCCAATTTTTACAATTCTGACCACTGTACCTTTATGAGGTCATAACTCTGGAACGCTTCCATGGATCCCAGTGATTCTGACATTGTTTTCTCGTGACATATTGTACTTCATGTTAGTGGTAAAATTTTATTCAAATAACTTGCATTTATTTGTGAGAAAAACGGAAATTTGGCGAAAATTTTGAAAATTTCGCAATTTTCCAACTTTGAATTTTTATGCCCTTAAATCACAGAGATACGGCACACAAAAAACTTGATAACTAACATTTCCCACATGTTTACTTTACATCAGCACAATTTTGGAACCAAAATTTTTTTTTGTTAGGAAGTTATAAGGGTTAAAAGTTGACCAGCGATTTCTCATTTTTACAACACCATTTTATTTTTAGGACCACATCACATTTGAAGCCACTTTGAGGGGTCTATATGATAGAAAATACCCAAAAGTGACACCATTCTAAAAACTGCACCCCTTAAAGTGCTCAAAACCACATTCAAGAAGTTTATTAACCCTTTAGGTGCGTCACAGGAATTTTTTTGAATATTTAAAAAAAAATGAACATCTAACTTTTTTTCATAAAAAAAATACTTCATACTGTTTCGGTGCATGGCAGAGCTCAGAATGGAAGGAGCGCCGTTTGACTTTTTCAATGCAAAATTGGCTGGAATTCAGATTGGACGCCATGTCACGTTTGGAGAGTCCCTGATGTACCTAAACAGTGGAAACCCCCTACAAGTGACCCCATTTTGGAAACTAGACCCCCCAAGGAACTTATCTAGATATGTGGTGAGAACTTTGAACCCACAAGGGCTTTACAGAAGTTTATAACGTACAGCGGTTCAATTAAAAAATCATATTTTTTCCACAAAAATGATCATATCACCCTCAATTCTTATTTTTCCAAGGGTAACAGGACCCTAAAAGTTATTGTGCAATTTGTCCTGAGTACGCAGATACCCCACATGTGGGGGTAAACCACTATTTGGGCGCATGGCAGAGCTCGGAAGGGAAGCAGCGCCATTTGACGTTTTTGGCTGGAATTGAGATCGGACACCATGTCGCGTTTGGAAAACCCCTGATGTACCAAAACAGTGGAAACCCCCCACAAATGACACCATTTTGGAAACTAGACCCCCTAAGGAACTTATCTAGATGTGTGGTGAGAACTTTGAAGCCCCATGGGCTTCACAGAAGTTTATAACATAAAGCCATACAATTAAAAAATCATATTTTTCCCACAAAAATGATCTTTTCACCCTCAATTCTTATTTTTCCAAGGGTAACAGGACCGTAAAAGTTATTGTGCAATTTGTCCTGAGTACGCTGATACCCCACATGTGGGGGTAAACCACTATTTGGGCGCATGGCAGAGCTCGGAAGGGAAGCAGCGCCATTTGACGTTTTTGGCTGGAATTGAGATCGAACACCATGTCGCGTTTGGAAAACTCCTGATGTACCAAAACAGTGGAAACCCCCCACAAATGACACCATTTTGGAAACTAGACCCCCCTTAAGGAACTTATCTAGATGTGTGGTGAGCACTTTGAACCCCCCAGTGCTTCACAGAAGTTTATAACGCCCGGGCGTGAAAATAAAAAATTCGTATTTTTTCCACAAACATGATCTTTTAGTCACCATTTTTTTTATTTTGCCAAGGGTACCAGGAGAAATTGGACCCCAAAAGTTGTTGTCCAATTTGTCCTGAGTATGCTGATACCCCATATGTGGGAGAAAACTACTGTATGGGCACACGTCGGGGCTCGGAAGGGAAGTAGTGACGTTTTGGAATGCAGACTTTGATGGAATGGTCTGCGGGTGTCATGTTGCCTTTGGAGAGCCCCTAATGTACCTAAACAGTGGAAACCCCCCACAAATGACCCCATTTTGAAAACTAGACCCACTAAGGAACTTATCTAGATGTGAGGTGAGCACTTTGAACCCCCAAGGGCTTCACAGAAGTTTATAATGCCAGGGCATGAAAATAAAAAAATCGTATTTTTTCCAGAAACATGATCAATTAGTCCCCAATTTTTTCATTTTCCCAAGGGTAACAGGAGAAATTGGACCCCCAAAAGTTGTTGTCCAATTTGGCCTGAGTACGCTGACACCCCATATGTGGGAGAAAACTACTGTATGGACACACGTCGGGGGTCGGAAGGGAAGCAGTGACGTTTTGGAATGCAGACTTGGATGGAATGGTCTGCGGGTGTCATGTGCGTTTAGAGAGCCCCTGATGTACCTAAACTATTGAAACTCCCCACAAGTGACCCCATTTTGGACACTAGACCCCCCACGGAACTTATCTAGATGTGTGGTGAGCACTTTGAACCCCCAAGTGCTTCACAGAAGTTTATAACACTCGGACGTGAAAATAAAAAAATCATTTTTTTCCACAAAAATGATATTTTTGCCCCCAATTTTTTATTTTCCTAAGGGTAACAGGAGAAATTGGACCCCAAAAATTGTTTTGCAATTTGTCCTGAGTAGGCTGATACCCTACATGTGGGGGTAAAACACTGTTTGGGCGCATGTCAGAGCTTGGAAGGGAAGGAGCACCATTTGACTTTTTCAACTCAGAATTGGCTGGAATTGAGATCAGACGCCATGTTGCATTTGGAGAGCCCCTGATGTGCCCAAACAGTGGAAACCCCCCAATTATAACTCCAACCCTAACCCCAACACACCCCTAACCCTAATCTGAGCCCTAACCCTAGCCCTAACCCTAGCCCTAGCCCTAACCCTAGCCCTAGCCCTAACCCTAACCCTAGCCCTAACCCTAGCCCTAACCCTAATGGGAAAATGGAGATAAATACTTTTTTTTTAATTTTATTATTTTTCCCTAACTAAGGGGGTGATATCGGGGGGTTTGATTTACTATTTATGGCGGTTTTTATGTTTGGCTGCTGTCGCACGCTAAAAGACGCTTTTTATTGTAAAAATAGTTTTTGCATCACCACATATTGAGAGCTATAATTTTTCCGCATTTTGACCCACCGAGTCATGTGAGGTCTTATTTTTTGTGGGACGAGTTGACGTTTTTATTGGTACCATTTTCGGGCATGTGACATTTTTTGATCGCTTTTTATTCCTATTTTTGGGACGCAGAATGAACAAAAACCAGCGTTTCATGAATTTCTTTTGGGGGGGTGCGTTTACACCGTTCCGCGTGTGGTAAAATTGATAAAGCGGTTTTATTCTTCGGGTTAGTACGGTTACAGCGATACCTCATTTAGGTCTTTTTTTATGTTTTTGTCGGTTTAATGCAATGAAAACTATTTTATATAAAAAATAATTATTTTTGCATCGCTTTATTCTGCGAGCTATAACTTTTTTATTTTTTCGCTGATGATGCTGTGTGGCAGCTCGTTTTTTGCGGGACAAGATGACGTTTTCAGCGGTACCATGAATATTTATATGTGTCTTTTTGATCGCGCGTTATTACACTTTTTGTTTGGCGGTATGATAATAAATCATTATTTTTTGCTTCGTTTTTTATTTTTATTTTTTAAGGGGTTCGCTAAAGGGGTTAACTAATGGGACAGTTTTATAGGGCGGGTCATTACGGACGCGGCGATACCTAATAGTGTACTTTTATTGTTTTTTTTTTTATTATTTCCAAAAAATGGATTTATTGAGGGAATATTTTTTTTTTTTTCTAATTTATTTGGCGATTTTTTTTTAAAATTATTTTAACAATTTTTTTTATTTTTTTTTTTACTTTATTAAATAGTCCCAGGTGGGACATCACTGTCCTGTGACAGATTGCTGATCTGTCACATCACAGATCACTGTGACAGATCAGTGATCTGACACAGGCATTGCAGAAGGCTTCCTCATGCCTGCGCTTTGCAGGCACTGAGGAAGCCAGCTTCCTCAGGCCCCCGTCGCCATCTTGGATTCGGGGGCCTGGAGGAAAGGAGCCACCCGCAGCAGCGCTGCACATTGCGCTGCCGTGGGGGGCTCAGGGAAGCACGGAGGGAGCCCCCTCCCTGCCGATGCTTCCCTTTAACCCCCGGTACACCGCGATCATGTTTGATCGCGGTGTGCAAGGGGTTAACGTGTCGGGGGTGGTCCGTGACCGCCCCTGACACATTGTGCCGGGTGTCAGCTGTGATAATCAGCTGACACCCGGCCGTGATCAGCGGCGCTCACCACGTGGGCGCCGCTGATTGCGCTGACGTACTATCCCGTCCATGGGCGTAGGGGCCCAGGTCCCATGGATGGGATAGTACGTCGGATGGCAGAAAGGGGTTAAGTCACATGACTGTGTATAAAAAGAGCATGTTAGAGAGGCAGAGTCTTTCAGAAGCAAATATCGTCAGAGGTTCACCAATCTGTGAACAGATGACTCTATCAAACAACTTTGCAATTTACTTGTTACTAAAATTATTTTCCGTTCTCTAACATGGAGAGATTTATCATTTTATCGTTTATGGCTACATGTCTAGATTTCTAACCACCGCTGCTAGGCTTACACGGTGGGTAGTAACCTAAGCAACAAGCCATAAACATAAACATCCAGAGTGCTTACAAGCTCATTCCAACAGAGCTTGTAAGTGCTGATCTTACACTGACCAGATCACTGGTGCACAATGCTAGTTCAGATCACTTTCTTTACCACTGTGTCTTCGATGCTGCGATGCTGCAGATACAAAGCTTCCTCAAATGGCAGCATAATTGAGTGAACAGTTTGGGCCAGAGGTCCAATAATGTTGCTGGTCTGAATTGTCAGTCAAACAGGAGTAAGCAGGAAGCCGAGAGACAGGAGAACAGTAAGGCTATGTGCTCATGATCAGGAAACAGCAACGTTTTGGAAGCAGCGTATATTCTAATCATGCTGTTATTTCTGCATGTGTTCCTTGAACCATGCAGATTTACACATCTAGTGAAGGGCTATGAGTGAAACTACATCTGCGCTGCAGATAATTAACATGCTGTGGCTCGTAAACCGGGTTAGTTTAGCAGCATTAAATAGAAGCACTGTGGGCATGGGATTTCTATAAATTCCATCCACTGTGTTTATAATTTAAAATGCAGCACAGGTGAGCTGGTTCCAAAACGTTACTATTCCTGATCGATCGCATGTACCCTCAGGTGTCTGCTAGGTGTGGATTCTGTCACTGTAACCCCCAGCCATTGGGAGACTGGACTCCCACCATTATAGTCTATCTGGGATGACGGAAACAGTAGACATGGTAGTAATATGACAAATTACAAGAGACATCACAGGTATGATACGTTAAATTATACGATAAAAAAGTAAAACATTTGAAATGTGGGATTTTTGATAGCAGATATTAGGACCTGGTACAGTAGCATTGCCTTAGGGATAAACCAATGCCATGCACACCTGCAGGACACAATTTACATGCACCCGCTTAATAGTTTGTGCTCTGATTATTTCACTAAAGAAGCCTATCTAACAGCAAAGAAACAGGTCTATGAGAAAACTGACACATATGACACATATATGCTAAATTCTAGAAATGCCAAACGCAAAAAAAGACAAATACGAAAAATAGCTTCACTGCCAACCAATGGTTTAAAGTACAGAGTCAGACATGGACTACATGGTGACAGTCACAGTGTGTTATTATTGTGTTTGTCCAGTGTATGGCTAATCAGGCCTCAGTCATCAGATCCGTCTTAAAGTAAAACTATCTTTGGTGCCAACAGCAACCAATCAGAGCTCAGCTTTCATTTTACCTCAGCAGTGCTGAAAGTGAATGAGGCCATCGCTCCTGTCCCTGCCGGTCGTGTGCCCCTAGTAGTAGTTTTGTGTGTGAACGTCCAAGATATTGGACTGACCCAGTATCTTACACAGAAACGCGAGACTGTTTTGTTCTGAAATTTATTGATATTTTTTTTCACAAAAGAACTTACATTCAGCAAACAGCTGTGGCCTAGCTCTACGCGACTTTTATCTGTGGGGTTACTATGAAAGAAATCCCAAGGCAATCCCCAAACTGAAGCAGCAAACTGAAACCCATGTCCAGAATATGGAACATGTAACGTTGCAGGAAGTGCTCCTGGACAAGATAATTTGGGCACAACTACAACAATGTCCAGCATATCCGCTAACAAGTATGTATCCATTTTCCCTTTCAAATCACATAGAGCCCTATGTTTTACATGTGCAAGTTACCGTCACTGACATCCTGACACGGTTACATATGTATAAATGGATTGACTATCTGTCTGTTACCAGATTTCACAATGCTACCTGCAAACATTATAATATAGTTATTTTAGACCTTATGAGGCTGGTTTACTTACCGTACTTTGAAGATCTATGTCAGGATGGCTGTGTAATTCTCTTTTGAATCTTTCCCTTAGGGATCATACATGCGAGAAACTCGGACGAGTCTCCCACATCAATACCTGACACTGCCGCTGGCACTTGGGAGCGGAGTGTTCAGCTACATAGAAATACATGCAGCTGAACACTCCGATCCGGGTGCCGGCGAGACTCGTCCGAGTTTCTCGCATGTGTGTATGAGCCCTTAAAATGACAATTTTCTGAGTCCATTTAGAGCTGGACTCATAAAATGTTCAGCTTAATAACAGGTTTGTAGAGCCATTCTGTCATGAATTTTCAAAGTAAGTAAATCGGTTTAATCAGGACTACAATCTGTACATTAATATATTGTAGAATCTGTTAACAGATCTGCTTTAGCCACAACCCTCATACGGCATGGACAAGTTAGCAGATGATAATTTACATGACATCACAGACATTTGACCACACAAATGATCAATAATAAACAATAAATTATACAGTTAACATTGGCTGCTATTTGTTTGTCCATACTGTGTGTGCTTATTTATAAAATGACTATCCATTATATTGTAATGATACGTAATAACATATACTGTATACAGTGGGGCAAAAAAGTATTTCGTCAGTCAGCAATAGTGCAAGTTCCACCACTTAAAAAGATGAGAGGCGTCTGTAATTTACATCATAGGTAGACCTCAACTATGGGAGACAAACTGAGAAAAAAAAATCCAGAAAATCACATTGTCTGTTTTTTTTTTTTCATTTTATTTGCATATTATGGTGGAAAATAAGTATTTGGTCAGAAACAAAATTTCATCTCAATACTTTGTGATATATCCTTTGTTGGCAATGACAGAGGTCAAACGTTTTCTGTAAGTCTTCACAAGGTTGCCACACACTGTTGTTGGTATGTTGGCCTATTCCTCCATGCAGATCTCTTCTAGAGCAGTGATGTTTTTGGCTTTTCGCTTGGCAACACGGACTTTCAACTCCCTCCAAAGGTTTTCGATAGGGTTGAGATCTGGAGACTGGCTAGGCCACTCCAGGACCTTGAAATGCTTCTTACGAAGCCACTCCTTCGTTGCCCTGGCGGTGTGCTTTGGATCATTGTCATGTTGAAAGACCCAGCCACGTTTCATCTTCAATGCCCTTGCTGATGGAAGGAGGTTTGCACTCAAAATCTCACGATACATGGCCCTATTCATTCTTTCGTGTACCCGGATCAGTCGTCCTGGCCCCTTTGCAGAGAAACAGCCCCAAAGCATGATGTTTCCACCACCATGCTTTACAGTAGGTATGGTGTTTGATGGATGCAACTCAGTATTCTTTTTCCTCCAAACACGACAAGTTGTGTTTCTACCAAACAGTTCCAGTTTGGTTTCATCAGACCATAGGTCATTCTCCAAAAACTCCTCTGGATCATCCAAATGCTCTCTAGCAAACTTCAGACGGGCCCGGACATGTACAGGCTTAAGCAGTGGGACACGTCTGGCACTGCAGGATCTGAGTCCATGGTGGCGTAGTGTGTTACTTATGGTAGGCCTTGTTACATTGGTCCCAGCTCTCTGCAGTTAATTCACTAGGTCCCCCCGCGTGGTTCTGGGATTTTTGCTCACCGTTCTTGCGATCATTCTGACCCCACGGGGTGGGATTTTGCGTGGAGCACCAGATCGAGTGAGATTATCAGTGGTCTTGTATGTCTTCCATTTTCTAATTATTGCTCCCACAGTTGATTTCTTCACTCCAAGCTGGTTGGCTATTGCAGATTCAGTCTTCCCAGCCTGGTGCAGGGCTACAATTTTGTTTCTGGTGTCCTTTGACAGCTCTTTGGTCTTCACCATAGTGGAGTTTGGAGTCAGACTGTTTGAGGGTGTGCACAGGTGTCTTTTTATACTGATAACAAGTTTAAACAGGTGCCATTACTACAGGTAATGAGTGGAGGAAAGAGGAGACTCTTAAAGAAGAAGTTACAGGTCTGTGAGAGCCAGAAATCTTGATTGCTTGTTTCTGACCAAATACTTATTTTCCACCATAATATGCAAATAAAATGAAAAAAAAACAGACAATGTGATTTTCCGGATTTTTTTTTCTCAGTTTGTCTCCCATAGTTGAGGTCTACCTATGATGTAAATTACAGACGTCTCTCATCTTTTTAAGTGGTGGAACTTGCACTATTGCTGACTGACTAAATACTTTTTTGCCCCACTGTATGTAATGTAAAGTGGTGGAGAGCAGAAGATGTGGTTCATCAATACTCTACATTACTGATTACCGTATGTCACCATCTGCTGAGCTAACCGAGTAGGCAGGAACAAAAAGACAAGAGAAGTGTTTTTGGAGGGAAGAACTTGAAGAGGATGCCGAGTCAGGTGGTAGCTGTAGCACAGTTGTGAAACATAAAAGGCCGGAATATTTAGATGGGAAACTAGTTCAGCTCCAGCATACGAACCGAGAGGACATGTAAGTGTTGTAACGCAGAAGCATGGTGGCTCAGTGGTTAGCCCTGCAGCCTTCCAGCGCTGGAGTCCTGGGTTCAAATCCCGCCAAGGACAACATCTGTAAGGAGTTTGTTTGTTCTCCCTGTGTTTGCATGGGTTTCCTCCAGGTACTCCGGTTTACTCCCACATTCTAAAGACATACTGATAGGGAATTTAGATTGTGTGCCCCACCGGGGACTTTAGTACAAACTGTAAAGTGCTGCGGAATATGTTAGCGCTATATAAAAATAAAAGATTATTATTATAGAAGCAGAATGAATAAAGAGTGGTTGGAGACCGGGGCAAGCCCGACGTCGTAGGTGAAGCCCAGACTTCGCTTGTTAAGACCGGGTCCCAGACTACATAGGTCAAGACCAGAAACCCAGTCTTCAGCTGTTCAGACCCAACACCCAGATGCCACAGGTCAAGCATTGAATGTCAAACGCAGGTCATTGGCAGAGACCCGAGTGAATCGGGCTTTTTCTTCCAGAGTAGACTTACGGTGCAGGGTGTGGACTGTGGTTGCATGTCAGAAGGTAACGAGGTAACATACAATTCACTAAGAGACTCACATAAGAGGGACTTACGGCCTAGCGGAAACCTCCGTGACCTTCATTGATGCCAGCATAACAATTAAAGGCTCTTGATGCATTACATTGCAAAGCCTAGTGTTGGGAGTGGTGCACGTTGAGATAAGACAGAAAGACATTATAGTTTTCAACTAGTGAAAGATAAAATATATAGATAGAACATAGAATGACATATTGCATTTACTGTATTGTTTTCATTGTCCTTACTGCTAAGATTGTATTCTTTGTTCCCATATACCAGTAAAGCCATTTGTTTCTATAGTTAGACTTTCTTTCTGTGGTAGGAAAATAAATATCTTTGGTTGACTATCCTTACATCCTCACTATCTGCATTGTTGCATTCTAGCAACCTGTTTATAGTAACATAATATGTATGTGTAAATGTTTTTTAAAGAGGTGTTTGGGCACTTTTACTGATAGTTTTCAACCAAAGCATTTAATTCTCCATTTCCTTCTGCAAACCATGTAATTAAAGCTTGCTACTCTAGGTATGTTATCTGTGTCCATCTTGCTGCTGTCTACCTGATCAGGTGCATGGCTAAGTTGACTGATGGTTCATGTTCCCTAAGTGTCAGGCCAGAGGCGTAGCTAGGGTTTCGGTTCAGGGGGGAGAAACTTCTGAGTGGGCCCCTAACTAGGTAACTGTGATTACAACTCAGTGACGCACCCTAATAGTGGATGTAGGAGATGACTGCGCTGTTACTGAAAATAATCCCTATATAAAGACCAACTCGGATATTACCGCAATTTGGTCAGTGGTAAATACCAGTCCTGCAAAACATATGTGATTACTGCACAGGTATAGTTGGTGTCTTACCGCTGACGTTCTTTCTGATGGAATCGGTCACTTTTCACGTCTTTTCCAACTGGCCCAGACCGACATGACAACCAATTTCTCCAGCCTGGACTCGGCTACAGAGAATCCATCAGTGACACGTTTCACTTCTCATATTCCAGCCCCATCACTATGTATCCCCAACCTGCACAAACCCCTCATCCTGCTGATACCCCAATGCTGAGCCGCTGCTGCTGTATGTGTCCCTATTACTGCACCTGATACCCCAATACTGAGCCGCTGCTGCCATATATATCCCTATTACTGCACTTGATACCCCAATACTGAGCCTCTGCTGCCATATGTGTCCCTATTACTGCACCTGATACCCCAATGCTGAGCTGCTGCCGTATGTGTCCCTATTACCGCACCTGATACCGCAATGCTGAGCCGCTGCTGCCGTATGTGTCCTTATTACTGCACCTGATACCCCAATGCTGAGCTGCTGCCGTATGTGTCCCTATTACCGCACCTGATACCGCAATGCTGAGCCGCTGCTGCCATATGTGTCCCTATTACTGCACCTGATACCCCAATGCTGAGCTGCTGCCGTATGTGTCCCTATTACCGCACCTGATACCGCAATGCTGAGCCGCTGCTGCCATATGTGTCCTTATTACTGCACTTGATACCCCAATACTGTGCCGCTGTTGCTGTATGTGTCCCTATTACTACACCTGATACCCCAATATTGAGCCGCTGCTGCCCAATGTGCCCCTATTACTGCACCTGATACCTCAATACTGAGCCGCTGCTGCCGTATGTGACCATATTACTGCACCTGATACCCCAATACTGAGCCTCTGCTGCCGTATGTGTCCCTATTACTGCACCTGATACCCCAATGCTGAGCCGCTGATGCCGTATGTGTCCCTATTACTGCACCTGATACCCCAATGCTGAGCCACTGCTGCCATATGTGTCCCTATTACTGCACCTGATACCCCCTATACACACACGGCTCTGCTTCACACCCCCTATACACACACGGCTTTGCTCCGTACACCTTGTACACACGAGGCTCTGTTCCGTACAACTTGTACACATGCGGCTCTGTTCCGTACACCTTGTACACACGCACTGTTCCATACACCTTGTACACACGCACCTCTGCTATGTACACACGCGCCTCTGCTACGTACATGCTGTATACACGCGCCTCTGCTACGTACACGCTGTATACACGCGCCTCTGCTACGTACACGCTGTACAAACGTGGCTCCGCTCCGTACACCTTGCACACACCTGGCTCCGTTCCGTGCACTTGTACACATGCGGCTCTGCTCCCTACACCCCGTACACACGCGGCTCTGCTCCCTACACCCCGTACACATGCGGCTCTGCTCCGTAAACACTGTACACATGCGGCACTGCTCCATACACGCTGTACACATGCAGCTCTGCTCCGTACACCTTGTACACACACGGCTTTGCTCCGCACATCCCGTACACACGCAGCTCCGCACCATACACCTCATACACATATGGCTCCAATCCGTACACATTGCACACACGGCTCCACTCCGTACACCTCGCACACACACGGCTCTGCTCCGTACACCCCGTACACACACGGCTCTGCTCTGTACACCCCGACCCGTACACACTTGCCTCCGCTCCGTACACAAACGGCTCCGCTCACCCCATACACACGTGGCTCCGCTCCTCAGTACACCTCATCCATGCATATCTCTGCTCCGTACACCTTCTACACACACGGCTCCGCTCTGTACACCTCATACACACACAGCTCTGCTACATCCACCCTGTAAACCCCTCCTGAGCCCACACAGAAACTTACTTCACCTTATCCAGCACCATGACAACCAGCACAGCAGAGCCCTGCAGCTGCTGAAGCCCCTGATCATGTGACCCCCTGATTCCGCCCCTCCCGTGACCTCATCACATGTCCTGTGTGCACAGAATAGCCCAGGACGACATTGCTGGCTGTGAGGTGGCACCAGGGCCCCTCACCGCCTTCTCAGGGGCCCATAGGGGCTGGGCGGCAGAGTAGGGAGATCGATTCTCCCTGCTCTGCCGCAGAATGTAACTGTATGGGCGTGCTGTGCACGCCGATACAGTTTAAACAGTAGCGTAGCTCCGGTGGGCCCCTGAGAGCGCCCCTCTGCCCCCCCAGTAGCTACGCTACTGTGTCAGGCTATGAAGTGGGGGGGCAACAAGCCTCTAGGATACATATAAGACTAGGGTTGGGTACTGGATTCTTGGCCCTGGACTCTTGCTTTTCCCGCTGCTATTGTACTGAGCATGTTTATAAGAGGTCTCATTTCTCTTGCATATTTACCTTGTACTCTAACCCTAAATGTATTTAATCCTCAAAATCTTTGATCATCTCATTTTATTATACATACAATGGATATAAAAAGTCTAATCACTCCTGTAAAAATTCCAGAATCATTTCAGAACTTTTTCCACTTAATGTCACCTATAATCAGAATAATTCAATTAACAAATAAACTGAAATCTTTTGGGATGGAATAAGAAAAATAAACTACTAAATTAAATTATTACTTCAGCATGGCACAGCTAGAATTGACAATCTGCCCATTCTTCCTTGCAGAAGTTCTACAAGTCTGTCACATTCCATGGGCATCTCCTATGCACAGCCCTTTTCAGGTTAACCACAGATTATCATTTTGCTTCATGTCTGGCTCTGGCTGGGCCAATCCAAAACTTTGAACTTCTTCTGGCGAAGTCATTCTTTTGTTAATTTGGAAGTATGCTTAGGGTTGGTGTAATCAGTAAGGCCTAGGAATCTACTTCCGTATTATGCCAAGAAAACTTGATGGCGAATACAGCTAATGGAATTCGATATAGCGCTTGAAGATGCACCCCTAGGTCAGAAGGCAGTCAACAAGCTACTGGGGAAAGTTGATGGTTGACCTGAGAATGCACTTGATTGGCAAGGATCAAAGCCACAAGGACGTCTTGGTGCTAATGTTGCTTGATCGAAAGGGAAGATCAAAAGCTGCAGGGATATCATGAAGTTCGGAATTTGAAATGTACGAACCATGAACCAAGGCAAGCTCAACATAGTCAAAGGCGAAATGGACCAAACAGGACTCGACTTACTTGGAATTAGCGACCTAATATGGACTCAATTTGGATATTTCCAGTAAAAAAAACATTGGGTCTACTATGCTGACAATGTATCTGACAAAATATAACAAAGGTTAACATAGTCAATATCTTTGTAACTCTGAACGTCTTAAAAAAAATGTATTCCTGCTATTCCATTTGATTGGGCTAAACCTCTATGCCTTTAATATCTCCTCCACCTCCCCCAATACATTCTACATTATTCTTAGTTGTTTTTCTTCATGTAGAATTAACCTACAAGGAAAGAAAGGGTTTATTTTAATTCCGATATTTCTGTCCCATTGACTTGCATTGGTTTCCTGTATCGGAATCGGCGATATCCGATACTTTTTGGGTATCGGTCCGATCCAATCCGATCCGATATTTCACAATATCGGAAGGTATCGCTCAACACTAGTTATGATATGAATTTTCCATCAAGATTATTATATCAAAGGGTCTGTCAATCCCAGAGGCTCCAAAGATATCTCTGAAGACCACACTGGACCATAGAAGTCAACTGGACCAGAGTGGTGAGGTCAAGTCGAGTATAATTATTTATATATTTTGTACCTGCAGTATGTTTATATGATATGTATGTCTGATATCATGTGATATGTATGTCTCCAGACCTCTGAGCAAATCTGCAAATCTCTCATCTTTATTTCTGACAGTTTAAATATTCTCAGGCTGTCTTACAACCACACAGCTTTTCATTCTCATTATTTCTTTTTTGCTGTGGGGCAGGCACGCTTCGAGTTATAGACCTGTGCTACTGTGACAGTGTAACAATCTCTCAGTGCACTTGGTTTGGAATGTACACTGTTATCACTATATTTAATTGAACAATTGAGCAGTGATTAGAATAAATGCTATGGAAAATGTTGATAGTGGGAGCTGGTGATTTTGCATCAGTACCATGGACAGAGGAATACATGTTATTTCTAGTCTAAAAATTTCAAAGGGTTCATATACATATACATTTTTATTAATATGTAGAGTGTGTGCTCCGATATGAATACATATTTTATAGGCCCCTACAACATATGATGAGCTATCATTGGTGTTCTTAAGGGGTTCTCAAAGAATGAGAAAAAATAGCCCATCACATAATTCAAAAATCAGCTTTTCTTTCTCTCATGTCAGGACAAGCTCCATTCTACAGAAACACAGCTCCCAAGAGCTGTGTCTCAACTGACAGAGGAGCTGTATTGTAAGCACACATAACGTTGAATTTCTGAAGACTGAAACTGTGCAAAAAATCCTTTCTGCTCAGTTAACTGTGGAAGTTTCCCTTTTTCTCCTGTCATAGTCCTATGGCAGCTCACCAGTATGTGTGCTTACAGTACAGCTCCTCTGTCAGTGAGTTGAGTTGGGAGATGTGTTTCCTCAGACTGCAGCCCCTCCTGACACATTATTAGAATGGGTGACTGTTTTGAATTCTTTGATGGGGATCATTTTAATACATTTTTGGGATATTCCTTTAAGTGTCAGAAAGTGTTTTGGGCCCTCTTAGGCATCAGTACATTACTTGTTAGCACTGCAACCCCTATAGCTATTATTGCAATAAAGAATGTTTTTAAGGGATTGTCTGGAGTCAAAACATAGGATTTAGGCTTTCACACATCAGTTTTTTGTCATCAGTCACAATCAGTCAAAATGTGCAAAACACGGATCTGTCTCAGCAGCCTACTGCAGGAATTAAAAGAGTAGAATTTTGGAGAGAGAGACACACAAAGGGACAAATATTTTATGACGGATCCGTCGTACGACGGATGAAACGTGCTGCCATCTGTCACAATCCGTCACTAATACAAGTCTATGAGAAATAAATGGATCCAGTGACATCAGTTGCTGGATCTGTTTTTTGACAAAACGACAGACTGTGACTGATGGCAAAAAAACTGATGTGTGAAAGATGCCTTATGCAGTTTACAAAGAGAGTTTTAAATGTTGTAGTAAATTTTATTACCATACATGACTATCCTGATGCAAATTCAAATGATTGCCTCTGATATTCCTTCATTCTTTGTATTTATTTTTATTTTTTTTTAATATAGTACAAGATAGAGACTGAGTAAGGTACATGCTAGTATATGCTGCATGGCTTTCATCATGGAAATCTGGAATGTATACATATATCTTAAAATGAGAAATATTGAGCAAAGTTATTTTACATTGAAAAAATAACCATTTGCATAAAAAATAATGGGTAAAAATGTACAAAAAAGCTAGGCATTGTGGGACCTATCATGAGATATACACTGCAAGGTGAAAAAAAGAATGTTGTCATCGTAAGCAATGGACATGATGCCAACGTTTCCCTCACGAAGAAACAAGATTATTGCTATAAAATTATATGCGACGCAATGTGAACTGTTATGTATAGTGTGATTTATGATGTCCGTTAAAGGTATTGCTATTGATAAAGTGTGTAGTTTGACTGTAAGGAGAGGTAAGTTTAATGTTTGGGAATAGCCCAAGTGACAATTTCCTGTGAAAGAGTCAGATAGGGCCTGGAGTGCATAAGAGGAGGAACTCTGAGAACTTGATGCTAAGTCCGGCCATATTGGCCCCCTAAGGGGAAAGAAGACATGGAACCACGGACTGAGTAAAGGACTCTCGCTAAGCAAGACTGTAAAGTTAAGCTGGGTTATGGTGAGGTAGTGAGAAATGGTAGAGAGGAAAGAGACAAATGAAGAACGCTGAATATAGAGAGAAGGGTGGAAACTGTGTGGAAAATGCTTCAGGTTGTAAAGGAAATGTTCATAAGACTGTGTACCTCTTATCTACATTCCCTACAAAGTTCCCATTCAGTAAAAAAATATTTTTGAATGGTGGTCTCCCACAATGAACTATCTAACATCTGGTGCTGGCAAACCCGCAACATCGGTTACATGTGGCCTGCGCAGGCATTGTGCCCTCACAGCACAAGTCCCTACACCAAACCAGGACCCCCATTTTCATGTAGCATGCTGTGGTGTAACAGACGAGTACCTCGCCCATGGCTAACGTTCCCCACCACGTTACATTATCATAGCTAAGAAACAAATTCACTTGTACATATAATTTTTATTTCCAATACTTTTTATTATTATGACTAGTGTCAGAGTTACACTAATTTATAAAAATGGTACATCATGGGATACATAGTGAAAAGAAAAAAGAAAATCAAGCACATGTCAAAAAATGTCATGAGCGCACGATAGTGAGCATGAAACGCTATTGGTTATTGGACATTACTGCATAATTCACAGTTTTATGTCCCTTTGGCATTTAACAAAGATCTTGTACAATGCCTTAACCTTGTGTGTGGATATGCGCTGTACTGCAGGCATATTCAATACAGCTGAGATGCAAAAGGCAAAGTTACATTTATATAAAATTATAAGGCCATGGACCATTGCCTATCACATGTTGAGGGACAGCACCAAGGATAGGCCATCAAAGCATTTTCCCCTGAAACCTAGTAACGTTTTAGCTGCAACCAAGGTATAAAAGCTAAAGAGCCAATCTAAAATACTAATTTCTGTAAAAAGATGTTTCTGCAAAGATGTATAGTGATTATAAGAAAGATAAAAATGCTAATATATTTTCAAAAAGGGCAATGTACAGATACATTTTTCTAGACAATGAGTAAATCTAATTTTTTTGATGTGCTCCATTTTTATTTTGCTGTAGCCCGATCTATAAAGAATATGCACAATAGAAACCTTTACAATGTGTTCAAAGTGAACACAATCATATATTTTACAATGAAGAAATGGAGAAAAGAGGAAACTTTAAACCATACAAGCAACTCTTCCACCTGTCACTTTATCAGATCAACCAATACAATGGTAAGCTTCAGATGACAGGAAATATTAGGAAATGCAAATTGTATGGGATAAAAGAAAAATGATACCTATTCCACATATATATAAGAACCACTATGGAGGTAATTGTATTAAATTCTTTAGAAATAAGTGACCATAGATCTAAGTGACCATTATTTAAAAAAAAAAAAAAAAAGGAAACATATTTTAGAATAATAGCTTGGTGAAAGACAAAGCCAGTAAATGCATATGCATCAGATTGGACTTTTCTGAATGCAGCAATACCAGATATATGCATTTCTTATAGTCACAGGGGAGAAAAGGGGTGATTTGAACTTTTATTTATTTTTTTAAATTTTTTTTTTAAACTTTTTTTTTTACTTTTTACTGATTTTGTTAGCGGAGCATGAAGATGCAGTCATCCAGTTGCTTCTGCTATATGTAGCGCTCGTCAGCGCTAGTTAAATGCCACTGTCAGAAATTGACAGCAGCATTTAACAGGTTTACCATCTCGGGTGGAGCTCTGCTACACCTGCAATTGTTAGCGACAGGTCCTGGCTGTAATACTTAGCCACTATCTGCTTGGTATGGGGTGGGCTCGCTACGTGAGCCCACTTCATGCACCCACTCCCAACTTGCGCCGTATATATGTAAAGGTTGGCCAGGGCAGTAGTCGTGGCTGAGTTTGTTGGGCATTGTGTACCATGGCCTCTCCCTTTACATGAAAAAGGTGCCTTCTATTCTGCATAATTCGGGCAGTACTCACTGTGCTGTCAGTGTCCCTTTGCTATGCTGGCATACTGCAGCTTCTGGATCCCAATGAATGGAGACACAGTCCAGGGCAACTCTTAACTCAACAATTTTATTCACTTCTGGACACAGCACATCCAAGTAGTTTCCAGCATTTCCATCACAGTACAAACAGCACATTAATTCATCTTTCCCTTTACTGTTTCCTTTGTCACTAAGTGTTTCCGTGAGTCGGAGCATCCTAGATGGCCCCTCAGTGTCCTCCCTGTACAGCATCACTACGGTGAAGCGCTCTCCTGCCTGTTTTGCCCCGCACATAAGATATTCAACCACGAAGCAATCCACCACATTTGGAGCGACCTGCCCATACACTTTTACAGTGACCTTTGTTATGAATGGGTCACTGAGGAGGATGGCAGGAACAGGCTAAGCCACCAGAAAACCAGAGAGGTTGGTAACTAAGTGGATTGCAGACCCCTGATCCTATCAACACAACTAGCAGTAGCCATGGAGCGTTCCTACGATGCCCTAGACGATTCATCGCAGCCGGAGAACTAACTAAGCCTAAAGCCAGAAAAATGAAATCTAAACTACCCTGGAGCAGATCCCCAAAGGAATAGACAGCCCCCAAACATATATTGTCAGTGAGGCAAGATGAAACACAAACAGGCAGAAAGCAGACTGAGCAAATGGTGGGGCCCAAGCTGTCGTCTAGACAGGACAGGACAGAAAAGATACTGTCTGCAATCACACACAAAACCCTAAAAAAATCCAACACTTCTGATATACAAAAAGCTTGAGGCCACACGACCTCTCCCCCACTAGATCAGCACTCTGGTATAAACTGGAAGCAAAGCAAAACATACTAACATAACAGGGGACTGAACAAACTGACACAAGCTGTAACATATGGAGCCGGGCCCAGCGCTGCCCCCAGCAGGGAGTACGCTGAACCCTAGCAACAAAGCAGAAAGCAAAAAAAGGCACAACCAGATTAGATGCAAAGGATTAGCAAAATAATCACTTAACTGAACCATGCAGGTTAGGCAGGGTACAAAAGAACTCCAAATGCACAAGGAGGAAATCACCAGCAACCACCAAGAGCAGCCAGCTCAATTATATGCTCCCAGCCAGTAATTCCAGGTTCCCAATTGTCATCAGGTGGGGAACTTCCATCAACCTGGCCAGCTCCACTAGTCTCAGTAACCACCAGAGGGAGCATATGGAGCTTTGGCTCAGAAGTCCGAGCAAGGGAGTTCACAACAGACCTTTATGCCTTCCACTGCTTCCTTCCTTCTCTCATTCTGTCTACTTAGGGATTTACTGCACTTCGCTCTTCCCTGGTTACTCTGAATCTATGGCCACATGCTTGAACGTTGCAGGGGTATTGGGCAGCCCGGGCCTATAGCCCACTCAAGCACCTAAGGAGCTCCCTGGCCCCAACTGACCTAAACCAGGAAGACCTTCCTGTCTTACTCCCCAGCTAACCCCTCCTACAGTTAACTATGTATATGTTGGCCTGTCCTAATGAGCTCTATGCCCCCACCTAATGGCCAACTGGTTACTGCACTCTCCCTATATGGAGCAGAAATATTAATACTTATACACATACAGATCACAACGGACATTAGTAACATACATAAGGGGTTAAGGCAATACAACATTCATTGTAACCCCTTACGTACAGTATATACCATGCATGTCATGAAAGGGTTAATGAAATTGTCCTGGGTAGTATATTCCAGAGAAGTGGCACAGCTTGCGAGAAGTCTTGGAGACGGGAGTAGGAGGTTTGGATAATTGAAAATGTTAGTCTTAGGTTATTAGCAGAAAGCATAGCACGAATAGGGTGATACATAGAGATGAGCGATGAGATGGACATAGTGCAGAACTGTGGAGAGCTTTGTGGGTCACATTGATAAGTTTATATTGGACTCTGTAGTTGATGGGCAATCAGTGCAATGGCTGGCACAGAGTAGTGGTTGGAGAGTAATATGATCACGGCTGCTTTCATTCAGGAAAAATTGGAGAGGGGAGAGTTTAGAAAAAGAGAATGATTAGTAGAGAGTTGCAGTAGTCCAGATGAAAAATTAATAAGAACAACAGTTTTTGCAGAGTCAAAGTGTAACGGCCGGTACACCGGTCGTTAATCGAGGTTGAGATACGGCGCTGCTATGAACAGCTCCAAACACAATGTGATAGTAACCAACTTTTCTTTATAACTGATGTAAGAAATAGCAGGATACTTGCTCTCTTTCAACAAAATTTGGGCCACAGCAGCCACAACCCACTCAGAACAAATAATGCAGCCTGAGAGACTCCATTGTCAGCGTTCACGGAAAGGAATCGAACTATGCCCAGACTATGACACTCCCTCCCTTTAACCATAGCAGGTCTATACGGGATTCTACCGCGACTGTGACACGTGGTCCTCTCAGGAATACAATCTAAGGGTACGTGCACACGCTGCGGATTCCGCTACGTTTCCGCAGCGGTTTTGGCCGCTGCGGACCCGCAGCAGCTTTAGCTGCGGTGTACAGTACCATTCAAATGAATGGGAAAAAAAAACGCTGTGCCGACGCTGCAGAAAAATCTGCGCGGATTTGCTGCGGTTTTGAATCCGCAGAAAGAATTGCATGTCAATTCTTTCTGCGGAAACCGATGCGGGTTCCTATCTCCACCATTGTGGAGATAGTGAATCCGCAGGACCAAACCGCAGGCAAAACCGCAGCTAATCCGCAGGTCTTTTGACCTGCGGATTATCTGCGGTTTTTGCAAAATCCGTGCGGATTAATCCGCAGCGGATTCCGCAGCGTGTGCACACACCCTTACAACCGACTCCCACCTAAATTACAATAGAATGTGGGTACCCTTTTTCCCTTTAATATATCTATATATGCCCGACAAATCTAACCAGCAGGGCATAAACGTCATATAGTCACAGTGCACCATATTATTATTGAGCATTCAGAGTGTAATCAAACACATAATATACAGTGTGTCTGTAAAGTCATGGTGCACTTTTGACCAGTCACAGGAAAGAATACAAGTATACCACGATCCCCGGATCTGACGGCCTTAGACTTTTACTTTTGGGGTTATGTGAAGCAACATGTGTACATTGAACGTATCAATGACATTAATCACTTAAAACAGATAATAATCACAGATGTTATTCATTCTATTACACCAGACGTTCTTACCCGTGTGTGGCAAGAACTTCACTATCGTTTGGATGTGTGTAGGGCAGGGGTGGGCTATTAATTTTCCCAAGGGGCCCCATGAGAAAGTGGCACTGCTGTGGGCGGCCAAACCTATCGGCTGAACTTAAAGGGGCGGCCTGAAACCAAAGGTGAGTTTCATATTAAATGTATATCTATTCAGTGTAATAATCTAATCTTGTTTTCTAATATACTTCAATGAAAAGTTCCCTAACGTACCCTCTACATTCTAATTTGTCTTTTTTTTTCTTTTTTTTTAACGACCCATGACATTTTGTTTGAGATTCACTAGTGCATGCTGGTATACTCGAATGAGCTGTCATCAGGGGATAGAAGCTGTGGACACTGCCACAGCCTCTGCGCCCTCTCTGAAATTAGGCACCATCTGCGATGTCTGTTTTGGAGGCTCAGCTAGTCCTGCTCATCTGATAATGTGTCGGTTGTAAATTGTGACGTATACTCAGTATGAGCTTCTTATGCTATATTCCTTTGAATGCACAGTGTCCATGCTCTCCCTTGCTGGCTCTAAGGAGAAGAATGACCAGGCAGGGACCAGTGCAGTCTCTGAAACAGATGAGATGACGCTTCTTTTCAAGGTGGGGAAAGCAGCTATGGCAATGAGCGCAAACTCTGCCCCTGATGATGTCCCGTGTGAGTACCCCAAAATGCACTGGGATTCTCAAACAAATGTCATTGGAAGTAAAAAAAAAAAAAAAAAAAAAAACCAAGCAGACAAGAAGTTAGAGTAGAGAGGCAAAGGTAGAAATTTTTTAACTGAAATATATTAGAAAAGTGATTAGATTATTGAATTAAATTTAGTATGAAAATCACCTTTCATTTCGGATCACCCTTTCATTCTGCATATTATTAATTTTGTCACTTTATAAAAAGCAGTTGCTTATGTGATGAAGTTTAAATGAGTGTATAAAAAAATCGTTATTTTCATCCAGAAAAAGACATCTGTATTGTCATCTGTATGGTGTCATGATCCATGCTGGATCAGGACTGATATAAAGCACAGGTAACCTTTTTTTTTTCCTAAGCTGTGCTTAAGGTTGGTGATAGTGTTCATTTCTACCATCCTTGGTGGAGGATGGAGCTGGAGCGCGTTCCTTGCAGCTCTGTCTTAGCCCTGGTGTGGAAGGAATCTTAGGGGATCTCCTTGTAGCTCTGACAGAGCTTAGTGGCAGCGATTCAGGAGGAGAGCTGCATGCTGGTGGTGGACTCTGTTGCTAGGAGCAAGTGCAACAGAGTAAAGCTAAGTTGTGTTTCCCTGTTTGTGTTTTTCCTTAGTGTGTATTAGTACAGTGGTGGGGCCAGTGCCTGCGCCACCCAGCTCCCTAGCAAGGGATAGGTGTAGGGTGTGCTAGGGCTACAGGTTTGTGATCGGCGCCCGATGCGGAACTGGCATAGGGAACGTTAGGACCGTTAGAGACACTGACTCAGGGGAGTGCAGGAGGTCCCCACGTCCCCTTTCCCTATCGCAGGGCCCACCATTGTAACTGTTTCCCTACCCCTTGTCTTGTTGTTTTAGTTACCGGCCTGCCAGTCGTGTCACACAGGACAGTATCACGTGCCATGTCTTGTTGTTCTAGTTACCGGCCTGCTGGTCGCATCACACAGGATGGGTCCACGTGACATATGGCATCCATTTTTATACATCAGAAGTGAATAAAATTTAAAAGAAGAAATAGTGTCCTGTGTTAGTAATGGAGATGCATTTGCAAAAATAGGATGCTATATAGATGATTCATATGGCATCCAATGGGATGGGATGGGAGCAAGTATATCCAATATTCACCTGTCCCCAGTCCATCGCTGCTTGCTGCTGTCTGCTGCGTCCTGTGTCAGTGATGTTCAGGCAGCAGAGGGTGCGGTGATGTGGTTAGTGCACGCTGCGCCCTCTGCTGCCTGAATGTCACTGACATAGGACGCGGCAGACAACAGCGATGGACTGGGGACAGATGAATATCTCAGGTGCTGGGTCCTGAGCCAGCGGCAACACTGGCACCTGTCCCCCATAGTGCGCCAGTGTCTCCGCCTGCTCAGGACCCGGCACCTGGCCCCCAGGGAGGAGAGGTGAATATGGCATTTTTGTGCAGCAGCAGCATATGGGGCATAATCTATGGAGCATCTAATGGGGGCAGCATATGGGGCATAATCTATGGAGCATCTTAGGGGGGCAGCATATGGGGGTGTAATCTATGGAGAATCTTATGGGGGCTGCATATGGGGCATAATCTATGGAGCATCTTATGGGGGCATAAACTATGGAGCATCTTATGGGGGCATAAACTATGGAGCATCCTATGGGGGTTGCTTATGGGGGCATAATATATGGAGCATCTTATGGGGGCAGCATATGGGGGCATATTCTATGGAGCATCTTATGGGGGCATAATCTATAGAGCATCTTATGGGCGCATAATCTATGGAGCATTTTATGGGGCATAGTCTATGGAGCATCTTATGGGGGCATTTTATGGGGGCATAATCTATGGAATATCTTATGGGGCCATAACCTTTATGGAGCAGCATATGGGGGCATATTATTCTATGGAGCATCTTATTAACCTTTGTGCACCATTATATGGAGTGTATTTTATATGGAGCATCTTATTGGGCCATCATAAACTTTATGAAGCATTATATGGGGCTCCTGATTCAATATGGATATTTAAAAACATTTAACCTACTAATGTCTCAATTAATTTTACTTTTATTGGTATCTATTTTTATTTTTGAAATTTACCAGTAACTGCTGCATTTTCCACCCTAGGCTTATACTCGAGTCAATACGTTTTCCCAGTTTTTTATGGCAAAATTAGGGGGATCGGCTTATACACGGGTCGGCGTATATACGGAAGCTCAATTCCATGACATTGCTCCTAGGGCTCTGTCGGGTTTATTTTTTTTTATAGACAGCACTTGGACAAATGAGTGAACATACCCTGACTATACTTGTTGCAATGAAGCTTATCGTAAAACGTAATGGCAGTTGATCAAGTAATAAATTGGAAACATTGGAAAAAATGCATAGATCCACATCACATATGGGCAGGAGTTGACAGGCAGGGGGTGGGAAATCCTTATTGCAGTCTATGGAGTGGATGTGATAAGCCACAGATCACAGGGGGGGCACTATGGGGGACTTAACACTTACCTCTTCTGCACAGGACATACAACAGTACAAGCTGGGAGCAAAGAGGGAGGTAAGGGTTAGCTCTCACATACAAAAGGTGAGGACTCCAGCCCTCTGGCTGTGAGTGTCAGTGGGGGGGACGCACAGGAACACTCAGGGGGCCAAATGTGGCCCACGGGCCGCAGTTTGCCTAGGCCTGGGGCCTGGTGTAGGGCAACAAATGAAGCCCACATCGAACAGCACTGAATAGGTATGAAACTGGGAGAGTTTTTCTTTTATTTGGAGCAGATTTCACATTTCTATCATTTTTTGTTGCTTTCCAGTGACTGAAAGTGCACCATGACTTTATGGACACACTGCACATCAATCAGAACAACTATACTTCATACCTCCCAACCGTCACGGATCCAGTGGGACAGTCCTAACTTTGACAGTCTGCCCCGCTACCCCGGCCAGGAGTTTGCTTTTCCCTCACTGCACTGATAAGCAGCCACGGCCCCCCATGCATTGACCCCATCCATTCCTTGCCCTCCTAGAGAGACCCACCACAGCCTCTCACTGATAATAAATCCCAGCAAAGACATCGCTAGGCTGTTCTGGGCCCATAGGACCTGTGATGAGGTCACAGGAGAAGAGGAGTCAGGAGTCACATGATCAGGGGCCTCAGTGTATGCAGGACTCTGCTGTGCTGGTTGAGGGGAAGTTTATGTGTGGGGTCAGGAGGGGTTTAAAGGGTGAATATAGCAGAGCTGTGCATGTACGAGGTGAACAGAGTGGAGCCGTGTGTGTACGAGGTGTACGGAGCGGAGCAGTGTGTGTACAAGGAGCATGCAAAGAAGCCCTGTGTGTATGAAGTGTACGGCACTGTGTGTGTTTACAGGGTGTATGGAGCGGAGCCACATGTGTACGGGGTGTACAAAATGGAGCCGTGGGTGTACGAGGTGTACGGAGCGGAGCTGCGTGTGTATGGTGTGCAGAGCGGAGCCGTGTGTGTACGAGGTGTACGGAACGGAGCCCTGTGTGTAAGAAGTGTACAGACCCGTGTGTGTACGGGGTGTATGGAGCAGACCCACGTGTGTAAGGGGTGTACGAAATGGAGCTCTGTGTGTACGGAGCTGTGCCGTGTGTGTATGGAGCAGAGCAGAGCCGTGTGTTCGAGTTTTACAAAGTGTAGCCATGTGTGTACTGAGTGGAGTCGTGTGAGTGCGAGGTGTATGGAGTGGAGCCGTGTGTGTATGAGGCATACAAAGCGGAACCGTGTGTGTATGAGGTGTGCAGAGCCGTGCATGTACAAGGTGTATGTTGGGGAGCATTCATACCTCTCAACCGTCCTAGATTTAGCGGGACAGTCCCGATTTTGAGAGTCTGCCCCACTGTCCCAGCTGGGAGCTTACTTTTCCCACGGACACAGGAGTACACGGCGGAGCCCCAAGGAGCACTTTAAAATTCGCACGTGACGTTCCACCGAAAATGATGTGCTGGAAGCTGACCAGAAATTAGGTAATTTCGGGAGGAGATTGTGACGGAACCTTGGAGGCACTTCAGGGAATGCTTCAGATCCATCACCGTGTCCTCCTCCGACAGAGTGGACAGCAGGATCACCTTGGAATCAGACATGCTGGCCATGTGAGTGGATCATGATATGTCCTGCACCGGGAGGCTCAGGTCGGCACTAAAACGGGAGCCGAGCTGCTATAGTATCTTTATAGAATCTTTCTCTGTTTCTTTCTCTCTCTGTTCTTTTCTTTCTTTCTGTCTCTCTCTCTGTTCCCCTCTTTCTTTCTCTCTCTGTTCTTCCTTTCCCTCGTTCTGTTCTCTCGCTCTCTCCTTTCTTTCTTTTTCTCTGTTTTCTTTTTTCTCTCTCTCTGTTTTCTTTCTTTTCCTCAGTATCAGTCAGTGTACCAGTCAGTGTGGCCACAGTACCAGTCAGTGAGATCAGCAGTGGTAAATGGGTGTGGTTGGGCGTGAACATGGGTGTGACTAGTTATGAAATGGGTGTGGTCATGGGTATGACCTAAAATTTGCCATGGCACGCGCAACAGCCTTTGTACCTCTTTCCCGTCTTCAAAACTTGGGAGGTATGATACTTGTTATGTGGATGTCCCGCCACCAGGATAAACAGCTCAGTATTTCACACAAATCTTCTGATGCAGATGAAGCTCTCAATCACATCCAACAATATTCCACAAGTCCTAATACTCAGGAATATTTGCAGCATTTAACAGTTCATATTCATGATAGCAAGAATGTACATGGATATACTGCAATCCCTATCTGCAATAACTATCCCTATCTGACTATACAGATGGTGACCGGTCACACTTCTCAAATTACTCACAAGAGGTGTTTGCAGGAATCACACTGTCCAAGCACGAAAGTCTTTGCTTCTGGATCCTTCCTCTCACACAGCATCCAGCTCTCCTCTTATCTTATCTTTGCACTGGAAACAAAATCTCTCTCAGCTCCACTTCCTGTTTTCTGGAGTGTTCTGTTTACTACTCCAAGGTGAAAATTGAAGAAGTTGTCCAGTACTATAACTTTTTTTTTCATAAATCTTGCTATTATGTGCCACTCAAAACATCCGCTGTGTTTATTTTAGCAATATTACCTTTTATCATGCTCTACCAGCAAATGATCAATGCTGGCTCCAGCTCTCATGGGGTTAATCAACAACTTCCTTTCTCCCGATTTACTGTGCTCTAATACTACAAGTTCCATGATGCATTACACTGGCCTGTAAGCCAGCACCTAGCACACCCACTCCAAAACACACCCAAACCCCTCCCTCCTCTATCTTAAAGCTGAAGCATCTTATTGTAACACATTGCAAGCATCATGAGCACACACACACGCACGAGCATGCACATGCATGAATGCATGCACAAACACAGACATTCTTTTTTAAAAAATAATGAACATGTACAGTGTTGGACTGGGGTGCCAAGGGCCCACCAGTAACAGTGACTTTGGGGGTCCACTTTTCAGCTGCATATAAATATTACATTGCCCTCGATCACAAATTTACCTACCTTGCTATATAATAATAAACTGGGTAGTTTGATTAATGGATGATGAATTGCTGCATTTTTCTGTACATAATGAATCAAGTGAATTATGCCAAGCACTGCCATACATTGGGGCTGGGGGCCCAGATCTGCACAGGGGCCCACCTGGGGATTCCCCTGTTACCCTATGGGCCAATCCGAGCCTGAATATATACTCATATACATACCTTTATAGTGCTGAAAGCTATAAGGGTATGTGCACACGTTGCAGATTCCAGTGCGGATTTTTCCACACTGAATCCGCATCTCTTGGCAGAAAACGCAGGTGCATTTGATGCAGTTTTTCATGCGTTTTTTACATGCGGATTTGTATGCGTTTTGTAAGCTAAATAAAGATATGCTATTTAACAAGAAAAAAAGATTTGTGATGTCATTTCTGTCCAACCTCCTCTTTTACATTTGTCCATCCCACACTCCATGACACCTACAGATAGATAGTGTCACGTCGGCGGCAGTGACCGCCGCCGTTCCAGCAGCGGCAGGGTCCGCCGCCGTCTCTACTCACCAGCCCCCACCTCGCCGTGCTGTGCCTGCCTCCTCCTTGCTCCCATCCTCCCGGCTCGTGGCTGTCTTGCGCAGGCGCCTTAGGCAGCGGACGCGCGCTCTGCAGGATTCTTAACCCTGCAGCGCCCGCCCAGAGGCCCTGGCCGCCAATCACCCAGCAGCGTATGATATATCAGGCGTCTCCAACATGGTGGAGACGCCTGATTATCGTGTGCCTCACCTAGCGGTATTCTCGCCGAGTTGTAGGGGTCTTCCCTACAACTTCCTCTTGGTACTCCGTACTCAGTCCTGTACTCCGTACTCCGTCCTGTACCTCTCACTCAGTCCTGTGCTCCGTGTCCAGTTTTATGCTCCTTACTCTGCGCTCCGTGCTCTGCCCTGTGTTTCTGACCCGTCCTGTATCTCCACTTTGTCTTGTGCTTTTGTTCCGCCAGTTGCTCTCTGGTCCCCTGAGCCGCCCCTCTTGGTTCTAGCTGTCACGGTATCTGTCTTCCGAGGGTCTGCCACTAACGGTCCCTGTATAGGGGTCGGCTCCACCTGGCGCGCTCGCCCTCGGGAGCTCCAGTTCCGCGATCCAGAGGGTCCACTCTCGGACGTTGCCTTTCCTGGTCGCCACAGCTAGATAGAGAGATATGGGATAGATAGATATAGATAGATATATGGATAGATAGATATATCTATGTATCCATCTATCTATAGATACAGTATATCCATATTTACTAATGAACAATATGTTCCATTTAAAAATGAAAACTGAAAAAAATGGCGATTTTCTGTGCCAGAGGGGGAAAGCCGACGGCCGGGGGCCAATATTTGTAGCCTGGGAAGGGGGTATAAATAGGCTATGAATATCAGCCCGCTGCTGTCTGCATAGCTTTTACTGGCTATTAAAATAGGGGGACCCAAAAAAAAACATGACGTGGGGTCCCCCTATATTTTATAGCCAGAACGGCTACGCAGACAGCTGCGGGCTGATATTCATAGCCTAGGAAGGGGCCATGGATATTGGCCCCCCTGGCTACAAATACCAGCCTGCACTTAGCCCCTCTCTTCCCATGTAGCGGAGGGATATGGGGTGATAATGGGTTAATGTCACCTTGCTATTGTAAGGTGACATTAAGCCCGGTTAATAATGGAGAGGCGTCAATAAGACGCCTATCCATTATTAATCTTATATTAACCCCTTCACCCCCAAGGGTGGTTTGCACGTTCATGACCGGGCCAATTTTTACAATTCTGACCACTGTACCTTTATGAGGTCATAACTCTGGAACGCTTCCATGGATCCCGGTGATTCTGACATTGTTTTCTCGGGATATATTGTACTTCATGTTAGTGGTAAAATTTCATTCAAATAACTTGTGTTTATTTGTGAGAAAAACGGAAATTTGGCGAAAATTTTGAAAATTCCACAATTTTCAAACTTTGAATTTTTATGCCCTTAAATCACAGAGATATGGCGCCCAAAAAACTTGATAGCTAACATTTCCCACATGTTTACTTTACATCAGCACAATTTTGGAACCAAAATTTTTTTTGTTAGGAAGTTATAAAGGTTAAAAGTTGACCAGCGATTTCTCATTTTTACAACACCATTTTATTTTTACGGACCACATCACATTTGAAGCCACTTTGAGGGGTCTATATGATAGAAAATACCCCAAAGTGACACCATTCTAAAAACTGCACCCTTTAAGGTGCTCAAAACCACATTCAATAAGTTTATTAACCCTTTAGGTGCGTCACAGGAATTTTTTTGAATATTTAAGAAAAAATGAACATCTAACTTTTTTTCACAAAAAAAAGTACTTCAGGTTCAATTTTTTTTATTTTACCAAGGGTAACAGGAGAAATTGGACTGCAAAAGTTATTGTGCAATTTGTCCTGAGTACGCTGATACCTGATAAGTGGGGGGAACAACTGTTTCGGCGCATGGCAGAGCTCAGAATGGAAGGAGCGCCGTTTGACTTTTTCAATGCAAAATTGTCTGGAATTCAGATCGGACGCCATGTCACGTTTGGAGAGTCCCTGATGTACCTAAACAGTGGAAACCCCTGCAAGTGACCCCATTTTGGAAACTAGACCCCCCAAGGAACTTATCTAGATATGTGGTGAGAACTTTGAACCCACAAGGGCTTTACAGAAGTTTATAACGTACAGCGGTACAATTAAAAAATCATATTTTTTCCACAAAAATGATCTTTTCACCCCAATTTTTATTTTCCCAAGGGTAACAGGACCCTAAAAGTTATTGTGCAATTTGTCCTGAGTACGCTGATACCCCACATGTGGGGGTAAACCACTATTTGGGCGCATGGCAGAGCTCGGAAGGGAAGCAGCGCCATTTGACGTTTTTGGCTGGAATTGAGATCGGACATCATGTCGCGATTGGAAAACCCCTGATGTACCAAAACAGTGGAAACCCCCCACAAATGACACCATTTTGGAAACTAGACCCCCTAAGGAACTTATATAGATGTGTGGTGAGAACTTTGAACCCCCAAGGGCTTCACAGAAGTTTATAACATAAAGCCGTACAATTAAAAAATCATATTTTTTCCACAAAAATGATCGTTTCACCCTCAATTCTTATTTTTCCAAGGGTAACAGGACCCTAAAAGTTATTGTGCAATTTGTCCTGAGTACGCTGATACCCCACATGTGGGGGTAAACCACTATTTGGGCGCATGGCAGAGCTCGGAAGGGAAGCAGCGCCATTTGACGTTTTTGGCTGGAATTGAGATCGGACACCATGTCACGATTGGAAAACCCCTGATGTGAGGTGAGCACTTTGAACCCCCAAGGGCTTCACAGAAGTTTATAATGCCCGGGCATGAAAATAAAAAAATCGCATTTTTTCCACAAACATGATCAATTAGTCCCCAATTTTTTTATTTTTCCCAAGGGTAACAGGAGAAATTGAACCCCAAAACTTGTTGTCCAATTTGTCCTGAGTACGCTGATGCCCCATATGTGGGAGAAAACTACTGTATGGGCACACGTCGGGGCTCGGAAGGGAAGTAGTGACGTTTTGGAATGCAGACTTTGATGGAATGGTCTGCGGGTGTCATGTTGCCTTTGGAGAGCCCCTAATGTACCTAAACAGTGGAAACCCCCACAAATGACCCCATTTTGAAAACTAGACCCCCTAAGGAACTTATCTGGATGTGAGGTGAGCACTTTGAACCCCCAAGGGCTTCACAGAAGTTTATAATGCCCGGGCATGAAAATAAAAAAATCGTATTTTTTCCACAAACATGATCAATTAGTCCCCAATTTTTTTATTTTTCCCAAGGGTAACAGGAGAAATTGAACCCCAAAAGTTGTTGTCCAATTTGTCCTGAGTATGCTGACACCCATATGTGGGAGAAAACTACTGTATGGACACACGTCGGGGCTCGGAAGGGAAGTAGTGACGTTTTGGAATGCAGACTTTGATGGAATGGTCTGCGGGTGTCATGTTGCCTTTGGAGAGCCCCTAATGTACCTAAACAGTGGAAACCCCCCACAAATGACCCTATTTTGAAAACTAGACCCCCTAAGGAACTTATCTAGATGTGAGGTGAGCACTTTGAACCCCCAAGGGCTTCACAGAAGTTTATAATGCCCGGACATGAAAATAAAAAAATCGTATTTTTTCCACAAACATGATCAATTAGTCTCCAATTTTTTTATTTTCCCAAGGGTAACAGGAGAAATTGAACCCCAAAATTTGTTGTCCAATTTGGCCTGAGTATGCTGACACCCATATGTGGGAGAAAACTACTGTATGGACACACGTCGGGGCTCGGAAGGGAAGTAGTGACGTTTTGGAATGCAGACTTTGAGGGAATGTTCTGCGGGTGTCATGTTGCATTTGGAGAGCCCCTAATGTACCTAAACAGTGGAAACCCCCCACAAATGACCCCATTTTGGAAATGAGACCCCCTAAGGAACTTATCTAGATGTGTGGTGAGCACTTTGAACCCCCAAGGGCTTCACAGAAGTTTATAATGCCCGGGCATGAAAATAAAAAAATCGTATTTTTTCCACAAACATGATCAATTAGTCCCCAATTTTTTCATTTTCCTAAGGGTAACAGGAGAAATTGGACCCCAAAAGTTGTTGTCCAACTTGTCATGAGTATGCTGACACCCCATATGTGGGAGAAAACTACTGTATGGACACACGTCGGGGCTCGGAAGGGAAGCAGTGACGTTTTGGAATGCAGACTTTGATGGAATGGTCTGCAGGTGTCATGTGCATTTGGAGAGCCCCTAATGTACCTAAACTATTGAAACTCCCCACAAGTGACCCCATTTTGGACACTAGACCCCCCACGGAACTTATCTAGATGTGTGGTGAGCACTTTGAACCCCCAAGTGCTTCACAGAAGTTTATAACACTCGGACGTGAAAATAAAAAAATCATTTTTTTCCACAAAAATGATTTTTTTGCCCCCAATTTTTTATTTTCCTAAGGGTAACAGGAGAAATTGGACCCCAAAATTGTTTTGCAATTTGTCCTGAGTAGGCTGATACCCTACATGTGGGGGTAAAACACTGTTTGGGCGCATGTCAGAGCTTGGAAGGGAAGGAGCACCATTTGACTTTTTCAACTCAGAATTGGCTGGAATTGAAATCAGACGCCATGTTGCATTTGGAGATCCCCTGATGTGCCCAAAACAGTGGAAACCCCCAATTCTAACTCCAACCTGAACCCCAACACACCCCTAACCCTAATCTCAGCCCTAACCCTAGCCCTAGCCCTAACCCTAGCCCTAGCCCTAACCCTAACCCTAACCGTAATGGAAAAAAATAAAAATAAATACATTTTTTTTATTTTATTATTTTTCCCTAACTAAGGGGGTGATAATGGGGGGTTTGATTTACTATTTATGGCGGTTTTTATGTTTGGCGGCTGTCGCACGCTAAAAGACGCTTTTTATTGTAAAAATAGTTTTTGCATCACCACATATTGAGAGCTATAATTTTTCCGTATTTTGACCCACCGAGTCATGTCAGGTCTTATTTTTTCCGGGACAAGTTGACGTTTTAATTGGTACCATTTTCAGGCGTGTGACATTTTTTGATCGCTTTTTATTCCGATTTTTGGGACGCAGAATGAACAAAAACCAGCGTTTCATGAATTTCTTTTTGGGGGGTGCGTTTACACTGTTCCGCGTGCGGTAAAATTGATAAAGCGGTTTTATTTTTCAGGTCAGTACGGTTACAGCGATTCCTCATTTAGGTCGTTTTTTTATGTTTTGTCGGTTTTATGCAATGAAAACTATTTTATATAAAAAATAATTATTTTTGCATCGCTTTATTCTGCGAGCTATAACTTTTTTATTTTTTCGCTGATGATGCTGTGTGGTGGCTCGTTTTTTGCGGGACAAGATGACGTTTTCAGCGGTGCCATGGATATTTATATGCGTCTTTTTGATCGCGCGTTATTACACTTTTTGTTTGGCGGTATGATAATAAATCATTATTTTTTGCTTCGTTTTTTATTTTTATTTTTTAAGCGGTTCGCTAAAGGGGTTAACTAATGTTACAGTTTTATAGGGCGGGTCGTTACGGAAGCTGTGATACCTAATATGTGTACTTTTATTGTTTCGTTTTTTTTTATTTTCAAAAAATGGATTTATTTGGGGGAATATTTTTTTTTTTTTGTAATTTATTTGGCGATTTTTTTAAATTATTTTAACACTTTATTTTTATTTTTTTTTTACTTTATTAAATAGTCCCAGGTGGCACATCACTGTTCTGTGACAGATCGCTGATCTGTCACATCACAGGCAGTGCACAAGGCTTCCTCATGCCTGCGCTTTGCAGGCACTGAGGAAGCCAGCTTCCTGCAGGCCCCCGAAGGCCCCCGTCGCCATCTTGGATTCGGGGGCCTGCAGGAAAGGAGCCCCCGGCAGCAGCACTGCACATTGCGCTGCCGTGGGGGGCTCAGGGAAGCACGGAGGGAGCCCCCTCCCTGCCGATGCTTCCCTTTAACACCCGGTACACCGCGATCATGTTTGATCGCGGTGTGCAAGGGGTTAACGTGTCATTCATCCACTCAATGCCGACTTTTAATCCCCATTGACTTGCATTGGGGTCGGGTTTCGGACGAAACTCCGACTTTTTTTGCCCTAGTCGGACCAGTTTCATCCGACTCAAATTTTGTTCCATGAAACCTGATCCGACCAAAGTCGCTCAACTCTACATGAGATTACTCTGTTTTCTCAGTATTAGCCAAGTCTGGTCCTCTTTCTAGTGCATTTAGCCTCTGTAGTCTGTGCTAGCAATAACATATTTATTCTCTTGTTAGGCTATGTGCACAAGTTGCGGATTGTGCTGCGGATTTTTCCACGCGGATTTGGCAAAATCCGCAGGTCAAAAGACCTGCGGTTTATCTGCGGATTAGCCTGCGGTTTGACACCTGTACAATGGAGCAGGTGTAAAACCGCTGCGGATTCCACATAAAAGTGACATGCTGCGGATTTGAAACCGCAGCAAATCCGCACGGAAAAATCCGCAGCATGTGCACTGCAGTTTTCCATTTCCATAGAAAATAAAGGTACTGCACCAGAATCCGCAGCATGTGCACATACCCTAAATGATTGCTTTGAGGTTTTTTTATTTAACTTATTTGCTGGGGGTGGTACTGGAAGCAGACACTGGTTATTAAATGAATGAAGTTTTCAAGGAGGACCCTAGTACTAATTTTTATCCTAATTCTAGAGAAAACCAGGAACTCATTCATAAGCTCACAACACTGATGCAAAAAGAATGTGGACGTGGTGGAACAAGGGTTTCTTAGAAAAATATGTAACCAAAGGGTTAATACCTCGTGGTTTAAGAATTCAAGTGTTCCCATCTTTTGAAACTGATTTACCTTGGTTCAGGTATGGATGGGAGGAATTATCTAACAATTGTTCCAGAGGGTTCATGGAACTTTTAATTAAATTGAATGAATTGACTTTATGTGATGTAGAAAAGGAGATTGATACTATACAAAGCTCTTTAAAAAAAGATGTATCACCTGAAGCTATGAAAAAACTGAATGATGACTTGGAAAAAGAGTTTGTGAAATGGGAAAATGAGATAAAAACAACTAAAGCAAAAAAAATTCCAAAGGGGCACCTTGGATTTTCAAAAAAATCAGGTATATAGATGGAAAACAAATGTGAATAGAACCCCTGTCCATATCTAGAGCTCGTTCTGGGTCAAATTCATCTATGACATCAGTAGAGGAGATGGATAATAATACCCCCCAGAGAGGTAACCATTCCCATAATAAAGGGAGAGGTTTTGGTCTGAGACATTATGAATTTACAAGAGGACGTTTTTCCAGTAAATGGAAAATCTCTGTACCATATCAATCAGATGATAATAAGAAAAAGAAGTCTGGAACACTTGAGGTAATCAATTTGTCTAGTCATAGACTATCTGATGCACAGCTTCAAGTATTGTCTTTGGGGCTAACTTTTGTGCCTAACAATGGATTTAATTATTTTTCAGCTATGAAAGATTTATACCTTTTTTCGCGTAAATTAATCCTCAAAAAATTACATGATAAGAAAAATGGACAGGAACATGGAATGATTACCATAGCTGAACAAGAGACATTGGCCATCTTGGAGGATTTGCTTAGAGAACAAGAAACAGATATACAAGGTAAATTTCCTAGATCTGTTATGCCACAATCACAGACTTTTCCCCCCTTGTCTTTATGTTCACAGGTTAAGATTTTTACAAAATTAGTATTGGAGGATTTAAAAAAAATCCCGAAATACATAACTAATGACAATTTATCGAGATCTCAACGCCAGGCTTTGAATGAATTGAGAAATATGGAAGATATTGTTATAAAAACAGCAGACAAGAGGGGGAATGTCGTGATCTGGCCTACCATCAAATATGAAAAAGAGGCTTTCAAGCAGCTGAGTTGTAAGGACACATACACTTGACTGTCTTATTGTCCCATAACCTCTTTTAAATGTGAACTTGATACGATTTTGCAGAGGGCGTTTGATACCGGTACTATAAATAAGAAGGTACTTGATGGGTTAAGGGTGGAATTTCCAAAAATTCCAACCCTATACTTATTACCAAAAATACACAAGGACTCTGCAAATCCTCCCGGAAGGCCAATTGTCTCAGGAATAGATAGTCTATGTGATCCTGTATGTAAATTTGTTGATTTTTATTTAAAATCAATGGTTGAAATACTGCCATCATATGTACATGATACAACTGACATGTTGACCAAAATGGAGGGAGTTATCTTGGAACAGGACATGTGGCTAGTAACAGCTGATGTTGAATCATTGCACACGTGTATTTCTCATGAGGATGGCATTGGGGCTGTCCGCTTCATCCTAAGGAATAGCAACTGGGATGGTGAATTGTGTGATTTTGTTGAACTTTTGCAATTTGTGTTGACCCACAATATATTTGTTTTCAAAGATATGTATTATCTGCAGACACGTGGGACTGCCATGGGGGCCGCTTGTGCCCCAGCCTATGCCAACCTGTTTCTCGGTCTCTGGGAGAGGTCTCTCTTTCATATGGAGGGGATCTCTCACATTGACCGGGTGCAGTGTTGGCATAGGTATATTGATGACATTTTATTTATATGGCAGGGGAATAAATTGGATTTTGCTGAATTTGTGTCGCAACTCAATTGCAATCCTTATAATATTAAACTTACTTATAAGGCTCATCAACGTAAAATTGAATTTTTGGACATTTTATTAGAAGTGGAGGAAGATGGGAGGATACATATGGATGTGTTTAGGAAAGAAACCTCCGTGAATTCCTTACTACATGCTACCTCCTCATATGTATCACATATGTTCAAAGCCATGCCAGTTGGTCAGTTTCTTAGGATGAGGCGGATCTGCTCTACTGACCATAAGTTCAAAGTGCAGTCAGCAGATCTTAAAGAAAGGTTTAAAGAACAAGGGTACAGCAATCGTTGTATAAAAAATGGATATTTGAGGGCCAAAAAAATGGAACGACCAAATTTGTTATTTAAGGGTGGGAAGAAGATAAAAGATCAGGATTCAAATGTAAGATACAGTGGGGCAAAAAAGTATTTAGTCAGTCAGCAATAGTGCAAGTTCCACCACTTAAAAAGATGAGAGGCGTCTGTAATTTACATCATAGGTAGACCTCAACTATGGGAGACAAACTGAGAAAAAAAAATCCAGAAAATCACATTGTCTGTTTTTTTTTTTCATTTTATTTGCATATGGAACTTGCACTGTTGCTGACTGACTAAATACTTTTTTGCCCCACTGTATATCTTTACCCATAATTGTCATTGGAGGCAAATGCAAGATATTATTAACAAGCATTGGTCGGTACTTCTAACAGATTCTGTTTTGGCCCGCAATATCTCTGATAATCCACAATTTGTGGCTAGGCATGGTAAAAGTTTAAAAGATATACTAGTCAAGAACCACTATGTGGCAAAATCTGTGAATATGCTGAATCCTAATAATAAACAATCCACATGTGGTTGTTTCCCTTGTGGGGACTGCTTGGCCTGCACTTGCAAGAACTTGATTAGGGGGACTCAATTCAAGAGTTCCAATGGTACAAAATCGTTTTTGATTCGACATCATCTTAGCTGTAGCAGTACACATGTTGTATATCTGGCCACATGTCCCTGTTCCAAGATATATGTGGGGTTGACTTCACGTCAGCTCCGCATTCGTGTAAGGGAACATGTAAGGGATATTTCAAATGCCCATAAACTTGAGGATATAAGTACTCTCAAAACCCTCCCTAGGCATTTTCGTATGATGCATAACAGTGATCCTATGGGATTAAAGGTCATTGGTATCGGCCAAGTGCATTGTGGTGGTAGGGGTGGTAATATCAAGCGCCTTTTAGCACAAACTGAGTGTAAATGGATTGTGGAACTGGACTCATTGACCCCTATGGGGTTAAATGAAAAACTGAGCTTTGCTCCATTTTTATGAGGACCCTAGTTTCACCTTGTCGTTCTTTGTGCTCTAATTGATTTTAAATATGATTTAATTTATTTATTTCATTTTAATATTATTTTTATTCATTATTTTATTATTATTATTTTTATTTATTATTTTATTTTTTACTAATTATGGTTTTCACATTTAGTTTTCTTCGGATTTATTATCCGGTACATTTTGGTGTTTATGTGGGAGAATGCAGTCGGAGAAATTTTACAGATTTATATTACGTTTCATTCCATTGAAGATACAAGCAGGAGAATGATGAAGAAATGAATATGAAATGAAAAGAGGAGAAAGAATATGCTGGTGGCCGTTTTAATAAATGAAATATTGAATTTAATATCTTTTATATTGTGGTGTTCACAATTATGTTGAGTATTGCACTATTATTATTTTTATTTTTATGATTGTATATTATATACATAAATTTCTGTACACTTATTTTATGTCATATATTATCATATTATTTTATATTCACTTTGTGGCACTTCAGCACTTATATATTGTCATGTCCGCCATGTTTGTCATGTCTGCCATGTCTGTTTTGTCTCAAGAACTCCTGGAGCGATGTGCATATCAGGTCTGCTGTCCTGCATGTTCACTGGAGCAGTGTGCACACTCACCTCATGTCTGAGCGGCAGGATGCCTGCATTTCTGCTCTGCCTTCTGTGATCTTCTCGTCATGTCTAGGATTCCTGATCATGTGTTCCTGCCTGGATCCTGCACTGTCTGGTTCTGCAATCATCTCGTCATGTCTGAAACGCTGATCATGTGACCTTTCCTAGGATCCGGCACTGTCTGGTTCGGCAATCATCTCGTCATGTCTAGAACTCTGATCATGTGACCTGTCTAGGTTTCAGCACTGGATCTGCGGTCGTCTCGTCATGTCTGGAACTCTGATCATGTGACTGTGCTCTGTTATCCTGTGGATCTGAACCTGGAAGTGCTCCCCTGGTCCTGACCTGGAAGAGGAGGTGCTATGCCCTATATCAGGCCGCCCCTTCCTATGCTCAGGGCCTGAGTATTGTGTTGTGTCTCTGCATGGCTGCTTGGTCTGTGGAGCGCTCCCTCTATTCTGTGCCCTTGCACTCTGCTCTGTCGTGCATCTCTGCACACGCTCTGTGCTCGTACTCCATCTCTTGTCCCGTGCTTTGTCTTATGTTTGTCCGTTGTGCCATGTTCGTCCTTGTCCTGCTTGGACTTGTAGTCCTTCTGTTATTCTCTGCCTTGCCTGTTTTCGCTATGCCTTGTTTCGTACCTTGCCTTGCTCTGCCTTGTTCCTCCCTATGGTCTCAGTCTTTGCTTGCGCTGCCTCGCTCTCTCCTATGGTGCTCTCTAGTGCTCCCTGGCACACGCACCATCCCTCCTTTCTTTCCTTTTGTTCTCCTTTCCATGTCTAGTCCCAAGGCTCTGCCTTGGCCCATCTCTGGGCTTCGGCCTACGCTCCGCTGCTAGCTCTGTTCTTGCTCTGTGTTTCTGCCTATGCTTCCGTTCCTGGTTCCGTGCTCTGCCTGGTTTCTTGTCTTGTCTTCCCTTTCTGCTTTGTATGCTCTTTGCATACGCCTGGCCTTCCTAGCCTCCTGTTTGTGCCTCAGCCATGCCCGCCTGCTTGTGCCTCAGCCGTGCTCGTCGGTCAGTGACAGCTGTGTCGCCTGCCATGCCTGAGCCGGGTTCGCTGGAGTCTTGCCCGTCTGTCAGTGTCGCAGCCCGATCAGCTAGCCAGTGCCCCAGCCGTGCCCTCTGTGCTCCCTTGCACTTCACGCTGTTTCCACACTGTGCTCTGCGTGCTCTCTAAAGCACACGCAGGCCCTCGCCTGCCCATGGCATTCCTCCCCGTGCTTCTGGAAAAGCACGCGCAGGCTTTGCCATGTCCCCTGCCGTGCCCTCTTGCACGCACAGGCCCTAACCCTGTCCAGGAACCTGACCCTGGCGTGCCTCTCTGCATGCACAGGACTCTGCCTCGCCTGTCCCTGGCGTGCCTCTCTGCACGCGCAGGGCTCTGCCTCGCCTGATCCTGGCGTGCCTCTCTGCACGCGCAGGACTCTGCCATGTGACCTTGTGCCTTGGCGTGTCTCTACACGCACTCTGTCTTATCCTATGCCTTGGCGTGTCTCTACACACGCACTCTGTCTCGTACCTTGTGCCTTGGCGTGTCTCCACACATGCACCCTGTCTTGTTTTGTGAACCCTGGCGTGTCCCCTACACACGCACCTAGTCTTGAACCCTGGCGTGTCCCCTACACACGCACCTAGCCTTGAACCCTGGCGTGTCCCCTACACACGCACCTAGCCTCGGACCTCGGCGTGTTCCCTAACACGCACCATGCCTGGATATCTGTCGTGCCTCCTTGCCTGAAACCTGGTTTGCCTGCCGGATGCCCGGAACCTGCCGATCGCTGCCAGAGATCATGAGCTGGATGACTGCGGCCTGACGTCCGGAGCTGATGTCCGCAACCTGATGCCTTGATGATGTCAATCGTTGCCAGCAGTCCGGAGTCCGATGCCATCGTGCCGTTACCTGTACCTAGGCGTGCCACCTGGCACGTACCATGCTATGGACCTTGGCGTGCCCACGCACCTTTCCGTGTTTGCTTTCTCACGTTTTTGCACTGTATGTGATCCTGAGTTATCCTAATGAAGATACCTTGCATCTACGTCTTGTCTTGCTTCCTGCTCGTCTTTGTAGTCAGACACTTGCACTTAATGTCCCCCTGAGCCGGCCATCTCGTCCCAGCAGTCGCGGTGGCTCACCCCCTTGGTCTTGCCCCTGACGCTCCCTGTATAGGGGGTGGTTTCTCACAAGGTAAGCTCGTCCTCGGTGGGTGGGTGCCATGACCCAGAGGGTCCACTCAAAAAATGGGCTCAGCAGGAGCTGAGTCCGTCACATATATTAATGTTACAATATTTATATTGTTTATATATGGCCGTAAATTTACTATACGGTATGTAATTTATGCATCACATGTTTTAGTTGATGGATAATTATTTTTCTGTACGTATATCACATTATTATTGGCACTTTGTATTTTTTAGCACATATTTTAATAAGGATGTGAATAATTATGGGTAATTGGCCACCAGTGCACTTATTTATTTTCTATATTTTATGTGGTCATGTGATGTTTTGCAAATATATTGCATGGAGATTATGCTAATAGCTAGTTTTATATTAAATATTGCGGTATGTGCAGATATATTAGATGACAGCTTCATTGAATCTTTCTGCTTGAGACGTGGTTGTTTTCCGACGCATGCGTCCTGAGTTCTCCAGGGAAACACAATCTTCGGCTTCGTAATACTCAGCGTGCATGTCAAAATGGCGTCAAAAGGGGATTTCCCCATGACGTGCGCGCTCGGTGAATGCTTGGTGATGGTGGGCGTCCTCTGGCGATGACGTCGGGACGCATGCGCAATTGAAACATATCACCCGATCATGTTCGCTATAAAAGACTGGTAAAAAAGTGTAATGGCGTATCCCTTTTGATAAAGCCAGAAGCGAAACGCGCATCAAGGGTGACACGTGGTTCCAGAGCAACCAGGCACCATACTATATGGGTAAGCACTTGGGAGTATTTGTTTAATTTTTCTTTGGCACTATTGTTGGTAGCGCACTGTGGGCTGGTCCCTGTACACACAGAAAATATATATATATAATTTTTTTTGTGCCATCAAAGATATTAGTTGCCTGTAAAATTGCTCTGGGCACACTTTATATTACCTAGGGTTATATGATATTTGTAATTTTTATCATTGCATACATGTATTTGTAATTAATTAATAAATATATATTTTACATGATTTTATGTATAGCACTCCTTTTTCTTCTTTTTTGTATACTGGTTATTAGTTGTAACGGTGACCTGGTTTATACATATGTATTACGCTGAACATCTTTCTTAGCTCTGTTATTTCATGTGTTTTTTCTAATGATAATGTATATTAATGTAAGAGTACGGGCAGGAACGCGGGATGCAGTGACGGGACGCAGGCTGAGCAAGGGTTAACAGGTTTATTTACAGAGGAATACTACATGCAGGGAGGTAAAGGGCTAAACAGCATGATTGGAAAAGGATGTAGGGAAACAAAGGGTTATACAGGGGAGGCAAACAGTATATTAAGTTAAAGGATATTCTTAAGGTGAAGAACAATGGTTCAAAATAACGGCGGTCCAATAGCACAGATGTCAGGAAGTCCTTAAACTGCAGCTCCTGCTGCTAACTCAATGTCACCGGCAACGGCCGATGCGGTGTCCTTATTAATGGGGTCCGGCAAGCAAACAATACCCCTTCTTCACTGGTAACAGTGGTCGGTCTCCGGTACCTTCCACTGCCCCTAGTCCATATACTGTAGATGCCTACAAGAGTATGGGCCACGGTACTGTCTAAGCCCGACATGTCTCCTGCACAACTCTCCTCACAGTCTCGGTCAAATGAGCTCAAAGTGGCTGATGGTAATGCGGGTCCCGGTCTTGTACGAGACCAACGTGGCTCAGCAGGTGTTTACTGGCACAATCAGGGTGCAGGTGTCTGTCTTGTCCTTGGTCACTCTTATGGACACGTGTGTTGTACTCACGGACATGGTACGTTCTGCATCTTGATTTCTGATAGTCACCGCCACATCCTGCACGCTCCTCTCCCCCTCTGGTCCCCACTGCTGGTGATGGGTAGTGGCGGACGCTGACCAGCACAATGCTGGTGCTCCCCGGACGGAGCACTTCTCTCTTTCCTGGCAGCGGTCCCTCTGTAGCCGGTTGGACCCTGCCACAGTGCCGGTACTCGGTGGGGGAAGGGACAGCCGAGCGCACTCCTCACCGCTCTACGCGCTGCTCTGTGTTCATGCCAAACTGCCATCCTTCATGCGTTTTTCCCATTTATCCCTCTGCTGCTGCGCACACTTTTCTCTCTCGCCCCGCCCTCCTGGGTCTGCAGAAAGGTTTGCTTTACTCTCGCTTCCCCCAGGCAATAGGGGAAGGTCCCCCTCACTCAGGCTTCCCCCTGGGAACAAAGGATGCAGAATTCCTAGTTCCGGACCCGGCATGCAGGTACCCGCGGTCCAGTCTATCTCCTTATATTAATAAAGTACTGTATATATATTTAAAATCATATTTTGATTAACCTGCACAGAATTTTTTTTATAGTTGTTTATTCCTTGATCTGTGCATTTGGTATTACTACTGGCCAGCTATACTGAATAGGAATTGTTCTTCTAAACTTGTTTGTGATAGAGCCGTATCCAAGAAAGGTAAAAGATCCAGCTTCCAGTATATATAAAAAAAAGTTGAAATGAATACCCTACCAAAAACCTACGCGTTTCAAATGCTACAGCATTCTTAGTCTTGGATCCTTTACGTTTCGTGGACATATTTAACTTAAATTCCATACAGTGGCGTGCTTTTCTGTCTTCCCCACTGACTTAAATTTGGAAAGGGTGATCTTTTTGTTGAGATAATGCCTTGTACCACATACACTCACTGGCCACTTTATTAGGTACACCTGTCCAACTGTGTGTTAAGACTTAATTTCTAATCAGCCAATCACATGGCGGCAACTCAGTGCATTTAGGCATGTAGACATGGTCAAGACAATCTCCTGCAGTTCAAACCGAGCATCAGTATGGGGAAGAAAGGTGATTTGAGTGCCTTTGAACGTGGCATGATTGTTGGTGCCAGAAGGGCTGGTCTGAGAATTTCAGAAACTGCTGATCTACTGGGATTTTCACGCACAACCATCTCTAGGGTTTACAGAGAATGGTCCGAAAAAGAAAAAAAATCCAGTGAGCGGCAGTTCTGTGGCCGGAAATGCCATGTTGATGCCAGAGGTCAGAGGAGAATGGGCAGACTGGTTCGAGCTGATAGAAAGGCAACAGTGACTCAAATTGCCACCCGTTACAACCAAGGTAGGCAGAAGAGCATCTCTGAACGCACAGTGCGTCGAACTTTGAGGCAGATGGGCTACAGCAGCAGAAGACCACACTGGGTACCACTCCTCTCAGCTAAGAACAGGAAACTGAGGCTACAATTTGCACAAGCTCATCGAAATTGGACAGTAGAAGATTGGAAAAACGTTGCCTGGTCTGATGAGTCTCGATTTCTGCTGCGACATTCGGATGGTAGGGTCAGAATTTGGCGTAAACAACATGAAAGCATGGATCCATCCTGCCTTGTATCAACGGTTCAGGCTGGTGGTGGTGGTGTCATGGTGTGGGGAATTTTTTCTGGGCACTCTTTGGGCCCCTTGGTACCAATTGAGCATCGTTGCAACGCCACAGCCTACCTGAGTATTGTTGCTGACCATGTCCATCCCTTTATGACCACAATGTACCCAACATCTGATGGCTACTTTCAGCAGGATAATGCGCCATGTCATAAAGCTCGAATCATCTCAGATTGGTTTCTTGAACATGACAATGAGTTTACGGTACTCAAATGGCCTCCTCAGTCACCAGATCTCAATCCAATAGAGCATCTTTGGGATGTGGTGGAACGGGAGATTCGCATCAGGGATGTGCAGCCGACAAATCTGCGCCAACTGTGTGATGCCATCATGTCAATATGGTCCAAAATCTCTGAGGAATGCTTCCAGCACCTTGTTGAATCTCTGCCACGAAGAATTGAGGCAGTTCTGAAGGCAAAAGGGGGTCCAACCCCTTACTAGCATGGTGTACCTAATAAAGTGGCCAGTGAGTGTATCTTCCCTTTGCTTGTGCTCTCCTAAATGAGCATTATCTCCTCTCTACAATGTCGTGTACTGAAAGCTATATTCCTATTGGGAAAAGTAGTGTCTTATTTGAATATATCTTGCTGGGTTGCTGTCTGATGGTTTATTCTGGTGTCAAGTGCCTGCATTTTCCATGGGTTCATTACTGGTGTTTTGACTTAGAGTCACAATGATGAATCACAGCATAACAATATAATTTTAAGTATCCAAAGCCTTGTTCACATTTTGTAGTCTAGAACATTCAGACTCAATTAATTCATTGAATGTCATATAAAATAACAAACTGGAAAGGATTTTGGAATCTCCAAATCCTGCATAAATAGTATTAATGAGAATATGAGAAACGATTTTTGTAATATAAGGATCAGCACAAAGTAAATGTAAATCTTTACATTAGTAATGTAGGGCCTGATATACCAGCCGTGGAGCTGGAAATCAGAGGTCCACGGGCCGCACGTTGCCCGCACGCTCGCTGTTTCCATGTGCGGCTCTGCGTTGCACCGCTAACTCCTCTAGTAGAGAAGGGGCCTCCGGCCACTTCCTCCACCTATCAGCTTGAGAAACAGCTGACTCGATGACATCATTTCATTGCGTCAGCTGTGTACTCTGGAGCGTCCGAGGACCGGAGGCAGGGAGAGAAGCAGAGCTCCAGAGAACACTACCGAGGAGAGTATGTGGTGTTTTGTTTTGTTTTTTCTCATGTGTATGGGCTGTTTGGGTGGGCATAGGGAGGCTATAGGGGGTGGCATGGTGCTGCACACATGGGGTGGCATAGTGCTGCACACATGGGGGTGACATGATGCTGCACACATGGGGGTGAGATGGTGTTACACACATGGGGTGACATGGTTCTGCAAACATGGGGGGGTGACATGGTGCTGCACACATTGGGGGGGTGACATGGTGCTGCACACATTTGGGGGGGGTGACATGGTGCTGCACACATTTGGGGGGGTGACATGGTGCTGCACACATTTGGGGGGGTGACATGGTGCTGCGCACATTGGGGGGGTGACATGGTGCTGCGCACATTGGGGGGTGACATGGTGCTGCACACATTGGGGGGGTGACATGGTGCTGCACACATTGGGGGGGTGACATGGTGCTGCACACATTGGGGGGTGACATGGTGCTGCACACATGGGAGGGTGACAGGGCGCTGCACACATGGGGGGTGACAGGGCGCTGCACATGGGGGGTGACAGGGCGCTGCACATGGTGCTGCATATGGGGGGCGACATGCAGCACATGGTGCTGCATATGGGGGCGACATGCAACACATGGGGAGGCTATGGGGGTGACATGCAGTGTATATATGGAGGCTTGTTGGGGCTCATGCAGTTAATGAGGCTGTGTCTGGCTCATTCAATGTATAGAGGGAGGCTGTATGGGGCTCATGCAGTATATAGGGAGGCTGTGTCTGGCTCATTCAATGTATATAGGGAGGCTGTGTGGTGCTCATGCAGTGTGTATACGGAGGCTTTGTGGTGCTCATGCTGTATATGGGGAGGCTGTGTGGGACTCATGTCGCATATAAGGGGCTGTTGGGGGGCTCATATGATGTACAGAAGTGGCTGTGCTTGGGTTCAAACGGTATATGGGGGGATGTTAGCATACTTAATTCTACTCAATATTAAGTGATACAATATTAATAAAATTATCAATATAATAATTATAATATATCAATACTAATATTGAGCAGAATTATTGGTTTGGCCCCTTGGGAAAATGTATTACCCACCCCTGTACTATATAGAATGTAGGTTCATTATTTCATATAGGTTTATTCATAGTTCACAGTACTCATGTAACAGCAGACCAAATGAGAGAGAGTATGAGGAAACTCTGGATGGATACAAGACCTGCATGTTCAATGACTGAGAAACAGTCACTCAACGTTTCAATATCATAAAGAGAAAGCTATTATCATAACTTGAGATTAATCAACTGCACTCCCCACATGAAGACCTGGAAGAACAATATGGGCAACCCCCTGAAGATCCTGATCCAATCCTGCAACCAGAGAGAACTGCAGCTGATCTGAAACAGAAGATCTTATATAAACTGAACACCATCAATACCAGAGATCGACAGTCAAGGCTCAGCAAAGAAACACCACCAGACAGTATGCTAGAAGATGCCAATAGAACACTTGCATCAATACCTACCACCACCATAACGCAAACTAATTTCAATCTCAGCATAGCCTGGATTGACTACAGGAAAGCCTATGACTCAATGCCACACACATGGATATGTGAATGCTTGGCTCTCTACAATGTCAACAGGAATTTAAGAACCTTCCTCAGAAACTCATTGGGGCTATGGAGAACAACATTGGAAGTGATCTCAAGACAACTAGCACAAGTGACCATCAAATGTGGCATACACCAAAGTGATGCACTGTCCCCATTGCTGTTCCGCATAGGCTTGAACCCTCTCAGCCAGATAATTATAGTATCTGGCTATGGATACAAGTTCAAGAGTGGAAGCACCATTCTCTACATGGATGACAACAAGCTGTATGCGAATATAGCGTAGTTACTCACCGAAAACGGTGTTTCTCCGAACCCATGACAGCACCACGGAGAGAGGGGGTCCTCCCATCAAGGACAGGAACCTACAGATAAAAAGGCGGCACCTCTCCTCCGCCCCCAGTTGGTTACAGAGCATCAGAGGGTCTCCCGGTTAGTTAACAACAAAAGTATATACATAACATTATAACATTGCATATTATGGAGAAGCACCGTGTCTATCAAAAACACTTTGCACACATTAACTCGTGCTCACCGCACACGTGAAGGGTGGGAAATAAGCGGGTGCTGTCATGGGTTCCGAGAAACACCGTTATCGGTGAGTAAATAAGCTATTCTCTCTCACCCATGACAGCACCACAGAGAGAATTTCAGAGATTGGTAGCTTAGGGAGGGACCACCGCCTGAAGGACCATTCTCCCAAAGCTCAGGTCAGACGTAGAGGCTAGATCTAAGCGATAGTGCCTGAAAAAGGAAGAAGGTGTTGACCAGGTGGCCGCCTTACAGATCTGCTCTATTGATACCTCTGATCTTTCTGCCCATGAGGTCGCCATTGCCCTTGTAGAGTGAGCTTTTAAACCCTCCGGGATGGTATTCCCACTGGATGAATACGCCAGGGCAATCGCATCCCTTATCCACCTTGCTAGGGTACTCTTGGATGCTTTGAGTCCCTTCCGAGGTCCCTGGAAACACACAAAGAGAGACCCTTCCTTCCTACATCCCTTGGTGGCCTCTAACTACTGAACTAGGCACCTCTTTACATCCAGGGTGTGACATTTCTCCTCTCCCCTATTCCTAGGGTTTGGGCAGAAGGAAGGAAGGACCACTTCTTGGGACCTATGGAAGTGTGTTGACACCTTTGGTAGGTATGCTGGGTCAGGTTTTAATATGACTCTATCGTCTAGGATTTTAGTGAACGGGGGTATTGCTGACAAAGCTTGAATATCGCTCACTCTGTGAGCGGATGTTAGGGCTACTAAAAGTATAGTCTTTAATGATAGGGATTTTAGGGGTGCTCACTGGATGGACTCAAATGGGGGCCCTGTTAGTGCAGACAACACTAGGTTTAGAACCCATGATGGTATTTTCTGGGTGGTTATTGGTCTAGACCTGGCTGCAGCCCTCATAAACCGTGCCACCCAAGGGTTGCCTGCCACATCCTGGTTATAAAGGGCACCTACAGCTGCTATCTGTACCTTCAATGTATTAGTTGCCAGCCCCTGCTCTAACCCTTTTTGCAGGAATTCGAGAATTTTGTAAATTTGTACTCCATCCTGAACCCTTACCCCGGAGCTGGATAGAAATTTCCTCCAAGTTCTACCATAGGCTCTGGTTGTGATCGGTTTCCTACTCTTTTGTAGCGTGGAAACCAGGTTTTCTGAGAACCCCCTCAGCAGTGCCCTTTCAAATTCCATGCTGTTAAATGGAGGTTCACTGCCTGAGGGTGTAACACGGGACCTTGGGACAGAAGGTCGGGGAGATCTGGTAGAACCCAGGGGTCGGTTATTGACATAATCCTCAGCCAGGAAAACCAAGTTCTTTTTGGCCAAAACGGGGCTATTAGTATCATTCGTGCCCTGTCTTCTCTGACTTTCCTTATGACTGCCGGAATGAGAATGGGCGGTGGAAAGGCATACAATAGGCCCTGCGTCCATGGAAGCTTAAACGCATCCAGTGTCTGGGGATTCCCCCTGGGGTCTACGGAACAAAATGCTTCCACTTCTTTGTTTTTGTGGTTGGCAAACAAATCCATATCTGGGGTTCCCCACATTTTTACAATTTTCAAAAAAATGGACTGTTTTAGAACCCACTCCCCTAGATGTAGCTGGGTGCGGCTTAGAAAGTCTGCTGTCTGGTTTTCTGCTCCCCGTATGTGTAGTGCAGATAGGGATAGTAGTTTTTTCTCGGCTAGCGTGAATATTTCGGAGGATGTGTTCATTAGTGTTCGGGACCTGGTTCCCCCCTGATGATTTATGTAGGCCACCGTCACTCGATTGTCCGAAAATATACGGACATGATGTCCCTTTAATATCGGTAGAAAGTGTGTTAGGGCGTAGCCTACTGCCAACAGTTCCTTTTGGTTTGAGGAGGCTTCTAGTTCCTGACCTCCCCATTCCCCCTGAGCCACCCTGTTGCTCATATGTGCTCCCCATCCCTTGGGACTGGCATCCGTGGAGATTATGTGTGTGTCTTTTATCACCCAGGGAATCCCTTTGGACAGGTTGTTTCTGTTTCCCCACCAAGCTAGGGAACGAATAGTTTTGGAGTCTAGTGTGACATAACCTTCCAAGTGACCTCTTAAAGCTAACTGGTTGGCTAAAACATCCCATTGGAGATCTCTCGTATGTAGCTGCGCCCACTGGACCGCCAGCAGGCAAGAGGAGAGTGACCCTAATAGTGACATTGCTTTCCTTAGCGTCATGGGAGGGTTCTGTGTCGCTCTTACTACCATCTGCGCGATCCTCTCCTTTTTGTGGTCTGGCAGGTAACACTCCTGGGTGTTTGAGTCCAGAGTCGAGTCAGGCCTAGGAACTCCTGCACTTTTCTGGGCTCCAGCCTTGATTTTTTTCAGGTTTAGGAGCCAGCCGAGGTTTTTTAGAGTGTCCATCACTCTGTCCCTCTGTTCCCTGCATCTTTGGGCTGAGTCGCTCGCTATTAAAAAGTCGTCCAGATATGGGACTATTAAAATATCTTGTTCTCTTAAGTGAGCCATCATCTCTGCCACTAGTTTCGTGAAGATACGCGGGGCTACCGAAATCCCAAATGGAAGGGCCCTGTACTGAAACTCCCTTATTTCGCCTCCTATGGTGACCGCAAGTCTGAGGTATTCTCGGGAGTCTTTGTGGATGGGAACATGATAGTAGGCATCGCTGAGGTCTAATACTACCATGAAGCAATGTAGAGAGAGAATTTTGATGGTTGACTTGATCGACTCCATTTTGAATTTTTCGTTTTTGACGTAATCGTTCAGCCTCTTTAGATTTATTATTGTCCGGAAGGTACCGTCCGGTTTGGTTACTAAAAAGAGAGGCGAGTAGAACCATCTGCCTCTCTCCCACGGGGGAACCTCCTGGAGGACTCTTTTGTTCAATAGGCTTAGGATCTCTTTCTCGAGGGCTTCTTGTTCCTTTATTGATGATCTTAGTGGGGTGACCACATATTTTTGAGGTGGGAAAGAGAAGAAGTCTATCCTCAGCCCTGACCCTATCAGATTTAATAACCAGGGGTTGTTCGATATTCTCCTCCAGGCTGGGAGAAAAAAAGCTTAGTCTCCCTCCCACCCTGGGCAAACAGTCACTTGGAGGGTTTTTTGTCTCGGGACGAGTTACCGAAGAAGAACCCCCTGTCCCTTCTTCTGTCGTCCCATTTTTGTTCTCTCGGGGGTCTCCTCTGAAAAAACTTTTTGCTTTGAAAGGACCTTTTAAAGCCCATAGGGCCTAGATTTGGGAATCCCTTCTTTTTATCCCCTGCCTTTTGGAGGATGTCATCCAGCGTTTCCCCGAATAGGAATTTCCCTTCACAAGGGATGGCGCATAGCTTCATCTTAGTTTGTAAGTCTCCTGGCCAGCATTTAAGCCACAGCGTTCTACGGGCTGCGTTTGACAGGGCTGCTGCTTTGGATGACAACCTTACTGAGTCAGCTGATCAGTCGGCTAAGAAGGCCGCCGCTTCTCTTACGACTGGCATGGATTCCAGGATTTTCTCTCTGGGTGTACCTTCCCTTAGCTGCCTTTCTAGTCAGTCCACCCATACCATGAGGGCTCTGGAGGTACAAGTTGCCGCTATTGCTGGCCTAAGATTTCCTCCTGCTGATTCCCATGTGCCCTTGAGGAAGGTATCAGCTTTTTTGTCTAAAGGGTCCTTTAGAGTACCCATATCCTCAAAGGGGAGTGCAAGTTTCCTTGAGGCCTTTGCGACCGCCACGTCTAGCTTCGGGGCTTTGTCCCTTTGTCCTTTTCTTTTAAGGGAGGGAACCGTGGAGTTTTTCCTATCTGGTCTCTCCCATTCTTTTTTATCAGGCCCTGTACATTCTTATTTAATGGAAATACTTTGCGTCTCTTTTGGCCCAGTCCCCCGACCATTATGTCCTGGACTGATCTATTGGGCCGAGGGTCTGCTACACCCATGGTAGACCTTACTGCCTTTACTAACATGTCCACCTCATCCAGGGGAAAACAATGATGACCGTCTGTTTCCTTGTCTGAGGATGACGAGTCGGTGTCCGAAGTATGGGAGGTAACTTCCCCTGACGACGAGACTTCTGATTGGGAGCCTACTACTGTCCCTCTTTTTCCTTCTCCCTTTTTGTTTTAGGGATGAAAAGGCGCTCTGAAACTCCGATCGGATTACCGCTCTTAGATCTGAGGCGTAATCCGGGGTTTCATCACAGAGAACTTCCTGTATGCAGGAGTCGCAGAGTTTTTTTTATCCCAGGAAGCTGGTAGCGGGTTGTTACAGTTGGGGCATTCCCTGTTCTTTGTTTTTTCTTTCTTCTTTCCCTAATAAGGGAAAGAAGTCTACTACAGTGGGGAACATTCACGTAGATCACTTACCCCATATGTGCGGTTGCAGGTACCGGTTCGGGAGGTGGATTCAAATCCCTCACGGTTTGATCTATGGAAGGTGACTTGCTCCTCGCAGTCGATTTGCTCCGCTGTGTGGAGTGGCTACTGGACCGGCCTTCGCGCCCGTCCTTTTCCTTTTGCCGGTGATGGTGGTGTTGCCTGTGCTGCTGCTGGTGCTTAGGCTGCTGCATTGGCTTCTCCTCGTGCTGGTCGCTGTCCTCCATGCTCACAGGACGCTTCCAGCATGGAGCAGCTCCAGCGTTCTCCTTTTGAATTTCCCGGCCGTGACGTCACCTCCTTCTCCCAGCCTGCACCGCTGTGCGCCGGGGAGCGCGCAATGCGCATGCACCTACCGCGGGGACCCGGAAGTCGTCCCTTCATTTCCGGGGCAGCGCCATCTTGGTACACCTCTGTACCACGGCGCTGCCCGCGCGTATACCGGGGTCCCCCAGCCCCATTCTTCTTTCCGGAGAGGCGGCTCGGTCCTCTCCCGCCCGCTCACCCTGTACAGCCCCTCAGCTACAGCGGTGTCAGCTTCAGGTACCGACCCCGCCACGACAGGGGCCTCCCCGCTGCCAGGACTGCAAATGGGATGGCCCTGGACTCCTCTTCTACCGGGTAAGCTGCTGCCGCTGCTGGTTCCACGGGTCACCCGTCAAGGGCAGGAACCCAACTGGGGGCGGAGGAGAGGTGCCGCCGTTTCATCTGTAGGTTCCTGTCCTTGATGGGCGGACCCCCTCTCTCCGTGGTGCTGTCATGGGTGAGAGAGAAACAAACGAGACATCAATTCACTGATCCACCTGACAAGGATCTACAGCAAAGACATCGGGATGTCCTTCAGACTGGAGAAGTGCGACCGGATGGTAATTAAGAGAGACAAGGTAGTCAAGACTGAAGGAGTGGAATTGCCAGCAGGGCACATAGCAGATGTGCAGACATGCTACAAGTACCTCAGCATCCCACAGGGATACAGTAACCATGATGAGGAGGCAAGGAAAGCCGGAACATCCAAATACCATCGAAGGGTAGATCCTGAAGAGCCAGCTCAATGGGAAGAATAAAATCTGCACCATCAATACATATGCCCTGCCAGTTATCAGATACCCTGCTGGCACTCTGTGCTGGCCAAAAGAGGAGATGTAAGCTGCAGATGTGAAGAGATGAAGACTCCTGAGAATGCATGGAGGTCTCCACCCTAAGTCTAACACCTAAAGATTGTATACCAACAGAAAGGAGGGTGGTTGAGGCTTGATAAGCATCCAAGCCACCATCACGGATGAAACAAGGAGTATCCAGGAATACATCAGAAAAATGGCACCAAAAGATGAGATGCTGAAAGAATGCCTAAGGCAGCAAAAACAACAGATCTGGAAGGAAGAACAGGAACTTGAAGCGCCAGGGCAAGACAAGCCGCTGTATGGGATGTACCATTGGCAGATAATGGAGGTGGCTGATATGGAGAAATCCTACCAATGGCTGGAGAAATCCGGACTCCGAGACAGCACAGAGGCACTATTATAGCTGCACTAGAACAAGCACTAAGTACCAGATCCATAGAAGCAGGAATCTGCCACACAAGACAAGACCCAAGGTGCAGACTATGCAAAAAAAACCTCAGAAACAGTCCAACACTAAGTGGCAGGATGCAAAATGCAAGCAGGAACAGCGTATACCAAACGCCACAACCAAGTAGCGGGAATTGTATACAGGAACATCTGCACAGCATATGGGGTAAGTCCTCCTAAGTCCAGGTGGGAGACCCCTGAAAAAGTGGTGGAGAATGAAAGGGCTAAAATCCTGTGGGACTTCAAGATCCAGAAGGATAAGCAGGTGTTGGCTAACCAACCAGACATTGTGATAGTAGAAAAGGATCAGAAGACAGCCATGATAATAGAATTAGCAGTGCCAAGTGACAGCAACATCAGAAAGAAGGAAAATGAGAAGCTGTAGAAATACCAGGGCCTCAAAGGAGAACTGGAGAAGGTGTGGAAGGTGAAGGCAACAGTGATTCCAGTGGTGATAGGAGCACTTGGAGCAGTGACCCCCTAATTTGGAAGAATGGCTTCAACATATCCCAGGAGCAACATCTGAACTCTTTGTCCAGAAAAGCGCAATGCTAGGAAGAACTTAGTTACCGCGCAGAACCCTCAAACGAATGAGGAAGGACAAAAAATACCACCCCCACTGAGAGGCGAGAACAAAGTTTTTATATATATAATATATACTGTATATATATATATATATATATATATATATTGCTAAAAAAAATAAAGGGAACACTAAACACTCTGACTGAGTGTTTAAGTGTTCTGTTTATTTTTTTGAGCAGTATATATATTCCTATATATACACCTTTTAACGGCAGTAGTTAAGGGTACTTAAACTACAGCGACGCTGAGGTTTAAGGTTATAGCGCCCCCAGCGTCAGAATTTCTCTGGGGTCTCGGCTAATGGAGGTAGCTGAGACCCCAGAGAACATGATTTGGGTCAGTTGTGATCGCCGTTATTAACGTATAATGGCGACCACAAAAAAAAGTCAGATTTTTCCATTTAATTTCTCTCTCCTCTGATGTGGTCACACATCAGAGGGGAGAGAAATAGGGTCCCCTGATCACCCCTCCAGTACCTCTGGTGTCCCTGCATGCCCCCCTGAAGTCCCCCGGGCCGCCGGCATCTTCTTCCAGGAGAAAATGGCGGGCGCATGCGCAGGGCGCCCGCCGAGATCTGCCGGCTGGCACACAGCAACAATAGATTTTTCCTATTGGTTCATTTTGAACACTGTGATAGACTATCACAGTGATCAAAATAGAAAAATAGTAAAATCAAAACCCCTTTATCAACCCCTTAGTTAGGGAAAAATAATACAATTTAAAAAAATGTATTTATTTCCATTTTTTCCATTAGGGTTAGTGTTAGCAGCGGATTAATCAGCGTAACATCGAGAGTCAGCAACACAGAATGTAGATTTATTCATATCCAGGTTGAACAGCTTACAGCATGAAATGTGATCAGTCTGGTATCTGCTGTGGCTTGCAGCATGGGAGCATTACAACAGCAAGAAGGGAAGAGAAGGAGAGGGCATCCTGTCTGTTTTTTGTTTTTTTTGTCACTGAACTTTGTTAACAATCTCACAATATGCACAATATATAAAACAGTACAGTAGTAGTTGTTGCAATACATACAGATCAATATGCATTATTCCAACACCCCCACTCAACAACTACTTATCCTCTTAGTCCCAGTGTGGTTCTTATTTCTTGGAACCTGGCTCGTGGCAATGGCTTTGTCATAATGTCAGCTGCCATCTTATCAGTTTCACAATAGACTAACTGAATTATGCCACGATCTATCAAATCACGTAAATGATGATGTCTGACGTCAATGTGCTTGGTTCTAGCACTGATCTTTTCACTGCATGCAAGTTTAATGCATCCTTGGTTGTCCTCATTAGCAGCATTGATCCACTTTGTTCTTTCATGGACAGGTAGTTCTTGCATTTCATCCCATGACTGCGGCTCTGATTCAGATAGTGTCTTGACTATGTAGGATAGACGTTTAGCTGGTACGCCTCTGTTTGATCTTGAAGAGCTCCTGATTTCAGATTCACCTGATTTTTCTGTTGTTCCTTCAGTGGTTGAAGAATCCAGCCAGACCTCTACATCCTCCTTGTTATTGTCTTGTAATTGTGACTTCAGCTGGACTACTGGCGTGATGTCACAAAACTTGGGGGACACAAAGTTCTCATCAATCACTACATCTCTACTTATTGTGACCTTGTTTGTTTCTGGGTGTATAATCCTATAACCTTTCTGGGTTTCACTGTAGCCTACCAGGATCCCTTCCTTAGCGTGAGATTCCCACTTAGTTCGCCTTTCTTTGGGAACATGTACAAGCGCTTTAATTCCGAATATTCTTATATGATGTACTTTTGGCTTTCTGCTGTTCCATTGCTCAGACGGAGTTTTCTCTGTAGCTTTACCTGGTAGTCTGTTCTGAAGATAGCAAGCTGTCATGATTGCTTCACCCCAATAGGCTGTGGGCAGATTTGCATCAAACAACATACTTCTTCCACTTTCACAGAGTGTTCGGTTCCTTCTTTCCGCGACACCATTTTGCTCAGGATTGTACGGTACAGTGGTCTGAAATAGGATTCCATTTTTCTTTAAAATGCTCTGTGTCTCATTACTTGTGTATTCAGTCCCATTATCTGAACGTAGAATCTTTGGCATTCTTCCAAATTTATTATATACAATGGGGAAAAAAAGTATTTAGTCAGTCAGCAATAGTGCAAGTTCCACCACTTAAAAAGATGAGAGGCGTCTGTAATTTACATCATAGGTAGACCTCAACTATGGGAGACAAACTGAGAAAAAAAAATCCAGAAAATCACATTGTCTGTTTTTTTTTCATTTTATTTGCATATTATGGTGGAAAATAAGTATTTGGTCAGAAACAAAATTTCATCTCAATACTTTGTGATATATCCTTTGTTGGCAATGACAGAGGTCAAACGTTTTCTGTAAGTCTTCACAAGGTTGCCACACACTGTTGTTGGTATGTTGGCCCATTCCTCCATGCAGATCTCCTCTAGAGCAGTGATGTTTTTGGCTTTTCGCTTGGCAACACGGACTTTCAACTCCCTCCAAAGGTTTTCTATAGGGTTGAGATCTGGAGACTGGCTAGGCCACTCCAGGACCTTGAAATGCTTCTTACGAAGCCACTCCTTCGTTGCCCTGGCGGTGTGCTTTGGATCATTGTCATGATGAAAGACCCAGCCACGTTCCAACTTCAATGCCCTTGCTGATGGAAGGAGGTTTGCACTCAAAATCTCACGATACATGGCCCCATTCATTCTTTCATGTACCCGGATCAGTCATCCTGGCCCCTTTGCAGAGAAACAGCCCCAAAGCATGATGTTTCCACCACCATGCTTTACAGTAGGTATGGTGTTTGATGGATGCAACTCAGTATTCTTTTTCCTCCAAACACGACAAGTTGTGTTTCTACCAAACAGTTCCAGTTTGGTTTCATCAGACCATAGGACATTCTCCCAAAACTCCTCTGGATCATCCAAATGCTCTCTAGCAAACTTCAGACGGGCCCGGACATGTACAAGCTTAAGCAGTGGTACACGTCTGGCACTGCAGGATCTGAGTCCATGGTGGCGTAGTGTGTTACTTATGGTAGGCCTTGTTACATTGGTCCCAGCTCTCTGCAGTTCATTCACTAGGTCCCCCCGCGTGGTTCTGGGATTTTTGCTCACCGTTCTTGTGATCATTCTGACCCCACGGGGTGGGATTTTGCGTGGAGCACCAGATCGAGGGAGATTATCAGTGGTCTTGTATGTCTTCCATTTTCTAATTATTGCTCCCACTGTTGATTTCTTCACTCCAAGCTGGTTGGCTATTGCAGATTCAGTCTTCCCAGCCTGGTGCAAGGCTACAATTTTGTTTCTGGTGTCCTTTGACAGCTCTTTGGTCTTCACCATAGTGGAGTTTGGAGTCAGACTGTTTGAGGGTGTGCACAGGTGTCTTTTTATACTGATAACAAGTTTAAACAGGTGCCATTACTACAGGTAATGAGTGGAGGAAAGAGGAGACTCTTAAAGAAGAAGTTACAGGTCTGTGAGAGCCAGAAATCTTGATTGCTTGTTTCTGACCAAATACTTATTTTCCACCATAATATGCAAATAAATGAAAAAAAAACAGACAATGTGATTTTCTGGATTTTTTTTTCTCAGTTTGTCTCCCATAGTTGAGGTCTACCTATGATGTAAATTACAGACGCCTCTCATCTTTTTAAGTGGTGGAACTTGCACTATTGCTGACTGACTAAATACTTTTTTTCCCCACTGTACCTCAGCTAGATATACTTCAAGTTTCTCTGGAACTTCTTTCTTGCTGTGAAGCAGATGGACAACTGTATATCTTGAATGATCATCAATAAATGTGAGAAAATATCTCTTCTTCCCAGCATTCTGAGTGCTCATTGGACCACAGACATCTGTATGTATTAAATCTAGTGTCTGTTCTGTTCTTGTAGTACTTCTCTTAGGAAAAGCTGTTCGAGACATTTTCCCTTTTATGCAGCTAGTACATTTCATTATCTGGTTACATAGATCAATTGTAATGTCCTCAGCTACAGTGGGGAAAAAAAGTATTTAGTCAGTCAGCAATAGTGCAAGTTCCACCACTTAAAAAGATGAGAGGCGTCTGTAATTTACATCATAGGTAGACCTCAACTATGGGAGACAAACTGAGAAAAAAAAATCCAGAAAATCACATTGTCTGTTTTTTTTCATTTTATTTGCATATTATGGTGGAAAATAAGTATTTGGTCAGAAACAAAATTTCATCTCAATACTTTGTGATATATCCTTTGTTGGCAATGACAGAGGTCAAACGTTTTCTGTAAGTCTTCACAAGGTTGCCACACACTGTTGTTGGTATGTTGCCCATTCCTCCATGCAGATCTCCTCTAGAGCAGTGATGTTTTAGGCTTTTCGCTTGGCAACACGGACTTTCAACTCCCTCCAAAGGTTTTCTATAGGGTTGAGATCTGGAGACTGGCTAGGCCACTCCAGGACCTTGAAATGCTTCTTACGAAGCCACTCCTTCGTTGCCCTGGCGGTGTGCTTTGGATCATTGTCATGTTGAAAGACCCAGCCACGTTTCATCTTCAATGCCCTTGCTGATGGAAGGAGGTTTGCACTCAAAATCTCACGATACATGGCCCCATTCATTCTTTCATGTACCCGGATCAGTCGTCCTGGCCCCTTTGCAGAGAAACAGCCCCAAAGCATGATGTTTCCACCACCATGCTTTACAGTAGGTATGGTGTTTGATGGATGCAACTCAGTATTCTTTTTCCTCCAAACACGACAAGTTGTGTTTCTACCAAACAGTTCCAGTTTGGTTTCATCAGACCATAGGACATTCTCCCAAATCTCCTCTGGATCATCCAAATGCTCTCTAGCAAACTTCAGACGGGCCCAAACATGTACAGGCTTAAGCAGTGGGACACGTCTGGCACTGCAGGATCTGAGTCCATGGTGGCGTAGTGTGTTACTTATGGTAGGCCTTGTTACATTGGTCCCAGCTCTCTGCAGTTCATTCACTAGGTCCCCCCGCGTGGTTCTGGGATTTTTGCTCACCGTTCTTGTGATCATTCTGACCCCACAGGGTGGGATTTTGCGTGGAGCACCAGATCGAGGGAGATTATCAGTGGTCTTGTATGTCTTCCATTTTCTAATTATTGCTCCCACAGTTGATTTCTTCACTCCAAGCTGGTTGGCTATTGCAGATTCAGTCTCCCCAGCCTGGTGCAGAGCTACAATTTTGTTTCTGGTGTCCTTTGACAGCTCTTTGGTCTTCACCATAGTGGAGTTTGGAGTCAGACTGTTTGAGGGTGTGCACAGGTATCTTTTTATACTGATAACAAGTTTAAACAGGTGCCATTACTACAGGTAATGAGTGGAGGAAAGAGGAGACTCTTAAAGAAGAAGTTACAGGTCTGTGAGAGCCAGAAATCTTGATTGCTTGTTTCTGACCAAATACTTATTTTCCACCATAATATGCAAATAAAATGAAAAAAAAAACAGACAATGTGATTTTCTGGATTTTTTTTTCTCAGTTTGTCTCCCATAGTTGAGGTCTACCTATGATGTAAATTACAGACGCCTCTCATCTTTTTAAGTGGTGGAAATTGCACTATTGCTGACTGACTAAATACTTTTTTTCCCCACTGTAGTTGCTTTTGAGCTAACTTCCTTATTGCTTCTGGGTCTCTGTGTGCTAGGCGCCTATGCCATACATGAATGCAGTTATTGTGCCTTTCTTCCTGAGCAGTGTACACACACTCTTTGCATTTAAGCTGGTAAAGTTCATTTGTGATTTTTCCTTCTGCTAGTGTGTGGCCCTCTTTTGAGATGATGCAGCTATCATGCTTAAACGTAACTTCATTACCTTGTTTTGTGAGTTTCTTCACAGATAGTAAATTACTCTCAAGACTAGGCACATAGAGCACATCTTTTACTAGTATCTTCTTGCTTTGTGTTGGTGAGATTTGACAATCAATATAACCATCTCCTATACCTTGTGAAGTCATGAACTGACCATTAGCCATAATCACTTTCTCTGACCTACTTTGGTTAAGCTTAGAAAAGAAGTCCCTGTTATTAGTCATGTGACTAGTTGCTCCAGAGTCTATACACCATGCATGCTTTGATGTATTTACACTGACAGTAAATGCAGTTTCAGTATTCACAGAATCATTTTCTGCAGACACAGCACTTTTAACCCTTTGAAGACTGCTTTGCTTTTTCAGCTGATTCATTCTAGCTTTCCAGACTCTGCAGTCGGCTTTCAAATGTCCTGATTTCTTGCAAACAAAACATTCACGTGTTTCTTTTAGGTGCTTTCTGTTATCATTTAGATTTTGTGTCTGTAAAGCAGATTCTGCATCGCATGTCCTGCTGTTTACACCTTCCGCTTTCTGCTTATATTCATCTATGAGCATACTCCAATGTAAGCTCATCATCTGGGCGCGCATCTAGTGTGGTTAGAGGCGTGTCATAGTTTTCTGGAAGCCCACTAAGCAGTAATGCGGCTACATGAAAGTCCTTCAAATCTTCCCCAATGCCTCTCAGGCGTTCTACAATCTCTAGAATGCTTGTTATGTAGTCCTGCATATCCTGGCCATTCTGTAGTTTAGACTGGTACAATTTTCTCATGAGATAACGTTTATTGCTTAAATTTATCCTCTCATGCACCTTTTGTAGCTGCTCCCACATTTCTCTTGCAGTTTCACTTTTACACACATGCACAATCTGATCATCATCTATACTGAGTGATATGGTACTTTGTGCTTTCTGATCCATCTCTATCCACTCCTGTGATACTGGGTCAGGTTTAGGCTCCTGTGTGTATTTTCATGTACCTTCTCTTATCAGCAGCATTTTCACTTTGAATTTCCAGGATTGATAATTCTGGTTAGTGAGACTTGGTGCTGTAAACTTCATGGAGTTGCTGCTGCTGGTGGCCATCTTTGCTGTCTTCTTTTCTTTTCTCTGTGCTCTGGGGATCTGGGACTCTAGGACTCTGGGCCCATAACCTGTTAGCAGCGGATTAATCAGCGTAACATCCAGAGTCAGCAACACAGAATGTAGATTTATTCATATCCAGGTTGAACAGCTTACAGCATGAAATGTGATCAGTCTGGTATCTGCTGTGGCTTGCAGCATGGGAGCATTACAACAGCAAGAAGGGAAGAGAAGGAGGGGGCATCCTTTCTGGGTTTTTTTTTTGTCACTGAACTTTGTTAACAATCTCACAATATGCACAATATATAAAACAGTACAGTAGTAGTTGTTGCAATGCATACAGATCAATATGCATTATTCCAACAGTTAGAGTTGGGCTAAAGTGAGTTGGGCTTAAGTTAGAGTTAAAGTTAATTTAAGGGCTTAAAAATTAAAAACTTGAAAATTGCAAAATTTTAAAAATTTTCACCATATTTCCATTTTTTTCATAAATAAATGCAAGTCATATCAAAGAAATGTTACCACTAACATGAAGTACAATATTTCACGAAAAAAACACATTCTCAGAATCAGTGGGATCTGTTAAAGCGTTCCAGAGTTATAACCTCATGAAGTGATAGTGGTCAGAATTGTAAAAATTGGCTCAGTCACAAAGGGGTTAAAAATAAAGAGAATAAAAAATACACATTTTTGGTATTGCCATGTTGAAAAAGTCCAATATGTCAGAGCATAAAATTATTTAATCTTTATGGTGGATGCCATAATACAAAAACATTTCTAAATTCCAGAACTGCCTTTATTTGGTCATTGTTCTGCCCCAAAAATGTAATAAAAAGTGACCAAGACATCTTATGTGCCCCAAAATAGTTCCAATAAAAACTACAGATCTTCACGCAACGTATAGCCCTCAAATTGCAATGGAATAATAAAACAAGATCTCAGAAATCAAAAACCAAAATGTATTTTAAACATTTCTGAATTGTTATATACTATACCTCTTAAATAATAAAATCTATACAAGTTTGGGTATTGTCATAATTGGATTGACCTGTAGTATCATTTTTACTGCACAGTGAATGCTGTGAAAATAAACCCCCCAAAACAATGGCAAAAGTGTGTTTTTTTTTCACCATTTCACCACAGTTTTAATTTTTCTCGTCTTCCAGTATAGTATAATGTAAAATGAATGATGTCTTTCAAAATTACAAATCCCTCATATGGCCATGTAAGTGTAAAAATAAAAAAGTTATGACTTTTTAAGAATGGGAGGAAAAAAAACAAAAATGCAGAAGCAAAAATTGTCCTGCGGTTTGTAATGCAACTTTTTGTCTCACCACCTTGCTTTGGAGAACTCATTTAAACTAAATATTTGGGCTTAACTACTAAAGAATCAAATAAATAAACAAGCAATAAAAGCTTGGAAGAAAAATGGTTTGATTTTGTGTCCAAATCTAAAAGTTAAAAACCTAAAAGTTAATATATCATCTATAACAGATCTGGGAAAACTGAGGCCCGCAGGTCACATCCAGCCCTCTGGCTGTTACAGTCTGGCCTATGGACTGAGATAGCCAAAGAGCTGAAACAGTGGCCCATGGGCCGCAACATGCCCTCCTCCAAACAATGTGGAGAGGAAGACTGTGGAGATGAAACACATGCTGGAAGAACCGCATGGCAAGCTTGGATGTGAAAGGAAGACCAGCCAGAGGAATGAAGTGAGCCAAGTTAGAAAAATTGATGAATCATAACCCAAATGGCGTCATAACCATCAGAGATCCTCAGATCCGTGATTCCATAGCAATATGTTGCCAGGGAGTGCAAAGAACAGGAAGGCTGAATGAGACCAGCACGCTTGTTCCTGGGGGACTTGTTTCTGGCACACTGTGAACAAGCAGTTACAAAGTCCTGAACATATTTGGCCAGCAAGGTCCACCAGAAGTGGCAAGCGCAGGCGTCTGTGTCCTGACACGGCATCCACCGCTTGAAACAAGCGGTGGATGCAGCATCAGGACACAGACACCCGCGCTATCACAGCTTTTTACTCACCTCAATATTAAGTCATAAAGACTACTTTTGCATTTGATGTGGATAAATTTGTCTGTACCTCTATGTATTCGCTTTGAAACTACTGAGTACGTAACTGATGAAGGTCCTTGGGACCGAAAAGTTTGTTAAGTACTACAAATAAAATCAACTTTTCACTAGCATTAAGTTGAGTGTCAGGTTCTGTTTATATGTATCACATGGTGTGGAAACCTACCTTGGCACCTTCAGCAGTAGTATCTTTTTCTTCTATAGAATCCGTCACATCAAAGGATTGAGACTGGGAGTCTGCTTGACTTTCTCTGCTGGATGGAAGTGCGACTCGAACTCAAAACGAGCGAAAAGAGTACCTACCTGGCTTGACAAAGATTTAACTGGATTGTAAAAAGGTCAAATTCTTCTGGTCCGTGTATATTATTACAGGAAAGCCGGCACCCTCCAGTCGTTTTCGCCATTCCTCAAGTGCCATCTTAATGGCCAGAAGCTCACAATCCCCTATAGCAGGGTATGCTCTGCTGGTGAAAACAGTTTAGAGAAGAAACCACACAAGACAGACTACTCTGAAGAAGTTCTTTGCAGGAGAACTGCCCCAGCACCAACAGAGGAGGCATCTACCTCCAAGAGAAACTGTCTGTTAGGATTGGGAAGGTGCAGCACCGCAGCTCTAGGAAACGCTTCTTTCAAATGCTGGAAGGCCGACATGGCTGATTCAGGACAGACTCTGGCATTAGCTCCCTTCTTGGTTAAGGTGGATATAGGTGCCTGTAGAAGTTAGTGGCACCCATGAATTGCTGGATGACACACAAGCTTTGGGGACGAGGCCAGGAGACAACAGCAAAAACCTTTTCAGACACGTTTGGACAATTGGGCAAACAAAATGTGCTCCCATAAACGCTGCAAAACCTGACAAACTTGCCTTCTATGGGTAGGTTTATCAGGAGAGAAAATTAGCATGTCATCCAGATACACAACCAAAAACATGTAGAGAAGATCACGGAAGATGTCGTTGATGAATTCCTGAAACACGGCGGGCGGGCTACACAGACAAAAGGGCAAAAGCGCACACTACAAAAAACGCATGCGCATACAAATGCATACAAATGCATGTGTATGCGCACCCATGTAAAGTATAGGAAATAAAATCGTAGTTACTTACCGATAACGGTATTTCTCCGATCCCATGACGGCACCACGGAGAGGGGATCCGCCCCACGGGGACAGGAAATCTACAGACAAAAAGGCGGTACCTCTCTCCCACGTCAGTTGTTTTACAGAGCATTTAATGGAACTTTGGCCTATAACATGAACAACTTTAAGAAAAACAATATTTCTATAATCATTAAACTGCGTAGAGGAGACACCACGTGACTATTTGGCTAAACTATATTTACAATAAGTGCGCACCCCACACGTGTAGGGAGGGAATATACGGGTGCCGTCATGGGATCGGAGAAATACCGTTATCAGTAAGTAACTACGATTTTCTCCTTCCCCCATGACGGCACCACGGAGAGAATTGCAGAGACTATCTATTAGGGGGGACCACTGTCTCCAGCACCCTTCTACCAAAGGTTAGATCTGAGGAGGTGGCTAGGTCCAGCCGATGGTGATTAAAGAAAGTTGAAGGAGAGGACCAAGTAGCGGCTCCACATATCTGCTCAATGGAGACGCCTGCTCTCTCTGCCCAGGAAGTTGACACTGCTCTTGTAGAATGGGCCGTTATTCTGCCTGGGATGTCCACGCCTTCTGACGAGTACGACAAGGTGATGGCGTCCCTTATCCACTTCGCTAACGTGCTCTTTGATGCCTTCCGCCCTTTCTTTGGCCCCTGGAAGCAGACAAAAAGAGCCCTATCCTTCCTACACTCCCTGGTTGCCGCTAAGTATTCCACTAGGCATCTCCTGACATCTAATGTGTGCAAGGTCTCTTCTCCCTTGTTTTGGGGATTGGGGCAAAAGGAGAGGAGGGAGATTCCCTGGGTTCTGTGGAATCGGGATGCTACCTTCGGCAGGTAGGCTGGATCTGTCCTAAGTACCACTCTATCTTCTAGGATCTGAGTAAACGGAGGGAAGGCCAACAGGGCTTGAATATCACTTATTCTGCGGGCCGATGTCAGGGCTACCAAGAGGGCGGTCTTGAGAGATATCAGTTTTAGAGGGGCCTCTTGTAATGGTTCAAAGGGAGGTTTGGACAGGGCTGAGAATACCAAGTTTAGGTCCCAGGGAGGAGTATTTAGGGAAGGTATTGGTCTGGATCTACCTGCTGCTTTGATGAACATGGCCACCCACCGGTTCCCTGCCAAGTCATAGTTGTAAAGGGCCCCTAGGGCCGCCACCTGAACTTTCAGTGTACTGGTAGCTAAGCCTTGTTCTAAGCCCTTCTGTAGGAACTCTAAGATGTTTGATAGAGGAACCGCCCCCATGCGCTGGCATTACATGCTGAGAGGAATTTCCTCCAGCTCCTCCCATACAGTCTGGTGGTTACTGCTTTCCTACACCGTAGGAGAGTGGACACTAAATTTTTGGAGAAGCCCCTGTAGGTCAATAGCGCCCTTTCAAATTCCAGGCCTTCATATGTAGGTTCTCCACTTGGGGGTGTAGTACTGGGCCCTGCGAGAGCAAGTTCGGGATATCCGGGAGGACCCAAGGGTCCCAGATGGACATTCTCCTCAACCACGAAAACCACGTCCTTCTCGGCCAGAACGGGGCTATTAATATTATCCTTGCCCTGTCCTCCCGAATCTTCCTCAGAACTGATGGAATTAGGACTATTGGAGGAAACGCATAGGCAAGGGGGAAGTGCCAGGGAATCATGAGGGCGTCCAGGGCTACTGGGTTCCTGGAGGGGTCTATGGAGCAGAAGGTTTCCACCTTCCGGTTTGTGCTGTTGGCAAATAGGTCTATGCTGGGTATTCCCCATAGTGTCGTGATCTGGGTAAAAATAGCCTGGTTTAACTCCCACTCCCCCTGTCTCAACTGTGTGCGACTTAGGAAGTCTGCCGTCACGTTGTCTGCTCCTTTTATGTGTAGTGCCATCAGTGAGCCTAGATTTTCTTCTGCCCACTGGAAAATTGATTTTGTCACATCCCTTAGGGCATGGGATCTTGTCCCCCCCTGATGGATCAAGTAGGCTACTACTTTGCAGTTGTCCGAAAATACCCTTACGTGGTGGGACTTGAGGGAGTTCAGAAAGTACCGGAGGGTGAGTTTTACAGCTAAGAGCTCCTTCATATTTGAGGAGGCTCTTTCTTCGTCCCTCGTCCAAACCCCTTGTGCTACCTGGTTGTCCAAGTGAGCCCCCCACCCACTGGGGCTTGCGTCTGTGGTAAGGACTCGAGATATCGTCAATACCCAAGGGACTCCCCGGGCTAGGTTGGATGGTTCCTCCCACCACTCTAGCGAGTGGGCTGTTTCGGGTGTAATGTCTAACCGCCCTTCTAAATTTCCGTGAAGGGAAACCTCTGCGGCTAGTATCTCCCACTGGAGATTCCTTGTATGGGCTTGGGCCCACCGTACAGCCGGGATGCAGGCTGTCATTGAGCCGAGCAGGGACATGGCTTTCCTTAGTGTTGTCACTGTGTGCGTTTTCGCGACTGTCGCTATCTGCTTTATGTGCCTCATTTTCCCTTCTGGGAGGTGACACTCTTGTCTGAGAGAGTCTACGGTGATGCCCAGGTACTCCTGTACTTGACTCGGAGTTGTCCGAGATTTTGGCAGGTTTAGCAGCCAACCTAGATTGGTTAGTGTTTCAATAGACCTGTTTAGCTGATCCCTGCAGTGAGAAGGGGAGTTGCCTACCACTAGAAAGTCGTCTAGGTATGGAACTATGAGTACATCCTGCTCCCTTAAATGTGCCATGACTTCCGCTATGATTTTTGTGAACACTCTCGGAGCGATGGCCAGCCCGAATGGGAGGGCCTTGAACTGGTAGTGCCTTATTTCTCCTTTTATAGTAACTGCAATCCTGAGATACTGGCGATAGTCCGTGTGTATGGGGACGTGATAGTACGCGTCTTTTAAGTCGCATCTTTTAAGTCGAGTACTGTCATGAAGCAGGCAGGAAACAGCAGTTTACTGTGGTTTTTATTGTTTCCATTTTGAACGGATGGATTGTCAGACACTAGTTTAGTCTTTTCAGGTTTATTATTGTCCTGAATGATAGGGAAATAGAAGCCTTCTCCTTTTTCCTGGTGGGGGACTTCTTGTAGTACCGATTCCTCCACCAAGTTCTGAATTTCTTGTTGGACTGCTTCCTGCTCTTCCGCTGACTGTCTTTGCGGGGTCACTACAAGAAAGGGTTTGGGTGAGGTGTGAAAGGGTAATCTGAGGCCTGTTTTATCATGTTTAGGATCCAGGAACTGTTTGATATTTTTTCCCAGGCTGGGAAGAAGTGGCCTAATCTTCCTCCTACCTGGGAGACACCTTCATTGGGGTTGTTTCTTGTCCGCTGGTTTCCCGAACATGAACCCCTTCCCTTTTCCTCTCCTGTCCTCCCACTTATCCTGGGGGTTTCTAGGTGGCTTTCTCTGGATAAATTTCCTGCTCCGAAAACGTTTGAAGGGGAAATTAGACTGGTTGGGGAAGGATTTCTTTTTATCTCCTGCTTTGTCAAGGATGTCGTCCAACGTAGGGCTGAACAGGAATTCGCCTTCACAGGGAATGGAACAGAGTTTGGATTTCGTCTGCAGGTCCCTCGTCCAGCATTTGAGCTAGAGTGCTCTCCTTGCCGCATTTGAGAACGAAGCTGCCCTGGCTGCCAGTCGGATTGAATCCGCGGATGCATCTGCCAGAATGGCCGCCGCTCCTCTCATCAATGGGATGGAGTCTAAAATCGCGCCTCTTGGGGGCTTGCTTTTCAGATGGCTCTCCAATTTATCTAGCCACACCATCAAGGCTCTAGACGTGCATGTGGCGGCTATGGGGGGTTTCAGTCCTCCTCCGGTTGCCTTCCAGGAACCTTTTAGGAAAGTTTCCGCTTTTTTGTCCATGGGGTCCTTTAATGTTCCCATGTCTTCAAACGGCAGGGCGAATTTTTTTCGATGCTTTCGCTATGGCTACATCCACCTTTGGCGCTTTCTCCCAATGAGAGCAGCTTGGGTCATCAAAGGGATACTTCCTTTTGGGAGTCAGGAAGCCCTTTTTTCCGGCCTTTTCCATTCTTTCTGTATTAGTGCTTGTATTTTCTCGTTCATAGGGAACGACCTTCTCTCCTTTTGTTCCAACCCGCTGAACATGGCGTCTTGGATAGATCTTTTGGGCCTGGTGTCCACCAGCCCCATAGTCATTCTAATTGCCTTTATTAAGTTATCTGTTTCTTCAATGGGGAAACAGCTGCGACCCCCTTCTTCGGAGGACGAGGAGTCGGACCCTGAACTTCCCGAGTTAGATGAGGATGATGAAGGTTTGCTCTTCCTGTCGCTGAGGTCTGACTCGGGGTCTCTGGTCTTCTATTTCTTATGTTTTTTGCTTCATCTCTGAAGGGTTTTAACAGCATTTTCTACTTGGTGTTGGATTAGGTCCCTCAGATCGGAAGCGAACCTTGGGGATTCTTTACAAATCGTGTGGACAATGCACGCTTGGCAGAGCCTTTTTCCCCACCCTGTGGGAAGCTCTTCTTTACAGAGTGGGCAGATCTTATGGTTAACCTTCTGCGTGCACTTCTTTCCCTAAAAGAGAGGGACCCTAGTTACAGACTGTACGTTCACGTAGTCCACTTACCCTCCAAGCCGAAGAAAGATACCGGATTGGGAGGGACCACCGGGTCTGCTGAAGCCTTGTCTTTTGGGGCCACCGCCCCACTGGACTCCTTGCTGCGACGGGACTTTGAGCAGCTGCTGCTGTGTTGCTGCGTCTGGTCCTTGGGATCCTTCTTCCGGCGTTTCGGCTGTTGTGGCGACTGCCGCGATTGCCGCTAGCGTCCTGTATCTGAGGGCATATCCGGCTGTGACTGTTCCTCTGGAGGCTCGCTCATTTTCCCAGGAAACTCCCCTTTTTTTCTCTATGGGTGTGTGCTGCCACTTCCTCTTTCCCCGGCCTCCCAGAGATGCATTGCGCGCCTGGGCTGACGTCACTAAGCTCCGCCCCCGCTCGTGCGCTCGGAGATCCTTCCCAGAGATGCATTGCGGCGGTGGTGACGGCCACAGGCCCCTGCACGCCGCCCTGTGAGCGCGGCTCCCGCTCGCAGCGCTGCCTCAGCCCTAATCTACCGGGCTTCCCGTGCCCGCTGACGCCGCTGGAGGTGACGGCCGCAGCCTCACTGCCGTCCTGTGAGCGCGGGCTCCCGCTCGGCTGTCTCGGCCCCACTCCACCGGGCTTCCAGCACCTGCCGACGATGCTACCCTGGAGCGCTCCTCTCCTGGGGCTCCTGGGTGAGGTGGACTTTGGCAATAGTTCTGCCGCCTCACCCCTCCGCACACCCTGGAGGCCCGCTGACCTTCCAGCGGTGGCGCCTCGGGTCACCACCCCAGCCGGGACAGGGAACCCCCGCTGTCTTCCTCCAGACTGGTCGGCCCCGGCATCAACGACGACTGGTGAGTCCATAGGTTCCCTGTGGGGACAGGAAACCAACTGACGTGGGAGAGAGGTACCGCCTTTTTGTCTGTAGGTTTCCTGTCCCCGTGAGGTGGATCCCCTCTCCGTAGTGCCATCATGGGGGAAGGTGAAAAACGCATGCGTTTTTTTGCGCAAAAAAAAAGCGCAAAAAAACGCAAGTGTGAAACCAGCCTTAGTCATGAAGAAAAACCTGACACCCTCAACAGAATGCCTTGGCTATGTTCTCTTGGATGTTCTCAATCATGGCCCAAGTTTCAGCTAGACATAGAGGATACATCCAGCCCAGGGGTGGGGAGGTACTAGACTGAAGCTGGTACAGTCATAGGGTCTACGAGGTGGCATGACCTCTGCATTCTTCTCACAAAAGACGTCTGCAAAGGAGTGAAAATAGATAAGCAGAGAAACAATGTTCGAAGGCACAGAAGGCAGAGACTTGGACATTATCTTGGCAAGGCAGTTGGTAGCACAATTCGGTCTCCACTGTTGCAAAGGGTGCGACCGTGACCAGGCCCATGCAGGAGCTGGGCCCATTGATGCCAGCGTGTATTTCAGCTGGATGTGGACGACTCACATTGAGCTGAAATGTATTGCTGTGCAGAGATCCACCAGCTCCCTGAACTGCAATAAACCCAGCTGATCAATTTGATGCCGGCAGACGATGTCTGTGTGGGGATCCCAGGCAGCACATGGTAGAGCACCCCCCGTAACTGTAAAAGAATTCTGGTGAACATCATGGGTGAAAACAATCAATGTAAAGATAGAAATATCCTAAGTAACCACCCAAATTCAGGACAATTAAGAACAACTGCATAGTAAATGACAAAAGCAAAAAAGACAGCAGTCATAAAGTGCAAAAAAGCACTAACAATTTTATTAAACATATAACAAATGTTACCAGACGGACTGCAAAAAATGAGGCTAAAAGATGGAACCTGATGGATCACAACATCATAAAAAATTGCCCAAGGTGGGTTTGTCCATGTATAGAAGTATTCACAGAGGTATATATAAAATAGTTATGTGCTACAAGTAAAGTGTCCATATAGGACTACATAGAGTATCACCCATGCTACACAATCATGAACTCATGCATTAATTGGCATATATAAGCCACAGTCCCTTGCAGGTGCCACCGCAGGGTGAATACATAACCTTTTACATGTAACAGAATCACTGATCACTGATCACTGTGGACTGATGAAACAAAGATTGAGTTGTTTGGTCATACAAAAAGGCGTTATGCATGCGCTGTATTGTTGACCGATGCACAGTGACACCATCTGCAGCAAGATGATGCTGCAGGTCTTTGGAGGTGGTCTGTGGATTGTCCTTGACTGTTCTCACCATTTTTCTTCTCTGCCTTTCTGATATTTTTCTTGGCCTACCACTTCTGGGCTTAACAAGAACTGTACCTGTGTTCTTCCATTTCCTTACTATGTTCCTCACAGTGGAAACTGACAGGTTAAATCTCTGAGACAACTTTTTGTATCCTTCCCCTGAAAAGCTATGTTGAATAATCTTTGTTTTCAGATCATTTGAGAGTTGTTTTGAGGAGCCCATGATGCCACTCTTTATAGGAGAATCAAATAGGAGAACTACTTGCAAGTGGCCACTTTAAATACCTTTTCTCATGATTTGATACACCTGGCTATGAAGGTCAAAGCTCAATGAGGTTACAAAACCAATTTAGTGCTTCAGGAAGTCAGTAAAAAGTAGTTAGGAGTGTTCAAATCAAGAAAATGATAAGGGTGCCCATACTTTTGCACCGGTCAAATTTTGTTTAAATGCAGATTGCACATTTTCTGTTAGTACAATAAACCTCATTTGAATCCAGAAATATAACTGAGTCCATCAGTTATTAGATATATGAAACTGAAATACCTGTTGCAAAAACCAAAATTGTTATAAAGAAAAAAGGTTAACATTAATAGGGGTGCCCAAACTTTTACATATGACTGTATGTTTGGGGGCTATCTATTCCTTTGGGGTCTGCTCTGGGGCAGTTTAGATTTCCCCTTTCTTGCTTTAGGCTTAGTTAGCTCTCCGGCTGTGCCGAGACGTCTAGGATCATCGTAGGCACGCTCCACGGCTACTGCTAGTTGTGTGGATAGGATTAGGGGTCTGCAATCCGCTTAGTTACCAACCTCTCTGGTTTTCTGTGGCTTAGCTTGGACTTTCTCTCCTCCTCGGTGACCCAATCATAACAGGAGACATTATTATAGGAAGAGCTCCATAATGGAGGATATTACAAGAAGGGGCCCAGGATAGTGGACATTAACCCCTCTCTGCCATCCTACATACTATACCGTTCATGTGACCTGGGCCTGTCTTATTATGAACGGTATAGTACGTCATATCTTTAATGCGACACTGACTGAAGTCGCGAAGAATACATTAAAATTCCGGCTCCATCTTACCTGTGGGAAGATGGTGTTGGCATCCTGGGAGGTGTCCCTGCCCACCCGCACTCTCAATCGCTGTGATGGACTGTTCAACTGTGCTGTGCCCTGCCGGTGACCTGCCTAGGATCAGTGCTGTAAGAGCACCGATCCTAAGCCAGTGTCCAGGCATGGCCTGGAGCTGCTGATTGATGTAATCGTCGATCGCGCAAATCACAAGGCACAGCCGTGGTGTGACCACGGTGACCTGCCTAGGATCGGAGCTGTGAACTCTGATCCTAGGCCAGTGCCTAGCAACACCAGCGGCACCAGGGCCAGCTCTGATTGGTGTGATCAATGTCACCATCGATCACACCTATGACAGGTCACAGCAGCGGAATGACCGCTCTGTGACCTGTCTGACTGCTCTGCAGGTTCTCACACTAGCTGAAGATTCCTGCAGTCACACTGCTGGATCTCCTGCTGTACTGGGACTTGTGATGCAACAGAAGCCTGTGACACCACAATCCCTGCTGAAAAAAAGTAGAAAGAAGAAAGAGGACAAGACAGAAGAAATAAGGGACTACAACCATAAGTGTTTTGATCCCTGATCCCTGCCCGATCTCTCTTCATCCATCCCAATCCCCCATATCCCCTTGCCCCTTCTCTTTCCTCCTCTTTTTACCCTCCCTCCACACACCCCGTTGCCGCCGAAGGTTGATTGGTGATGCAGTTCACCGATCAACACTCATGCTCGCTTTTCTTTCTCACCCCCCTTTGTGCCACCTCCGTGCGCACATCCAGCAGCCACCGAACTTTGATAAGTGAAACAGTTCACTTATGAGAGCTCGTGCCTGCTGTTTTACACTTTTCTTTTCACAGACATTTTTTGCTCCCTGGTTGTGCTTTTTTTCTTTTAGCTTTTTCTTTTCAGATAAAAGTGTACACCAAACACAATCCCCCCCACACACAGAAACAGTTAAAAATAAAGTACTTGACACAAGCACCATATTCATAAAATAAAAAGTCCCGCCCGTCACGTTCGTCCCAACAGCTCTATTCAGTGGAGAAGGCATATGCTTTCCTTGCCTCCGACACTGATAGCGAGCGAGAGGATCCCACATTTCTTTATCCTCATCCTCTTCCTTCTCCTCATCTTCCTCCTCGGGTCCTGCGAAACCACCACACAGACGTCCCAGGACTGACAATGAGGCAACGCCCACCATTCCAGAAGATGAACCAGCACACCCCATTACGGACCCCGTATGGACCTCACCCCCCGAAAATTATGAGCCACTGATTCCTGATTTTGTGGCAGAATCAAGAATCAAGTTTGACACCACCGGCCTCACAGAAATAGACTTTTTAAAAGTCTTTTTCTCTGAGGATTTTGTAACCTCATAGCGGGCCAAACTCATTTATATGCTTGTCATTTTTTGGCACAAAACCCCGGTTCATCATTTTCTAACTGGTCTCATGTAGATGCAGTTGAAATGATGCAGTTTTGGGGTCCGGTCCTTCACATGGGGATCCTGAAGAAGCCAGAACTTTGGCAATACTGGAGTGTTGCTGTTTTATACTGCACTCCAGTGTTCCGAATGGTCATGGTCCAGACTCGTTTTGAGGCCATCCACAAATTCCTGCATTATACCAATAATGCACAGTGTCCCCCACGAGATGACCCCAACTTTGACCATTGTTTAAAGTTCGGCCGGTCATCGAACACGTGAACAAAAGTTTGCTGAAGTGCACGTGCCCCAATGGGACATTTGCGTGGATGAGTCCTTAGTACATTTTAAGGGAAGGCTCAAATTCCGTCATTACCTGCCCAGCAAGAGGGCCAGGTACGGAATTAAACTCTATAAGTTGTGTGAGAGTACCTCAGGTCACACCCACAGGTTTAGATTTTACGAAGGGAAGGACACCAGGATTGAACCCCTGAATGTCCCCCTGTCCTGGGAATGAGTGGGAAAATTGTGTGGGATTTGGTGCACCCACTGCTGGATAAAGTTTATCACCTCTACACTGATAACTTTTATACCAGCATCCCACTCTTCAAGTCCCTTTCTGCGTGAGGTACCACAGCCTTTGGTACTGTCCGCAAAAATCAGAGAGGCCTCCAGAAAATGCAACTTGGGCAGATGCTCAAAAGGGGTCACAGAAGAGCCCAATGTAACGACCACCTGCTGGTGGTCAAGTACAAGGACAAGAGGAAGGTGCTTCTCTTGACCACCATACACGGTGATGGCAGCGCTCTCAGCACTGTACGAGTACAAACCAGACTGTGTATTGGGGTACAACAAAAACATGGGGGGCGTTGCTCTCTGATCAACTCCTCAAACCGTACAGTGCTTTGAGAAAGGCCAATGTGTGGTACATAAAGCTGGCCATGCACATTGTATAAATGGCAATGCTCAACGCTTTCTTGCTGTTATGATGTGCAGGCCACATCAATACGTCGTACCTTCAGTTCCAGGAGGTTAAGGCCATGATATTTGGCACTCAGGATGAAGGGGGCCCCAGTACTTCCGGAGCTGAAGGTGCTCATATCGTACAAGGTCAGCATTTCCCGGGGTTGGAAAAAAAGGTAAGCAGCAAAAAAGGTGCCGAGTGTGTTACAAAAGGGGAATATGCAAGGACACCATTTATCAATGCAACACCTGCCCTGAAAACCTGGCCTGTGTATGAAAGATTGCTTCAAACTGTACCACACCTCCATGCACTACAAATTTACATAACCGGAAACAGTAGATTTGTTTCAAAAAGAGGGCACATCGAGATAAGTTCCTTGGGGGTCTAGTTTCCAAAAAGGGGGCACTTGTTGGGCATTGCCACTGTTTAGGCACATCTAGATAAGTTCCTTGGGGGGGTCTAGTTTTCAAAAAGGAGTCACTTGTGTTTTTTTTTACTGTTTAGGCACATCAGGGGCTCTTCAAATGCAACATGATGCCCGAAGGCCATTCCATCAAAGTCTGCAATTCCAAAGCACCACTACTTCCCTTCCGAGCCCTGGCGTGTGCCCAAACAGTAGTTTTTCCCACATATGGGGTATCAGCGTACTCAGGACAAATTGGACAACAACTTTTGGGGTCCAATTTCTCCTGTTACCCTTGGGAAAATTAAAAATAGGGGACTTAAAGATCATTTTTATGTGAAAAAAAATTATTTTTTATTTTCACAGCTGGGCGTTGTAAACTTTAATGAAACACTTGGGGGTTCAAAGTTCTCCCACACATCTCCTTAGGGGGTCTGGTTTCCAAAATGGGGTCACGTGTGGGGGGTTTCCACTGTTTAGGCACATCAGGGGCTCTCCAAAGGCGACATGGCATCCAATCTCAATTCCAGCCAATTTTGGTTTGAAAAAGTCAGACAACGCTTCTTCCCTTCCAAGCTCTGCCGTGCGCTCAAACAGTGGTTTTCCCCCACATATGGGGTATCGGTATTCTCAGGAGAAATTTCACAACAACTTTGTCTATTTTCTCCTTTTAACTTTGTGAAAATAAAATTGTTGCTAAAAGATCATTTTTGTGACTAAAAAGTTAAATGTTCATTTTTTCCTTCCATGTTGCTTCTGCTCCTGTGAAATACCTGAAGGGGTAATAATCTTTTTCAATGTGGTTTTGAGCAGCTTGAGGGGTGCAGTCTTTACAATGGTGTCACTTTTGGGTATTTTCTGCCACATAGACCCCTCAAAGTGACATCAAACGTGAAGTGGTCCTTTAAAAACTGGTTTTGTAAATTTTGTTGTAAAAATGAGAAATCGCTGGGCAATTTTTAACCCTTATAACTTCCTAACAAAAACAATTTTGTTTCCAAAATTGTGCTGATGTATGTAAAGTAGACATGTGGGAAATGTTATTTAATAATTATTCTGTGTGACATATTTCTCTGTTTTAAGGGCATAAAAATTCAAAGTTTGAAAAATGCAAAAATTTCCAAATGTTCGCCAAATTTGCATTTTTTACACAAATAAATGCAAGTTATATGGAAGAAATTTTACCACTTACGTGAAGTACAATATTTCTCGAAAAAACAATCTCAGAATCGCCAAGATCCGTTGAAGCATTTCAGAGTTATTACCTCATAAAGGGACAGTGGTCAGAATTGTAAAAATTGGCCCGGTCATTAACGTGCAAACCACCCTCAGGGGTAAAGGGGTTAATACTGGAAGGGGCCCAGGATGGTTGACATTATTGTAACATCTGTATCAGTGTCTGCCCTTCCTACCTCTGCTTCTGTTGCCAGGCCATGCTCTTGTTGCAGGTGATGTGGGGGGACAGTTCTAGTTTTGTGTTCTCCGACTTGTAGTCCCATCAATTCTGGGAGACATAGAGTTAACTTTTGTATGGTTTGGGTGGTGGTGCAAGCTATTTAAGATCCTGAAATCCTGTTGTCCATTACCAGTTATAGGGCTCATACTCATTTGCGAGAAATATGGATGAGTGCAATCTGATAAAAAATTCAAATTGCACTCAGACCAATGTTATTCTCATCTGCAATTTTTTTTCTCAGCTGAAATCAGACAGAAAAAAATCACAGCATGCTGCGTATTGGGTCATGTGCACACACTGAGTATTTGGTGAGATTTTTACCCCAGTATTTGTAAGCCAAAACCAGGAGTGGAACGGTCAGAGGAAAAGCATAGTAGAAACATTTGCACAACTTCTGCATTTTTCACCCACTCCAGGTTTTGGCTTACAAATACTGGGGTAAAAAACTCACCAAATACTGAACGTGTGCATGTGGCTTTGCTGCGTATCTTGGCCGAGACTCACCAATGCAAGTCAATGGTGCGAAAAAAAAAAAATATCGCACAGTACTCGCACCATACGAGTGCTGACCGATTTTTATGCACTGGTGTCCTTTGAAAAGCTGGCAATTCATGTGCGGCTACTGTATAATCACACTGACAGGTTAGAATAGACCAAATAGAATAGGTGTATGATATACACTCACTGGCCACTTTATTAGGTACACCATGCTAGTAACGGGTTGGACCCCCTTTTGCCTTCAGAACTGCCTCAATTCTTCGTGGCAGAGATTCAACAAGGTGCTGGAAGCATTCCTCAGAGATTTTGGACCATATTGACATGATGGCATCACACAGTTGGCGCAGATTTGTCGGCTGCACATCCCTGATGCGAATCTCCCGTTCCACCACATCCCAAAGATGCTCTATTGGATTGAGATCTGGTGACTGAGGAGGCCATTTGAGTACAGTAAACTCATTGTCATGTTCAAGAAACCAATCTGAGATGATTCGAGCTTTATGACATGGCGCATTATCCTGCTGAAAGTAGCCATCAGATGTTGGGTACATTGTGGTCATAAAGGGATGGACATGGTCAGCAACAATACTCAGGTAGGCTGTGGCGTTGCAACGATGCTCAATTGGTACCAAGGGGCCCAAAGAGTGCCCAGAAAAAATTCCCCACACCATGACACCACCACCACCAGCCTGAACCGTTGATACAAGGCAGGATGGATCCATGCTTTCATGTTGTTTACGCCAAATTCTGACCCTACCATCCGAATGTCGCAGCAGAAATCGAGACTCATCAGACCAGGCAACGTTTTTCCAATCTTCTACTGTCCAATTTCGATGAGCTTGTGCAAATTGTAGCCTCAGTTTCCTGTTCTTAGCTGAGAGGAGTGGTACCCGGTGTGGTCTTCTGCTGCTGTAGCCCATCTGCCTCAAAGTTCGACGCACTGTGCGTTCAGAGATGCTCTTCTGCCTACCTTGGTTGTAACGGGTGGCAATTTGAGTCACTGTTGCCTTTCTATCAGCTCGAACCAGTCTGCCCATTCTCCTCTGACCTCTGGCATCAACATGGCATTTCCGGCCACAGAACTGCCGCTCACTGGATTTTTTTTCTTTTTCGGACCATTCTCTGTAAACCCTAGAGATGGTTGTGCGTGAAAATCCCAGTAGATCAGCAGTTTCTGAAATACTCAGACCAGCCCTTCTGGCACCAACAATCATGCCACGTTCAAAGGCACTCAAATCACCTTTCTTCCCCATACTGATGCTCGGTTTGAACTGCAGGAGATTGTCTTGACCATGTCTACATGCCTAAATGCACTGAGTTGCCGCCATGTGATTGGCTGATTAGAAATTAAGTCTTAACACACAGTTGGACAGGTGTACCTAATAAAGTGGCCAGTGAGTGTATACACACACCTATTCTATATATATATATATATATATATATATAGGGACTCACACACAAGCCATATCTTGGCCATGTACAGTTTACAACTAGGAGCTGTGCTAAATGCAACCGTCCCGGCTGTAAACTACTGCTGAATGAATGAGATGATGCCAGCGCTTGCTTCAGAGACAAAGGGTGACTTCACTGCGTCTGCTCTCCCTGCCAGCCTGACCTGTGCTGAATTCTGGAGCGTGGGAGAATGAACTGGCATTTTCCCATGCTCAAGAGTTCAGTGTGCATCAGGCTGTGAAGACTAGCGGTGACGTCACTGATGCTGCGCTGCCTCACATCATGACCTACGCTGATCACTTGAGCATGGGAAAGTGCCAGTTCATTCTCTCACGCTCCAGCGTGGGTCAGGCCGGCACGGAGGGCAGACTCAGTGACATCAGCGCTTGTCTCTGAATCAAGCGCTGGCAGCTTCTTATTCATTCAACAGTAGTTTACAGCCATAATGGTATAGATTATGGCGTGCGACTGAACGCCAGACAGGGCGGCACGGTGGCTCAGTGGTTAGCGCTGCAGCCTTGCAGCGCTGGGGTCCTGGGTTCGAATCCCACCAAGGACAACATCTGCAAGGAGTTTGTATGTTCTCCCCGTGTTTGCGTGGGTTTCCTCCGGGTACTCCGGTTTCCTCCCACATTCTAAAGACATACTGATAGGGAATTTAGATTGTGAGCCCCATCGGGGACAGTGATGATAATATGTGCAAATTGTAAAGCGCTGCGGAATATGTTAGCGCTATATAAAAATAAAGATTATTATTATTATATTGTTGGTTTGTTATTTTTTAATTTTTTATAGAAGATTGAGGGCGTCGCTTGGATTAGGAGAACAATAAAGATGGCAAACTGTGTTCATTGTTTTATTTCATTAAAAGACTTTATTCTGGCTGTGTGTTTTTTTAACCCTTTCACAACTCTAGGATTCATAATGGATATGTGTCTTATTGACACCTCTCCATTACTAAGCCGGGCTTTATGTCACCTTACAATTCAAAGGTGGCATCAACCCCCAACTATTACCCCATATGCCACCATTACAAGGCAGTGGGAAGAGATAGGCTAAGTGCCAGAATTGGCGCATTTTAGAGATGCGCCATTTCTGGGGCGGCTGGGCACAGATGTTTGTAGCTGAGAGGGGGCCAATAAGCATGGTCCCTTCCTAGGCTATGAATATCTGCCCCCAATTGCTGGCTTTCCCTCTCTGGCACAGAAAATTGCGCGGGAGCCCACACCATTTTTTTCCCCCCAAAAAAAATTTATTAATTACATACATGTCCCATTATTTGCACAAACACTATACTAATTGGATTGGTCACTGAAATATACATATCTAACTATTCTGCATGTGTTTACTGTATGTAAGCCATATCTTCTATCTATGTAAGCCGACAAATGAATTCTTCTATGTATCTCTCTATGAAATATAAATACACACACACACATATATCAAAAATTGAAAAAACAGCACAAAATGGAAAAAGGATTCGGGTGCAGGCCCTCCAGTTACATACCAAACCTCCAAATAGTCCATCGAAAAAGAGAGCAGCACACCATAGTAGTTTTCAATTAAGTGCTTTTTTTAATAGCCCATATGGCTATGTGCCCATGCAGCAATGTTTCGGTTCAATGAGTATGAACCTTTTTCAAGCATTGAACCGAAACGTTGCTGCATGGGCACATAGCCATATGGGCTATTAAAAAAAGCACTTAATTGAAAACTACTATGGTGTGCTGCTTTCTTTTTTGATGGACTGTTTGGAGGTTTGGTATGTTACTGGAGGGCCTGCACCCGAATCCTTTTTCTATTTTGTGCTGTTTTTTCAATTTTTTTCTCTCTCTCTCTCTCTCTCTCTCTCTCTCTATATATATATATATGTGGCGCCCCTTAGGCTCAGTCACCACAGAGGTACTGCACCTCCTCCTGAGGTGTGGTGCCCCACCATCCAGGTAAGGTGGAGACTCCTGACCACACTCCAACACCTGCACCCCACACCACAAAGTAGTGTAGGAAAGCACCTTCGGCGGCTCCCTGCTTGGTGTATAGCAAAGCACCCATTGGTGGCTCCCTGCTTGGAACACGAAACGTGCTGGGAAGTGGGTGGAGTTAGTTTACATTACAAGGAGCGGGAAGAGTTTAGGATTAGAGGTCAGTTGGTTAGAGAGTTGGAGAGAAGAACCCCGGAGAGAGGGATGGATGGATGGAGGTGCTGCAGCGGATCCCAGTGACCTGGGTCTGCTGGCATGGGAGAGGAAGAAAAAGAGCAACGTAGCCTGAAAGCCTGATTCTCCATAGAAGGAAAGATTAGTACAGAACGTGAGGAGTAAGAGAGAAGAGAGGACATGGGTTAGAAGAGCATCCTGCCTAGAAGTTCTAAGCGCAAGGCCGGGGCCTGGTCCCCGAGGTTGTAAGGATACTAATGGTCCTGCGGCAGACACCGGAGGAATAGAAGAAGTGACCACTTTATTCCCACACAAGGGCACAACAGCAACTGGATAGTGAGCCGGGACTTAGTAGCAAGGAGTCCCCGAAGCAGGCTACAGCTGTCTGCCGTACGAGTAGAGTTCATAAGAACATTGGACAGGAGGCACTCCAGTGTAACTCAGTACTAGGAGTACTTCACTTAAAGGTGCTATAAGAGGAGACGTTCAGAAAGACACATGTTGGCGGAGTGTTGGAAAGGAGTATTCCATCTGGCCTGAAGGTTGACTGAGTCCCTGACCCGGAAGACACGGCACGGAGGCAGGCACCTGTTTGTACAACAGACTGTGAGTAAAGCTTTGGAACTACATACTCTGGTGTCCTCCACTCATTCCTGCGCCAACCTGCCCAGCACTGCTGCACCCTCTGCGCCTGACACTACACCATCTGCGTGTCACCTCACCTACACTGCCCTGGGACTACAGCCCTGCCTGTGGAGGGCTATAACATCATTGCTGCACCACACCACCACACCATCTGTCCCAGTGGATCTGTCTGCAGCATCGTCTTACATCTTCATTGCCGAACACCACACGTGGCGTCACGAATCACTGATAAACTTTCACTACCATAAGCACACTGAAACAACTCTCCTTTACAATGAACGCCCTGGGCCACGGGCCGGGCCACAGTTGCCGTGACATCTCCCATTGAGGGTCATCGGGCCCGGTACCGAGTACCCCACAGCCCTGGGAGGGCGGCCCATATATATATATATATATATATATATATATATATATATATATATATATACACACCTATTCTATGTGCATATATGTATTCTATCTATTCTATTCCATTCTATTCTATACTGTACGCGGCAGCTCATTTGCTGGATTTTACTCAATTTTTTTTTTTTGGAGGAAAATTTGATTTTAAAACGATGTGTACAGTTGTGTATTACAATGCGATTTTAACATGAGCTTTTACATGCTGCTGTATGTAAAAGCTCATGTTAAAATCACATTGCATATGCATGTCATACGGATGTACCGTGCAAAAAAAAAAAAAAAAATTATCTCAGAAATCGCATTACACTCGCATGACACTCGTCTGATTTTTCAGTCCAGAAATCGGACCGTTTTTTTTCACATACTGTATGTGTATGAGCCCATATTCTGACTTTCTTCCATGTAACTTGCTTTGTTTTATCCCAGTGGAGAGTCCTATCTTTTGACTATTCTTATTTTTCACAGTTTTGTCCTTGTACCGATTTCCTGATTCTGGAATTCTAACTACCTGCTTGCAACCTGATTTTGTCATTGATGCAACTTTTCAGCTTTTACCCTGCTTGGCAACCTTTCTTGCCTAAGGATGGCAGCCTTTTCATGGTAGCTATCAACTCTATCCCATTGTAAAACCAGATAGGGCTTAAAGGGTATCGGGGTTTCTCTGGAATCTGTCAGATGGATCGGCTTGCTCCATGTATGTCCGAGGTAGCTATTTTGAGCCTACGGCCTCTGACAGGCATAATAATTATTGCAAGAAGGGGCCCAGGATGGGGGATATTATATTAAGGGGCCCATGATGAGATATATACAGTATATATATATGTACAGCTGTGGCCAAAAGTATTGACACCCCTGCAATTTTGTCAGATAATACTCAGTTTCTTCCTGAAAATGATTGCAAACACAAATTCTTTGTTATTATTATCTTCATTTAATTTGTTTTAAATGAAAAACACAAAAAGAATTGTCCTAAAGCCAAATTGGAAATAATTCTACACCAAACATAAAAAAGAGGGTGGACAAAAGTATCAGCACTGTTCGAAAAATCATGTGATGCTTCTCTAATTTGTGTAATTAACAGCACCTGTAACTTACCTGTCGCACCTAACAGGTGTTGGCAATAACTAAATCACACTTGCAGCCAGTTGACATGGATTAAAGTTGACTTATCCTCTGTCCTGTGTCCTTGTGTGTACCACATTGAGCATGGAGAAAAGAAAGAAGACCAAAGAACTGTCTGAGGACTTGAGAAACCAAATTGTGAGGAAGCATGAGCAATCTCAAGGCTACAAGTCCATCTCCAAAGACCTGAATGTTCCTGTGTCTACCGTGCGCAGTGTCATCAAGAAGTTTAAAGCCCATGGCACTGTGGCTAACCTCCCTAGATGTGGACGGAAAAGAAAAATTGACAAGAGATTTCAACGCAAGATTGTGCGGATGTTGGATAAAGAGCCTCGACTAACATCCAAACAAGTTCAAGCTGCCCTGCAGTCCGAGGGTACAACAGTGTCAACCCGTACTATCCATCGGCGTCTGAATGAAAAGGGACTGTATGGTAGGAGACCCAGGAAGACCCCACTTCTTACCCCGAGACATAAAAAAGCCAGGCTGGAGTTTGCCAAAACTTACCTGATAAAGCCTAAAACGTTTTGGAAGAATGTTCTCTGGTCAGATGAGACAGAAGTAGAGCTTTTTGGGCAAAGGCATCAACATAGAGTTTACAGGAGAAAAAAGAGGCATTCAAAGAAAAAAACACGGTCCCTACAGTCAAACATGGCGGAGGTTCCCTGATGTTTTGGGGTTGCTTTGCTGCCTCTGGCACTGGACTGCTTGACCGTGTGCATGGCATTATGAAGTCTGAAGACTACCAACAAATTTTGCAGCATAATGTAGGGCCCAGTGTGAGAAAGCTGGGTCTCCCTCAGAGGTCATGGGTCTTCCAGCAGGACAATGACCCAAAACACACTTCAAAAAGCACTAGAAAATGGTTTGAGAGAAAGCACTGGAGACTTCTAAGGTGGCCAGCAATGAGTCCAGACCTGAATCCCATAGAACACCTGTGGAGAGATCTAAAAACGGCAGTTTGGAGAAGGCACCCTTCTAATATCAGGGACCTGGAGCAGTTTGCTAAAGAAGAATGGTCTAAAATTCCAGCAGAGCATTGTAAGAAACTCATTGATGGTTACCGGAAGCGGTTGGTCGCAGTTATTTTGGCTAAAGGTTGTGCAACCAAGTATTAGGCTGAGGGTGCCAATACTTTTGTATGGCCCATTTTTGGAGTTTTGTGTGAAATGATCAATGTTTTGCTTTTTGCTTCATTCTCTTTTGTGTTTTTTCATTTAAGACAAATTAAATGACGATAATAATACCAAAGAATTTGTGATTGCAATCATTTTCAGGAAGAAACTGAGTATTATCTGACAAAATTGCAGGGGTGTCAATACTTTTGGCCACAACTGTATATATATATTTGCCTTATCATGTCTGTCTGTAACCGAAATCCCGCTGCGCTGATTGGTTGTGGCCTGGCGGGGGCCTGGCGGCCGTGACCAATCAGCAACAGGCGCAGTCCGCAATTAGCAGGACGCATGCCACCGCTACCGTGCCGTCGGGTCATCTCCAGGCGCACGGGCGTCAGCAGCGACGCAGCCGGAGATGTCCGGCGCTAGGCGGTACCCAGGTTCCGGAGGAGAAGAGACTCCTTCGGATCCTCGGTACCATAAACGTGTAAAAAATAGAATTAAAATAAAAAATAGTGATCTACTCACCTTCCGACGGCCCCCGGAATCTGTCCCTCTTCTCCACGCTGCCGGCATCTTCCGTTCCCAGTACTGCTTTGCGTGAAATACCGCTGATGATGTCACGCTCTCGCGAGAGGACGTCAGCAGCGGTCTTTGGCGCAAAGCAGTACTGGGAATGGAAGATGCCGGCAGTGTGGAGAGGAGGGACAGATTCCGGGGGCCGTCAGATGGTAAGTATATCGCATTTTTTATTTTAATCTGCCGCTGGCCATATTCTAGAGTACCCGAGGCTTTAGAATCGGGCCAGCAGCTAGTAAGTATATAATCAGTATATAGTAAGAACTGGAATTGTAAACCAATGGTGGGTGGCAGACAAATTTTTTATTTTGCACTGGGAAACAGAGTCAACTGAGAAAACAAACAGTAAACATAGTGGGAAAAAATTCATGTGGAGCAGAACATATGTGCAGGAGAAACCTCTCATAGACACTGGTAGAGAATAATTGAAATAGCTAGAGGAAAGTCTTGAGAGCCATAGAACACACAATGCTATTTGTTTAGCGGCTTGATCTGGACTATTTCACCCAAAGACAAAGAGAAGATGCCATGTTCTAAAGAATAAAATGTTCAATGATGGCTTTTGGACAGCCTACTGACATTGAGCTTACAGATCCCAATTGACCAACACCTACTGTTCACACAATCAACAATTGGAGACTCTATTATGAACACGATGCTTCAAGAGAACCTGTTAAACTGAGTACATCCTCCAACTGTGTTACAAACGATGCAGTGTTGCATTTATTGTGTGCTCCAACTATTAAATAGGAAGGGACACAGGGAAGGGACCTCTCTGTAGATGTTTGCTTCTCCCTGCCCTCTATGATGTGACAGAGTTTTGATAGCATGTTTCATAGAGGAGAAAGAGCAAGCATCCACAGAGGAGTTCTATGGTATACGCCCAGTTCGTTAAAGGGAATATTTGCATCTTTATTATCATGCAAAGAAAACCCTGTTAGGGAGAGATCAGACAAATTGCGGCGCCCTAAGTGCGTAAACACAATATGGAAGTCTTTAAAGGGTGCACAATTTTGTGCACTCACCTGATAGAAGACAAATATGGCTTTAGATTGTGTATCCTCAAAAATCCTTCCTTCTGGGATACTTCTCAATAGACAGGGCTTGCAGCTTGCCTCGGGTGGATCCAAGTGAAAGAGCCAGATTCAGGCTCACACGGGATGAGTAAATCAAGAAAGGCACATCCAGCCCATGAATGGCAGCACTTCCCAGGACTCACATCCAAAGATGATAGCTCATATCTTTTTTATTTGATAGGTTAAAAAAAGGAGATACAACGCATTTCGGATGCAGTGTATATCCTTCATCATGTATCATAAAAACACAGCACAAATCCTAATAGTATAAAATTCAGTTACACTTATATATAGCAGCAACCTTTTATCCCAGTCTCAGAAACTTGATTTAGGGTGTGGACCAAGTTCAGGAACACACCCACTGATTGATCCAACCTTGACAACATAGATGCAAGAAGACGAAAAGAAAAAAAAAACCCAGAGTAAAAAACCCAGAGGGAAAAAAAAAAGCCCAGAGGAAAAAAAAAACACAGAAAAAAAAAGGCAACGTTCAAACTCTCTCTATGTTATCATTCAATCCATTTGGATATAATGTTCCCAGACGATATATCCAAAATGTTTCTTTCCAGTTTAATAGAGCATTCCTATTTGCAACACCAGAGGGTATCTGTTCCACCGGAGTTACTTTTATGTTAAAAATTTTGTTATGTTTAATTAGCAGATGCCTTGAGAGACTATGTTTTAAAAAGCCGTTTTTTGCTCTATTTCTGTGACCATTAATGCGGGACCGCAGTGTCTGCACAGTGCATCCCACATATTGCAAACCGCAACTGCATGTGATGACATACAACAAAATCACTGCTACAGGTGAGTCTTTATGAAATCTCAAAGACCTCACCAGTACTATTACATTTGATAGTTTTAGCCCTGTAATCTAGGATCCCACAGGTACAACATTTTTTGGAGGTGCATTTAAAAACTCTGGTTCCTTGAGAAACATCACAAAAAATTTGATCAGTACTTTTTTTAATGTTTTTTCCTTCTGAATCCAACTGTTTTTTTAATTTACTGGGGGCCACCAAATTTTTCAAAGTTTTCCCCCTTCTATATGTAATCCCTGGTTTATCAGGGAGATATTTTCCCAAAACAGGGTCACGCTTCAAGATATACCAATATTTTGAAAGCACAGTTCCCCTATTGAATGTTGTCACAAAATTCAATTTCCAGCGATCATCACTTTTTTCTTTACCAATGGTCAAATTATCCCCCTTCCTATTTTTTCCTTTTAAACATTCCTCCTGCGTTTTTACTTTGCTATACCTATATGCACTATTTATCAAATTTTTTGGGTATCTTTTTTCCTTAAATTTTCTTTTTAGAGTTTTAGACTGAGCAACATAATCAGATTCTCTCACACAATTCTTTCTTATACGAAAAAATTGGCTGTGGGGTATATTAACATTCCATTTTTTATAATGTGCACTGTTGAAATCTAAAAAGCCATTTGAATCCACCTTTTTAAAGTGGGTTTTTGTAATATTTTTTTTCCCACTATGGCTCATCTCTAGATCAAGAAACACCATTTTTTCTTTATTAATTTGTGATGTAAAGGTAATCACCCAGGTGTTATTATTGAGCTCCTTTATTAGCTGTGCCGCTTCCTCCTCTGTCCCCTTCCATATAATAATCAGATCATCAATGAAGCGCTTATAAAGCCTTATTTTGTCATTGAAAACAGGCTTAGGCCTGTTTCACACTTGCTTTTTTTTGCAGCGCGTTTTTCCCGCAAAAAAACGCATTGAAAAACGCATACAAAAGCATACAACTGCTGCGTTTTTTTCAAGCATTTTTATGAGCATGCATGAAAAAAACGCAGCGTTTTTATGCGTTTGTATGCGTTTTTAGTGCGTTTTTACCGCGTTTGCGTTTTTTTCCAACATTAGGTGGCCCCTCACACTAACCCAAACCATGACTTTACTAACCCTAACCCTGACCCTAACCCTAACCCTAACCCTAACCCTGACCCTAACCCTAACCCTTAACCAATCCATACTTAACCCTAACCCTGACCCTAACCCTTAACCAAACCATACTTAACCCTAACCCAAACCCTAACTAACCTTAACCCTAACCCTGACCCTAACCCTAACCCTGACCCTAACCCTAACCCTAACCCTTAACCAAACCATACTTAACCCTAACCCTGATCCTAACCCTTAACCAAACCATACTTAACCCTAACCCAAACCCTAACTAACCTTAACCCTAACCCTAACCCTGACCCTAACCCTAACCCTAACCCTAACCCTGACCCTAACCCTTAACCAAACCATACTTAACCCTAACCCTGACCCTAACCCTGACCCTAACCCTAACCCTAACCCTAACCCTGACCCTAACCCTTAACCAAACCATACTTAACCCTAACCCTAACCCTTAACCAAACCATACTTAACCCTAACCCTGACCCTAACCCTTAACCAAACCATACTTAACCCTAACCCAAACCCTAACTAACCTTAACCCTAACCCTAACCCTGACCCTAACCCTAACCCTAACCCTAACCCTGACCCTAACCCTTAACCAAACCATACTTAACCCTAACCCTGACCCTAACCCTGACCCTAACCCTAACCCTAACCCTGACCCTAACCCTAACCCTGACCCTAACCCTTAACCAAACCATACTTAACCCTAACCCTGACCCTAACCCTTAACCAAACCATACTTAACCCTAACCCAAACCCTAACTAACCTTAACCCTAACCCTAACCCTGACCCTAACCCTAACCCTAACCCTGACACTAACCCTAACCCTTAACCAAACCATACTTAACCCTAACCCTGACCCTAACCCTTAACCAAACCATACTTAACACTAACCCAAACCCTAACTAACCTTAACCCTAACCCTGACCCTAACCCTAACCCTAACCCTAACCCTGACCCTAACCCTTAACCAAACCATACTTAACCCTAACCCTGACCCTAACCCTGACCCTAACCCTAACCCTAACCCTGACCCTAACCCTTAACCAAACCATACTTAACCCTGACCCTAACCCTAACCCTAACCCTGACCCTAACCCTTAACCAAACCATACTTAACCCTAACCCTGACCCTAACCCTAACCCTAACCCTGACCCTAACCCTAACCCTAAACCCCCTTAACTAACCCTAACTCTAACCCAAACCCCTAAATTCCATGGTTAACAAAAAAAAAACGCATGTGCAAAAAAACGCATACATAAGCATGCCAATGCGCACATATGCGCACCCATAGACTTATATTGGGTGTCTTGCTGTAAAAAAACGCATTGCGCGCGCATGCGTTTTTTTGGGGCAAATCGGACGCACAAAAAATGCAACAAGTTGCATTTTGTGCGCCCGAGCGCATATCGCAAAAAAAACGCTTGCGCGGTAAAACGCGTACAAACGCATGTGTATGCGCACATAAGCGCATCCCATGCAAAGTATAGGGAAAAAAAATGCATGCGCTATTTAGCGCTAAATTACCGCGAAAAAAAACGCAAATGTGAAACCAGCCTTAGAGAGTGACGATGAGGACTCGAATCGCCCCATGAATAAGTTTGCGAAACTTGGCGCAACCCGAGTCCCCATCGCGGTGCCGAGCAACTGTAAATACAGTATGCCTTCAAAAATGAACACATTGTGTTCAAGAATGAATTTAAGACCCTTTAACAGAAAATCTCTTTGTTCAGGGAGCATCTCTGTCTTTGCTAAATAAAAACCCACCGCATTTACCCCCATTTCGTGATCTATGTTGGAATATAATGAATTTACATCCAACGAGATGACGGAATAGTTATCTTCCCATTCAATATCCCTCAGTTCCTCGATTAATTGTGTGGAATCTCTCAAATATGAAGGAAGAGACTTTACTAGATCTTGTAAAAACAAGTCAATATAATGAGAAAGGTGACAAGTCAAAGACCCAATTCCTGATATAGTCAATCTGCTAGGTGGTTTTTCAGGGTTCTTATGCAATTTTGGTAAATGATAAATGGTTGGTAAATGGTTGATAAATGGTTGGCGCAGGATTTGTTAAAAACTTTTTTTTCGGTTTTATTAAGAATATTCCTCTCATAGGCTTCCTTGATCATATGGTGATAGTCCCGGACAAAGCATTGTGTAGGATCTTCTTTTAAAATTTTATAATATCTTGTATCAGACAATATGTTCAAAGCTTCCTCAATATAGTCAGATCTGTTATGCACAACTACTCCCCCCCTTTATCAGCTTGTCTTATTAGTATATCTGTATTTTTTCTCAATTCCTCCAATGCCACTTTTTCTCTTTTAGGCCGGAGTCACACTAGCGATAAAATCGGATGAATGCTATGCGATTAAAAATCGCATTGCATTCGTCCCAATGTTATTCAATGGTCCTGCTCCCATCATGCTTTTTTTATCAGATCCGTTCCTCGGACCGAGACAATCGCAGCATGCTGCGATTGTCACCGATTTTCGGATCGGATTCGCCAATGCAAGTCTATGGATGCGATTAAAAATCGCATTGAAAACGCACCACACGTGTGACTTGCGATTAAATCGCAAGACTTCTCTAGGTCAACAGGAAAGAGCATCAGGCATTGGCATTGGATGTCAATTTGATGCTTAGATGCGAATAGAATCGGTTCATCGCCAGAAATTCTGATGACAGACGGATCCCTGGACAAGAAATCTTTGTGCGATTTCATACCATTAAAATCGGTCCGAATTTTTAATGGTTGTGTGTGACTCCAGCCTTAGAGATATTGTTCTCCTTTTTTACCTTATTTTTCCCAATTCCATGCTTTTCGATTTTATTTTTATTATTATTTTCCCACTTTCTAAATTCTTCAGATACTAATGAAAAAAAAGTGTCTATATTTGATCCTCTGTGTTGATAAGGATTAAATTGAGATTTTGGGTGTACCTCCTTGTGGATATATTTACTTTCTTTGTTTGTCTCTGTTGGGATCAGTATTTTTTTGAGATCCCCAATGTCCCATTTTTTTCAGTCAACAAGAAATGCCTTTTAAGAGTAAGTTTGCGAGTGTATGCATTTAAATCGATAAAAAGATCAAATGCATTCTTGAGCAGGGTAGAAATTTAGTCCCCTACTTAAAATTTCCATTTCTGAAGAGGATAAAATGTGGGATGATAAATTAAATATTTTAACCAGAGACAGATTTGGTTGTTTATTAGTTTCTGGGATCCTTGTTTTTTTTTATATAATCTCAGATTTCTATTAGATCCCTTTCCTCTTTTTGCTCTTGCTCTACTTTTCTTTTTTTGGACCTTGATATTACAGCCGGTGTGAAGTAATTTGTAATATGATTCTTTTGTATTGGACTTAAAATTTGGGCTGTTTGTGAGGAGCTGGTTAGGGGTGGTAAAATTATTTCTGAAACACTTGGACGTGTGGGACCTATCTCTAAAAAAGAGATGTTGGATATTACTGAGGATGGGGATGGTGTAGGCGCTTGTATTACTGTGGTAAATGTAGATGAGGATTCTGTATTGTCATGGATAGTTAGTTCATTTATATCAAATTCAAAATTGGAAATTTCCAACCTGTGGGGAACAGTTGGAATTTCCAATGGGGGAAGTCGTGGATTGGGGGGGGAGGTAATGTTGGAGCATTTTTCATTACAATGATCCTGGGCTCTAATGGAATGGTTTTTTCAATGGGTGGAGGCTTTTTCTTTTGTACATTTCTATTAGGTATAGTGTGTGATTTTTGGGGGTAGACGTATTAAGAGGTAATTTAATTTGAGAGATAGTGATTTCAACATCAAGTATATTTTTTATATTTGAATTGGTTATAATCCTTGTTTGTTTTACATCTAATTTCTGTGGGACCAGGACTTCTGTTCTTAAATTACCAGGGTTTTTCTTTATAGGTTCATTGATACCTATCAGGTTTTTATTCCTGATTGGTTCCTTTGATATTGGTTTAGCTTTAACGGTATCCCTGAAAAAAATTTTATTTTTACATTTACTAGATCATTTTCAAATACTTCGAGTTTCCTAGTAATGTCATCATTCACCAAATTAAAAAAATGTAAACTTTTAAACCTTGGTTGTAGAAGTCAGGGGAAGATCCAAGGCATTAGGCTTGGCTATAAGCCTTGAGATGAAGAGAAGAATGAACCTCCAGGCTTGGAGCCTGGAGGGGGTCAGGAGACCCCTCACATGAGGTCTTCTCTGGGTCACATCATGAACCAGACTCCTCAGGGAACCTTCCAGAACCCTGTTTTGTCTCCACAGAGACTGGAGGTAGCTCCTCCCATTGAGCCTCGGTGACAGGGTCACCGACCAATAGGATAGCTCTCAATTCTTGTGTCAGACTTCACATTGTGAGATTAATATATAAATCATGAATATATGAGATTAGTGAGTAATGGATTCATTTAAACCATATAACAGTAAAAGGATAATTTAGGGGTGAGTTAAAGTATACAAAAGCTACTCATAGTCCAAGGTTACTTAAAAGTCACTAGACTTCAAACCCTATATCAGCACTCAGAATATTCTGAAAGCAGAGCAAAAGAGAACACTGATAAAGGAATAAGAATCCAGCACACCCCCCGGCCAGGGATGGCTGACCTCAAAAAACAAGGTAAACAAAACCAAAACTAATAAGTTCAATAGCAGAGCAAAAACTTATCTTTGGGAAGCAGGAATCAGACTGGTCTCCAAGAATCCAGCAGAGAAATCACCAGCCACTCAGAAGGGCGTCGGCTGCCTTATATCCAGTCTGAAGTTCCTGTTACCCAGTCACAATCCACCAGATCAGGTGTTTGGTTTCTTTCATCCAAATCAGCCTCACTACCTTCCTTCACCAGAAGAGGGAGATCCTCGGACACAAAAGGTGAATGAACAGATGAGCTCACAACAGTACCTCCCCCTTGAGGAGGGGTCACTGAACCCTCATCCAAGCCACCAGGCCGATCAGGATGAGCCCGATGAAAAGCACGCACCAATCTTTCGGCATGAATATCAGAGGCAGAGACCCAGGAATTATCCTCCTGACCATAACCCTTCCACTTAACCAAATACTGGAGTCTCCGTCTAGCCAGACGGGAATCCAGTATCTTCTCTACCTCATATTCCATGTTACCTTCAACCAACACAGGGTCAGGAGGTGCCGCCATAGGAACCACTGGTTCAACAAACCTCTTCAACAAGAACTTATGAAACACATTATGAATCTTAAATGTGACAGGAAGAGCCAACCGAAAAGAGACCGGATTAATAATCTCCAAAATCTTGTAAGGTCCAATAAATCTAGGTTTAAACTTTGGAGAAGCCACTTTCATAGAGATATTCTTTGAGGACAACCAGACCATATCACCCACCTTAAACCGGGGACCAATGGTCCTATGCCGGTTAGAAAACCGCTGGGCCTTTTCCTGGGAAAGAGACAACTTATCCACCACTTGGTCCCAAATCTGCTGCATTCTTTCCACCACAGTGTCAACCCCTGGACAGGCAGAAGACTCCACCTGCCCTGAAGAAAATCGAGGATGAAACCCAAAGTTACAGAAAAAGGGTGACATCAAAGTGGCAGAACTAGCTCTATTATTTAAAGCAAATTCGGCCAAGGGTAAAAATGAGACCCAATCATCCTGATCAGCAGATATAAAACATCTCAAATAAGCCTCCAAAGTCTGATTTGTTCTCTCCGTCTGCCCATTGGTCTGAGGGTGAAATGCAGAGGAGAAGGACAACTGAATTCCCAACTTGGAACAAAAGGTCCTCCAGAATCTAGAGACAAACTGAACTCCTCTGTCCGATACAATGTTCTCAGGAATCCCGTGCAAGCGAACCACCTGTTGCAAAAACAAGGGCACCAACTCTGAGGAAGATGGCAACTTAGGGAGTGGTACAAGATGGACCATCTTAGAGAATCTATCTCAAATCACCCAGATAACAGTCATCCTCTGAGAAACAGGCAGATCAGAAATAAAATCCATTGAAATATGGGTCCATGGCCTCCTGGGCACCGGCAAGGGCATCAACAACCCACTAGAACGAGAACAAGGCTTAGATCGGGAGCAAGTCCCACAGGACTGCACAAAATTTCTGACATCACGAGACAAGGCAGGCCACCAAAAAGACCGACTCACCAAATCTCTAGTACCAAAAACACCTGGATGACCAGCCAGCGCGGAGCAATAAACCTCAGACATCACTTTCCTCCTCCACTGGTCAGGAACATACAACCTACCACTGGGACAACGCTCAGGCTTATCCTCCTGAAACTTCTCCAGAGCACGTCTCAAATCGAGCGAGATGGCAGAAAGAACCACCCCCTCACCTAAGATGGTAGCAGGCTTGGTCACAATAGGAAAATCAGCCAAAAAACGCCTAGAGAGGGCATCAGCCTTAGCGTTCTTAGTGCCCGGAAGAAAGGAGACCACAAAATCAAAACGTGTGAAAAACAAGGCCCTCCTGGCCTGTCTCGGATTCAAGCGTTTAGCCGACTCAAGGTAGATCCAATTCTTGTGGTCAGTGAGGACCACAACTTGATGTCTAGCTCCCTCCAACCAATGTCTCCACTCCTCAAATGCCCACTTCATGGCCAACAGTTCTCGATTCCCCACATCATAGTTGCATTCCGAAGGAGAGAACTTTTGGGAAAAGAAGGCACAGGGGTTCATTTTAGATGTTACAGGATCCTTTTGGGACAAAACAGCTCCTGCACCAGTCTCTGAAGCATCCACCTCCACCAGAAATGGAAGTGAGACATCGAGTTGTCGCAAAACCGGAGAAGAAGTGAACCTCCGCTTCAGCTCCTGAAAAGAAGAAACAGCCTCTGGAGACCAATTCAGCAAATCAGCGCCCTTCTTAGTCAAATCAGTCAATGGTTTGGCAATAACAGAAAAATTGGCTATAAACTTATGATAAAAATTAGCAAACCCCAAAAACATTTGGAGAGCCTTCAAAGAAGTGGGCTGAACCCAATCATAAATGGCCTGTACCTTGGCTGGGTCCATTTCAATAGTTGACGGAGACAAAATAAATCCCAAAAATGAAATCCTCTGTACACCAAAAAGACATTTTGATCCCTTAACATACAGGGAGTTTTCCCTCAAAATCCGGAACACAGTCCGAACATGTTCCACATGAGAGTCCCAATCCCTGGAAAAGATTAAAATATCATCCAAATAGATGATCAGAAACTTATCCACAAAGTCCCGGAAAATATTATTCATGAAGCACTGGAAGACAGAAGGGGCGTTAGTGAGCCCAAAAAGCATCACCAGGTACTCAAAATGTCCCTCCGGAGTATTAAACGCTGTCTTCCATTCATCCCCATGCTTAATGCGAATAAGATTATACGCCCCCTGAGGTCAAGCTTGGTAAACCAGCAAGCACCTTCAACTCTAGAAAATAGGTCAGAAATCAGGGGTAACGGATACTGATATTTAACAGTAATTTTGTTAAGGGAGCGATAGTCAATACAGGGCCTTAATGAACCATCCTTCTTGGCCACAAAAAAAAACCAGCACCCAAGGGTGAAAAGGATGGTCTAATATGACCCTTCTCCAATGACTTCTTAATATAAGAACGCATAGCCTCATGTTCGGGTACAGATAAATTAAAAAGTCGACCCTTGGGAAATTTACACCCCGGACTCAGCTCAATTGCACAGTCATAACTCCTATGAGGAGGCAAAGACGCAGACTTACTCTCACTAAACACATCATAAAAATCAGCCAAATAGTCAGGAACCTCATGCGACAGGGGAGAGGTGGAGAAAACAGGAGTGTCACTAAGAGCACACCGACAACCCCAACTCACCACAGACACAGATTTCCAATCCAAAACTGGATTACGGATTTGCAACCAGGGGAACCCCAGAACGATGGTATCATGCAAATTATGCAACACCAAAAATCTGCAATTTTCTTGATGGTCTGGGGCGACCCGCATTACCACCTGGGTCCAAAACTGAGGTTTATTCTTCGCCAATGGAGTAGCATCAATACCCCTCAAAGGAATAGGCGTCCGCAGGAGTGTCATAGGGAAACCACAACGTTTAGCAAAATCCAAATCCATTAGGTTCAAGGCCGCTCCTGAATCCACAAAGGCTTTAGCGGAAAATGTGGACAGGGAGCAGATCAGAGTAATTGCCAGAAGAAACTTAGGTTGTACACCACCTACAGCAAATGTGTGTGCAAAACGTTTCTCTCGTTTAGGGCAGACAGAAATAATATGAGAGGCATCTCCACAGAAAAAACACAGCTTATTACGTCTTCTAAACTCCTGACGTTGCACCCTAGACAAAACTCTATCACATTGCATAGGTTCAGACATTTGTTCAACAGGTGGCAGCATTTCCCGTGCAATTTTATATTCACGTAAACGCCGATCAACCTGAATGGCTAATGACAAAGAATCGTCAAGACCAGAGGGAACAGGAAATCCCACCATAGTATCTTTTACAGTTTCTGACAAACCCTTCCGAAAGAGAGCTGCCAAGGCACCATCATTCCAAGTGGTGAGGACCGCCCACTTTCGGAATTTTTGACAGTACAGTTCTGCAGAATCTTGACCCTGGCTCAATGCCAACAGGGTCTTTTCAGCTTGATCAATCGCATTAGGTTCATCATACAACAACCCCAAGGCCTGAAAAAATGCGTCCACATTTGTTAGAATAGGATCATCTGGTACTAAAGAAAACGCCCAATCCTGGGGATCGCCGCGCAGCAAGGACATGACAATTTTAACCTGCTGCGCAGCGTTCCCCGATGAGTTAGGCTTCAAGGCAAGAAATAATTTACAATTATTCTTAAAATTCAAAAATTTAGACCGATCCCCAAAAAACACATCAGGAGTGGGGATTTTTGGTTCAGCAGTGTGTGAATGAGCAAGATAGGTGGAAATTCCTCGCACTTCAGCAGCAAGCTGCTCCACACGATCAGACGATTGGTTAAACTCCATCAGAAAAAAAAATATTCCTCCTACGGCCTCAGAGAAAAAGAGGAAAAAATATACACAAAAAAAAAATTCTGACACTTTTTTTTTCTAACAATTCCTTCCTGCTTTTGAGTACCCTAGAATCTGCGGTATGGCTGGTGATTCTGTTATGATTGAGTCACCGAGGAGGAAAAAACAAAACACGAGCTCAGCCCAGAAAATTAGAGAGGTTGGAAACTAGCGGATTGCAGACCCCTAATCCTATCACACAACTAGCAGTAGCCGTGGAGTGTTCCTACGGTGATCCTAGACACCTCGTCACAGCCGGAGATCTACATAAGCCTAAAGAGAGAAAAGGGAAAAACTGACTACCCCAGAGCAGACCCCAAAGCAATAGGCAGCCCCCAACATATAATGACAGTGAAGCAAGATGAAAACACTAACACAGATAGAAAGATAGGTTGAGCAAATGATGGGGCCCAATCTAACTAAAAAGGACAGGACAGAAAAGCTGCTGTCTGCAATGCGAGAAAACCCTGCTAAAAATATTACCAACACAACTGATAAGCAAAAAGGACCCTCAAGTCACTAGACTTCAAACCCTATATCAGCACTCAGAATATTCTGAAAGCAGAGCAAAAGAGAACACTGATAAAGGAATAAGAATCCAGCACACCCCCCGGCCGGGGATGGCTGAGCTCAAAAAACAAGGTAAACAAAACCAAAACTAATAAGTTCAATAGCAGAGCAAAAACTTATCTTTGGGAAGCAGGAATCAGACTGGTCTCCAAGAATCCAGCAGAGAAATCACCAGCCACTCAGAAGGGCATCGGCTGCCTTATATCCAGTCTGAAGTTCCTGTTACCCAGTCACAATCCACCAGATCAGGTGTTTGGTTTCTTTCATCCAAATCAGCCTCACTACCTTCCTTCACCAGAAGAGGGAGATCCTCGGACACAAAAGGTGAATGAACAGATGAGCTCACAACACTCCCCCTCTTAAGGTGAGCCGTCCTCGGCGATTGTGCGAGTAAAGGGCTACTAAGAGAGGAAGGCAAGGTTCATATGTGGGGAGGAGGACTCCCAGACAGTGAAAGGACAGGTACCCAGGGGATCGCCATCAGGGTTCCTGAGGGAACGATACTGGGAAGACAGTAAAAGGAAAGACTTGACTGAAGTTGTCAGGGAAACAGGGGGCGAGACAAGCTTAAAAGGAGCAGGGGGCATGCGGAAGTGGCAGTTGACAGAGAGCAGGACAACAGACAAGAAGCCGTGTGAGACAGAGAGGACCGAGGGAGCAGACGGTGTGTTGTGGAGAGACCGACAGGGGCCTGTGAAAGGAAAGCTGCAGACTCACCGACTAGTGACACGTGAGAGACTTGCACCGGCGGCCGCTCCCCGCATACGGTCCCATACAGCGACTCCCGCTGCTTCCCACCCTGTTGTGACAAGGCGGCTACCTCAGGTGACCACAGCGACGACAGACCATTCCTTTGCAGCGGTCAGGACACTACCCCCCTGCCTTTTCCCACAGCTGCGGCCCTGTCATCACCGGCCCCAGGGGGTGCCACCTCGCTACAGCCGGTAGTAGAGGCCCCCGTCCGGTTTGCTCAGGGACCCTGAGCAGAGGTCGGTGAACGGTTATATTTTGAGACTGCGTCATAACCCCGCGGTGAGACGAGAGCCGCAAGGAGACGCCTGTTGCGCCCATTGGCAGTTTCTTCAGGGCCTGTTGTGCCCCACCGTCACAGTTTCTTCAGGGCCTGTTGCACCCACCATCATTGCTTCTTCAGGGCCTGTTGCGCCCCACCGTCGTTTCTTCAGGGCCTGTTGCGCCCCACCGTCATCGTTTCTTCAGGGCCTGTTGCACCCCACCGTCATCGTTTCTACAGGGCCTGTTGCACCCAGCTCCATCCCGCCTGTGATCCTGAAAGACCCCTGGAAGGATAAGTTTATTATAAGAGATAAGGACCCCCCAGTTTGGTCATACATGGCCTATAGCACCCGGGCCAACCGGGTTAGTCGCATTACCCATAAGAAAGTGTTGAGTCTCTGCGTGGACTGGTTGCTGTTAATACTTTTTTTTTGGTTGCTCAATGTAGCCCCACGGCTACAGTTTATAAAAGTTATTTCCACAAACCACACTCAGTCTCGTGTCTCGTCACTGCATCCTGCGAACCTGCTAGAACCCTACACATACAATGTTAAGTAATGACAAGGTGAAAATATTTAGACATGTGGAATAACAATATGCAATAAAGAACTGTAAAACATGACAGTGGTGGTGTCAATGTGAAATAGAGTCTCTTTCCGCAATATACTATCGTCCAATTGAAAGGCTGTGGAATGGCACTTTTAGAGGCAAGAGAAAAAACATATATCTACTAGTCCATGACGGTAGATGAGACAATACATATAACAAATAAGGCGCTTGGTATTACCCAGGTACGGAGACTTGAACGTTACTAACCAGACTAACTAAACAAGTTCAAGAAGATATACAGTTGAAAAAGAATATGGTTTTGTAGTTCCTTATTTATATAAACCAGCTACACTTGTGGCGGGGGTGGCTTTTATAGCATCTACCCCAGAACTTCAGAGCGATAAGAAAAGGAGATTGGGTTTATTAAAGCACTCTATTTTCTTTCTTATCAAGCCCAATATAAGACATTTTATATACTTTTAGTAGAAAAGTGGACTCTATAATAAATGAGCAATGTACCTTTTAGAGCAAAGCAGACAGAATTCTGTACAAAGTGCATTAGGCTGGTTTTTTTTGTTTTTTTTTTCAACCTGGGTCTGCAGTCATATTAACCCTTTTGGCTCTTATGGATTAACAATTGAGTTTCTATACATACCCTAAACTATTTATCTGTATCATCTAACACACAATAACACCTACTTAATGCTAAATTAGTTATATCAAACCATAGTAACTTTATTTTATAAACTGTCCAGTCTTTTATAGAAGAAGAAGGCACTTAAATAACATGGCCGGATGCTGGGGTGCGTAGCCGTCCTCTGTGGCCGCGTCCGACCCCAGTGGATGAGTGAGTGCTGGACGTTCCACCTGCCGCTGGTCGCGACTTTCTGTACAGTCCCTTGGTCCTGGATCCGGGTCATCATGTGCCTGGCTGGAGATTTGGCATCCACACCTGCTGAGAGGGCAGCACAGACTCCTTGTATTCAGTTCCAACAGTGCGCAGCTCTGCAGGTGGAGGCATGTGGGCAGATCAAAGTACAGCCGCTCCAGGCTTATCATCCATAGGGGTGAGCTGAAGTGTAAAAAAGCTACTCACAGTCAAGGGCTACTTAAAGGGACATACCCAGTCTGGACCGGGTCACTACACTTCGGCTGCTGCTGTTGCTGATGGAGCAGCACCTTTGCCTAGGGACTGCTCAGGAATTATTATCTCTTCCTTTTCATCATTATTAAAGTTATACTACTGTTGGAACCGAGGTGTGACGTGTACTACATCCGAAGGACGCCGTTCCAGTATGGAGAAGGACCGTGTGCCAGAGATAACCAACATAGGGCTGGGACTTGAACTGTCTTTTCATGTGCAAGGGGCTGGGGTGCTCACTGACTGTGACCTAGTGGACTCACCCATGGCTACCACCTAGAGACTTCTTTCTGTGATTAAAGAGTGTATGCACCACAGAGGTTTACCACTATAGATACGGCGAGGAGGCTGATGTCTGTACGTGCTGCTGCTGGGAAGAATGCCAGGACTCTGCGTAATGTGAACAAGGTTAATGTTCATGGCAATCACCTAAATCAGTTCCATCATCTGATTATTTTTTGCAACCACCAAGCACTTTGTAACCAAGACTGAAATCATCAAGCTCATTCCCGCGGCATTAGTAAAGGTGTCCTGAACTGTCTACTGTACACACCTGCATTCCTTCCATCATTTGTGGGTACACAAACCCCCTTACACTAAGGACAATATTTTGCAAAGGCCACACTAGCACACAATCACCTTATACAGGCCTGAAAAATGTCATACATTAGATACATTTTATGTAATTTGTACCTTCAAAAAAGGAAATATATAATTAAACATCTGCTCTAATGTATGAATAGAGGATGCAATGAGAAGAATAGGACCTGGAACTGTGTCAATAGTTTCTATTTACAGGCTGATACTATGTGGTTAAAAGCTTTGCACCTGTCAGCCAAAAATGTTTTCATTTGGTAAACTCTTTTGCCGCAGGAATTGTTTAGTTCTTTGAGTGTTTTTTCCCCCGTAAGACTCAATCAGCTCAAGGAAAGGTGTTTGTCAAACTGTCCTTCTGTATCATAACATCATCAGTGTTATTTTTTGTAACATGTAAACGTCCAGTGATGTTTTCAGCTCTCTGTTTAAGGCCGGAGTCACACTAGAGAGGAATACGGACGAGTGCTATGCGACAAAAAAAATCGCATAGCACTTGGATCGCTGTTAATCTATGGAGCAGCTCCCATCATCCGTTATTTTCTCGGCCGTATGATACGTGCGAGAGAAATCGCCGCATGCTACGATTTGCACCCTCTATCAGCCAAGGCTCACCAATGCAAGTTTATGGGTGCGAGAAAAAAAAGGATGCCACACGAACCATGAGTGTGACTTGCGAGAAATACGGAAGCATTCTCCAGGTGACAGGAAATTGAATCATCCATTGTCAGGAAGTTTTGGCATGCAATTTTCTCCGGCAACTGTTTGAAAAATCCAGGAAGCACGCTTCCACGGAGTCCAGCATCATGGCCATGCACATAAACGTGGAGCTGCTCCTAGTTCTGGTGCAAGAGAGACCAGAACTGTGGGAACAATGGGACGCACACTACGCAGACCGGGCACATAAGGAGGCTACATGGAGGAGAATCTGCAGACAGATGTTCCCTGACTATGAGGAAAGATCTTATGAGGCCAGCAGCAAATTAGTAAGTACAATCATTAAAAAGTATTATTACTAAAAGGCACACATGTGTTACCAAACTAACACAACATCATCATATGGTATTTTTTATGAAGAAAATGTGCCCTACTTTACACTTAACATTTGCCAAGTAGCAGGCCACACTACAATGTCCAATACATTGTGCAATTCAAACACATTGTTTTAATGTTTAAACTTGATTTGTGTTACGTTGCAGTGACTGATGTCACAAGACGGCGCAGCTGTAGGGACCAGTACAGGCAGGAGAGACAGCAGCGGGCAGGAGTGGGGATGTAGCACCCTCCAAGAGGAAATATATTTACTTTGACCGGCTGAATTTTCTTGATCCGCTTCTGGATCTGAGACCGTAAGTGCATGCATTTTAGACATGCTGTCTTGGTCAAATCTAAATTTCTCTTTTTTTTTATTTTAAAAAACAGCACTGAGTCAAACCTTACAGGGAGAGAGACAGCATCTGACTCAGAGGTCCCTTTTGATCCAGTGCAGAAAGGTGAAGAAGTGGCTGGCCCATCTTCTGCACCTTCAAGCTGCAGCCAACCACCACCACCAGCAGCATCTGCACCACAGGACGGAAATCAAGAGGAGGACCAGGGCAACAGTAGCAGCCCCACCTTGCCTCTAGATACCTCTCCAGGCTGCAGCCATCACACGGCGTGATGGCCCAGGAGACAGCTACCAGCTACAGGCACTAGGAGGTATGTGGACAGTGGGGTGTTGGACTACTTGGCCAGGACTGCAAATGATGATGGGAAGGAAGCTTACGCCCGCAGTATGACATGGTACCTCCAGCCAATTCCACGAGAGGTCAGGCTGCGTGCCAGAGGGGCAATCCAGATACTGATTGACGCCTGCACACCACCCAACAATCCAAGCCCGGTATTTGAATATTTGGAAAGGTGGCAGCTATCTCCAAATAACCAACTGCAAATGCCGGTTCTACCAGAAGTGCAGGCTCAATCAGTTTCTGAGCCACCTCCTCCCCAGAAGCCTACGACTCAGCCACAGCCTGCCTCAACCCTACATCAGCCTCCACAGGTCCATTATTTGGACCATCTTGCACCTGCCCAATATGGCCACTTTATCAGACCCACTGTTGGAGGCTGGTCCCAACAGGGGTATGGTAAACATGGCCATATTAGGGGGTATGATCCACTTGGGCACGCCTCTAGACAGGATTACCCACCTACAAACTCATCTTACCCCTACTATAATCCCCAACAGGAGCCTGCCAGGGTACAACATCCTGCCTCTGCATCTGGCATCACACAGGGTGACATTGATGTTATCCCACCAGCAAGGCAAACCACCCAAACAGGCCACCTACCATCACCACCCCCAACCTACCATAATTTGTACGTTTTTTTGTTTGGTTTTGCTTATTTTTTTGTATTTTCGTTTTTGAATTATTTTTTTTTACATGTAATATTGTAGAAATTTGATATAGCCAATAGGCCAATATGCCATATGGCAAAAATATGGTATTTCTGATAGAAAAAAATCATTTTTTGAGAATTAAAAAAGTTAATTCAATATGAGTCTTTGGTGATGTTATGACATGCTATGTGATGTGATGCTTTAACTTTGTCATACATTAGTACACAAACACAACACACACTGCAAACATTTTCGTTACTTTACTTTTAACAAACAAAAAACATAAATCACAACATAGAAACTGTATTGTCTTGCCATGGAGTAGATCCCTCTGGTGTAACGAAATTGTCGGGACAATATTTCCGAGCACGTAGAACGAACAATGCCTGAGATTTTGGATTTGCCAATTAAGAATTCCAGGTACAGTGCCGCATAGGAAAGGCCAGTGGAAAGGAATCTAGGGAAGATACAACATTAAAAGTAATTAAAACCCATGCCGCCATAAAGCAGTTTAGTCCTTCATAAAAGTTATTGGCAATAGCTAGAAAAGAAAGACATGCATGGCTTTTGCTCAGATTAAAAGCAGCATATAATGACTAAGGACAAATGTGGGAGTAAAAATAATGAAACAACACGGGCCCAAACATGGAATGGATGAGAGCATTAATTTAAAAAAAAGAAGAATACAACATCAACAGAGAGGATGAATGCATACCATAACGTAAGTAAAAGGCGCTCCTCTGCAGAAACACACTTGTGCATCTTGGTGGCCTTAAAGGTGATCCCAGGGTGCACAATCTCCATCAGAATGTCAAAGGTGGGCAGGCTCATCTGACAATACTGGAAGAATTTGTCAAGATGGCTATGTAGAGCAGCATACAGATGGTGGAAATGGCCGTCGTCTCAAAAGCAGATGTACCGACATTCGTCTCCGCCTCCTCGGATCAACAATCACTGGGTATTGCTCCCCAAAACGTTGAGACTAGAGTTGAGCGACTTTGGTCGGATCGGGTTTCATGAAACAAAATTTGTTTCAGATGAAACTGGTCCGACTAGGGCAAAAAAAGTCGGAGTTTCGTCCGAAACCGGACCCCAATGCAAGTCAATGGGGAATAAAAGTCGGCATTGAATGGATGAATGTCATCCGCTCAATGCCGACTTTTATTTCCCATTGACTTGCATTGGGGTCGGGTTTCGGACGAAACTCCGACTTTTTTTGCCCTAGTCGGACCAGTTTCATCTGAAACAAATTTTGTTTCATGAAACCCGATCCGACCAAAGTCGCTCAACTCTAGTCGAGACATAACCCAGTGTAAAAGCACATGCTCAGCAGTGTTGAAAGTAAGCCTGTCTGACATGTTTGTCATAAAGCAGAAATGCCACAATACATGCACAGACTCTAATGCAAAGATTGGAGGGTGTCACCTGTTGTTGAGCCCATAAATAGGGTTGCTGATTTTGAATTTAATTCATTTCATCCCTAGAAACCGTTATATGTTCATTTTGCAAGACTGCGATAAAATCTTGTCAATATGGATGTCACACGGATAGTTAGATACGAGGAAATCGCATCCTCGCATTGCAAACAGCTTACATACGGATCACTCACTGTTCAGGGAACATTTGTGCGATTCTCGGCCGTCAAAATCGGACCGATATTTTTTATACGTTAAGTGTGACTCCAGCCTAACTGTGAGTACAGTGTGTTAATGCTAGGATAATAAAGCTGAAGGCAGAAATAGGGAAATAGAAATAGAGTCCTGCAGTGCGCAGGTGCCGGGAGAGGTCTGGCGCCTACACACTGCAGTATTCAACAGGACAGAGCAGAGCGCCTGCGCCGGAGCCACTACAGAAAGGGAAGAAGAGGATGGTATCGTATGAAGAAGGGAGGCGTCGGACCGGACCGCGACACCCATCGGACCACCCTCTCCGGTGAGTATAATCTAACTTGTTTTTCTTCTCTTTCAGGTTACATCGGGAACTTATCTACAGCATTACAGCCCCTGATGTCAATGACGGCAAAAAAAAGGGTGACAGATTCCCTTTAATAGGGAAAATACACCAAATGTCTGGCACAAATGACACCATAAATGTGGGGTAGATGATAACTGGAAATTTTATTTTGTGTTTGAGAAACTTTTTTCTACAATGACTGTGCTAAAAAAGTGGAAAACTAGTGAAAGACCTCCCCCCCCTAACATTCAACATTCATAAAACTTGCACATTCCTATTAATATTTTAAATACTTATAGTCAACAGAAATTGATATTTTTTCTATCCACTGGCTAACACGGTACAAAAAGTCTTCTTACTAGGGCTCGCTCACAACAGAGTATAAATTGGACAAGTGCAATCCGATAAAAAAGGGATTGCATCGGACCAATGTTATTCAATGAGGCAGCGCAGATATGCGTTTTTTTTCTTAGCTGTATTCACAGTAAGGAAAAAATTGCAGCATGCTTCGATTTCACTTTAAAATCAGATAGGTGCAAGAAAAAAAGAAAAAAAGAAAAAAATTGGATGGCATACGGACCATCAGAATGGCATTTGATTTTTACAGAGAGATTACAATTCTGCAGCATAGGAAACTGTAAATGGTCCTGTAAAAGATTAACAGCTGCTGATTAAAAAAATGATGGCACATGGCCAGCACAAGGATGACGAGTGAGGAAAAAATCGTCCCTCTTTCTGGATGAAAATCTGACACATTTTTTATACGCTCGTGTGACCCCAGCCTTAGGCAGATGGATCTTTTGAGCCTCCCGCGTTAGTTGCGACTGCTACTTCTGCACTGTCTATAACGACGCCCCGAAAACATTTGTAAAATATACCAAATTCATTAATAACTTTTTCTATTACAGTATATGAGGCAATCATGAGACAGTGTAATGAAAAGTGTCTACCACTGGCATCAAATATTTCATACAGCATGCATTATATTTGCTGCTTTTTGAAAGGATACATTTTATGACATTATTGATAAAACTCCCCCTCTATATATTGTTTTCATCCCTATCCAGTGAAACTTTTTATAATTTTATGCTGCAATATACAGTTTTCGATTTATGATTTGCATTTTTAAAAAGTATAGTGAGTTCCAAGACCTTCAGTTGCTGCAAGATTCTCCTAGATTTTAAGGACTGGTCAATAAAACATTTTGCATTCTTCCTACGTCAAACACATAGCATTTTAACGGCTCACTCGCACAAGCGTAGATTTTTTTCATGCAAGAGAATCAGATCGACTATGTTAATGCACTCTGGTCAAACACTGATCTCCGTTTGATCGGATTGTCAGCTTAGGCCTGTTTCACACTTCCGTTTTTTCAAATCCGTCAAAATCCGTTGTTTTCCGTAAAAAAACGGATCCGCCATTTTTTGCAGGATCCGTTTTTTTTGTCCCATAGACTTCCATTACGGTTACCGCGGATCCGTCAAAAAAACGGATCCGTTTTTTAAAAACGGATCCGTTGGCATCCGTTTCCGTCAAAAAAACGGAAACGGATCCGTTTGGCGGACACAAAAACGGAAGTGTGAAACAGGCCTCAGCCTGATCAGATTCTCTAGGATGAGAGAATCGGTCTGTAGGTGAGGAGATGTTGGAGACCAAAATCTGTCCATCTTCTCCATTTTGTGAGTATGTGGAAATCTATCTGCACTTGAATGTCATCAGAGTGCAGTCTGATGATTTCCACACATCCATAGACTTGAATGGGTGAGCGAAATCCAATTTGCTCTGAATGTTGCAATTTTTTTTTCTTATGTCCAATCGGTATGAGAAAAAAATGCTGATCAGTACTGCCCCATAGAATAACATTGGTCCAAGTGTTATCCGATTTTTATGGCACTCGTTCAATGTATAACCTGGTGGGAGCAAGCCCTTAATGGCATTTTTTTTTCACAGGCAACTGTTTCTTTATGCAATTTACTTTTTTATTAATGCTAAAAAAAAACGAATTACATACTAAGAGACTTGGTGGCATGTTTTAGGTAAGTTGCAGTTTTCTTACAAGGGGTTTATCCAGGAGTTTTAATATTTTTGCATATGGGGCAAAGAACTAACAGGGAGGTAGTTGATAACTACCTGTCTGTTCCGCACAGGGACAATCTCTGCTGGTTCAGCCCGCGATTTGCCAGCTTCATTCACATCTCGTCAACCGTCAACAGAGCTGCACCTTCTCTCCTTCTCTGCTCTGTTGATGGGGTATCACTGCAGACATCATGCTGATTGACAGCCGACTCACCTCAGTTAGGCAGCAGGGAGCCAGCTGACAATCAGCATGACATCAGCAGAGACGCCCCGTCAATGGAGCAGAGTAGAAGAGCAAAAGAGCAGGCACTGCCCTGTCCATGTAACATCAGCAGAAATCGCAGAATTGACAGCAGGAGTGGTCCAAGTTACCCACTATTGCCTGTTAGTTCTTTGTCCCATATGCAAAAATATTAAATGTCCTGATTAACCTTTTTAAATGCTCTGGGTATGGTGCTTTTTGTACGTGTTGTTCCCATATATTCCTGTAATTATTTTAACTGTATGTTAACAAATCTAATTCATGGTGATTCAAATTTTTTTTTACAAGAGTTTAAAAACACTGAAAACAGAATGAAGGAGCGTTATCAATAAAAGCAGCGTCACATACAAGATGCTCAAATACACAACAAACTCCGCACATTCCTGCTCATATGCTATTTTTTCTGATTCCATTGAAAATATGAAGCATAAAAACAAGCTAAAAGAGTACAAATAGATACTTCACCCTTTTAGTGTTTTACATTTACTTGTTTAGCTCTGAAACTACGATCAATAAAAATATCTACCTAAAAGGTTACTCTGCGGAGCTTGGTAGAGGTAGTGTCAGGATCCTGTCAGCGTCGGCAACTGCCACGGCTGAGCAGGGTGACTTACCCACACTGCAGGAGAGCACGGGGCCCAATACGGTAGTGAAGGTTTAAGCAGACAGGACCTGAGGCACGGAAAATAGTAAAGAGTACCAGGACCTACGATCATGTGACTGCAGGGGGCGGGGCTTAGCGTCCTACTACTGCAGATGATGTAATGTACCTACTGCAGGACTACTGTAGTAGAGGAGAGGAAAACGCAGGTCAGACAAGCAGAGGTCATACACGAGAGGGCGGTGCGGTACAAAAGGGTCAGGCAGAACTCGTAACAGGGACAGAACCGGGTCAAAACAAAACAAGCAACAAGTTATCAGGCACAAGGCACACGTACACAAGAGGTCAACTAACTCAGCCGAGGGCAGGAGTATAACTGACACCGGACCTAGGTCCAGTGAGCGTTAAATAGCCGCCCTCTGCCAGAGAGAGGCAGAAACAATTAACCCCCTGTCTGACCAGGACAGGCCAAAGCGAAACCCCGTCCTGGATCATGACAGGTAGATCCTGAAATGTCAAAGCAATTATCGTGCCGCTAAGCTGATCACAACATCACAATACAAGCCAGTTCTCTAACAAAGACGTCTTGTCGTGCTATGCAGAGCGCCTATGGAAAGAGATAACTTGACATTTCTACTTTTCATATAAAATACATCGCAGTGGAAATCAAAATGTGTTATAGGTCATTTGTTGTACATGGAAAATGACATAACCGCAATGACATAACCATTGTTCTAGCACAAGGCCCCCACTATGTGGGCTGGTTCTGTTCTCTGGTGACCATTGGTGGAGGTACACAATACAGAGAATTGTTTCCAAAGCAGTGACCTGGTGAAGGAACTATGGCGAGGGCACTGGGCATTATTCAACTGACCCTGGCTTTGACAAATCTGAAAAGACATTTAAAACCGACTTTAACTTTTACTTTCTCCATTATCCTACAATAATAATACAAACATAAAAAATGCAACAAATGTCTTCAAAGCGAGAATAGGAAATCTTCTAGAAAATAACTTATGTTTGATCAGGTTCACATGCCAGTTTATAAATCATTTAGGTATATTTGTGATAATTAATACGTAGGGTAAGGCCCATCTGTATCACATATCCCAAACATGGCCTTTACAATATGGCCCCTATAGACATGGAGGCCCATTACTGTACCTTCATGTGTGCACATTCATTTTTACATAGGGACTTTAGTGTGCCACACCAAGGAGTGTCTGATGCCAAAATGCAGCTTTTGTAAAGTCCTAGCCATTAGCCATACACTCGTATGTTGTCAGAGAGGTTTTATACTATTTGTAGTGTCCATAGATAGAAGAGATGTATGTAACGTATACATAGAAAAAAAATTAGATATTATAAATATGCAAATATAGCAAATCTATACTTGTCACTCCGATATAAAATACTCAGTGGCTTAACTTGCACTAAGACTAATCTGACTTTTAGATGATAGATCTATCTAAGTATGGGGTATGTGTCTACCAGCTTTGAACATCTAGACATTTTTGCACAATTATTCTTTGCAAACTAGCTCTATCTCGGTGGGATCAGATGGTGAACATGTGTGAACAGCAATTTTCAAGTCTTACCACAATAGGATTTAGGTCTGGACTTCGACTGGGCCATACAAACATATGATATGCTTTGATTTAAACCAGTGTTTCCCAAACTCCAGTCCTCGTGGACCCCAACAGGTCATGGTTTCAGGATTTCCTTAGTATTTCACAGGTGATGGACGTATCATCAAGGCATCAGGAATTCTCTCACATGTGTAACACTATGGAAATCCTGAAAACATGACCTGTTTGGGTCTGCGAGTACTGGAGTTTGGGAACTACTGATCTAAACCATCTATTGTAACTCTGGCAGTATGGTTAGGGTGGTTGTCCTGCTGGTAGGTGAAGCAACGCCCCACTCTCAAGTGTTTTGTCTTTTTCCTCCAGGAATTGCACTATATTTAGATCCATCCATCTTTCCATTAACTCTGACCAGCTTCTCTGTCCCTGCTGAAGTAAAGCATCCCCACAGCATGAAGTTGTCACCACCATATTTGATGGTATAGACAGTGCTTTCAGGTTGATGTGCAGTCTTAGTTTTCCGCCACACATAGCTTTTTGTATGTAGCCCAAAAAGATCTAGTTTAGTCTCATCTGACCAGAGCACCTTCTTCAACATGCTCCCCTACCTGGCTTTTTGCAAACTTCTTATGGTTTGCTTTGAGAAATGGATTTGTTCTTGCAACTCTTCCGTAAAGGTCAAATTTGGTGAATATATGACTTGTTCTGTGGAAAGATTCTCCCACTTGAACTTGGGATGTCTGCAACTCCTACAGAGTAACCATGAGCCCATGGCCTCTTGGCTGTTTCTCTAGTGTTCTCCTTGCTTGGGATGTCAGTTTAGGTAGTCGGCCATGTCTTGATAGATTAGTAATTGTACTATACTATTTCTATTTTTGAATGATGGAGTGAACAGTGCTCCATGAGATGTTCAAAGCTTTGGCTATTTTTTTCATAATCTAACCCAGCTTTACTCTTCTCCACAACTTTATCCCTTACCTGTCTAGTGTGTTCATGTTTTTTTTCATGATGCTGTTTGCTCCCTAATGTTCTCAAACAAACCTTTAAGGAATTCACAGAGCAGCTGTATTTATGCTGAGAATAAATTACACACATTTGGACTCAATATACTAATTATGTGAACTCTGGAGACAATAGGTCACTCAGGATTTTATTTAGGGGGTATCAGACTACAGGAGGCTGAATACAAATGCATGTTGTGTCCCCCTCTTTGATATGGGCTCCGGCAGTGAGCCCACATCTTTCCCGGGACATGTAAGCTGTTTTTAACAGCTGACATGTGCCCGCAATTGTCTGGTGCAATATTTAGGTGATTGTCTATTTTTATCTGAAATGTAAAGTCATGGCCAAAAGTATTGACACCCCTGCAATTCTGTCAGATAATATTCAGTTTCTTCCTGAAAATGATTGCAAACACAAATTCTTTGGTATTATTATCTTCATTTAATATGTCTTAAATGAAAAAACACAAGAGAATGAAGCAAAAAGCAAAACATTGATCATTTTACACAAAACTCCAAAAATGGGCCGGACAAAAGTCTTGGCACCCACAGCCTAATACTTGGTTGCACAACCTTTAGCCAAAATAACTGCGACCAACCGCTTCCGGTAACCATCAATGAGTTTCTTACAATGCTCTGCTGGAATTTTAGACCATTCTTCTTTGGCCAACTACTCCAGGTCCCTGATATTAGAAGGGTGCCTTCTCCAAACTGCCATTTTTAGATTTCTCCACAGGTGTTCTATGGGATTCAGGTCTGGACTCATTGCTGGCCACCTTAGAAGTCTCCAGTGCTTTCTCTCAAACCATTTTCTAGTGCTTTTTGAAGTGTGTTTTGGGTCATTGTCCTGCTGGAAGACCCATGACCTCTGAGGGAGACCCAGCTTTCTCACACTGGGCCCTAAATTATGCTGCAAAATTTGTTGGTAGTCTTCTGACTTCATAAGCCATGCACACGGTCAAGCAGTCCAGTGCCAGAGGCAGCAAAGCAACCCCAAAACATCAGGGAACCTCCGCCATGTTTGACTGTAGGGACCGTGTACTTTTCTTTGAATGCCTCTTTTTTCTCCTATAAACTCTATGTTGATGCTTTTGCCCTAAAAGCTCTACTTTTGTCTCATCTGACCAGAGAACATTCTTCCAAAATGTTTTAGGCTTTTTCAGGTAAGTTTTGGCAAACTTCAGCCTGGCTTTTTTATGTCTCGGGGTAAGAAGTGGAGTCTTCCTGGGTCTCCTACCATACAGTCCCTTTTCATTCAGATGCCGACGGATAGTACGGGTTGACACCGTTGTACCCTCGGACTGCAGGGCAGCTTGAACTTGTTTGGATGTTAGTGGAGGTTCTTTATCCAACATCCGCACAATCTTGCATTGAAATCTCTTGTCAATTTTTCTTTTCCGGCCACATCTAGGGAGGTTAGCCACAGTGCCATGGGCTTTAAACTTCTTGATGACACTGCCCACGGTAGACACAGGAACATTCAGGTCTTTGGAGATGGACTTGTAGCCTTGAGATTGCTCATGCTTCCTCACAATTTGGTTTCTCAAGTCCTCAGACAGTTCTTTGCTCTTCTTTCTTTTCTCCATGCTCAATGTGGTACACACAAGGACACAGGACAGAGGTTGAGTCAACTTTAATCCATGTCAACTGGCTGCAAGTGTGATTTAGTTATTGCCAACACCTGTTAGGTGCCACAGATAAGTTATAGGTGCTGTTAATTACACAAATTAGAGAGGCATCACATGATTTTTCGAACAGTGCCAATACTTTTGTCCACCCTCTTTGTTATGTTTGGTGTGGAATTATATCCAATTTGGCTTTAGGACAATTCTTTTTGTGTTTTTTCATTTAAGACAAATTAATTGAAGATAATAATACCAAAGAATTTGTGTTTGCAATCATTTTCAGGAAGAAACTGAGTATTATCTGACAGAATTGCAGGGGTGTCAATACTTTTGGCCATGACTGTATATCCTTAAATCGATATATATATACTAGATGGTGGCCCGATTCTAATCCATCGGGTATTCTAGAATATGGCCAGCGGGAGACCAATGTTCAAAAGATGGTCCAGGACGATCCACCACGATTGGCGATCTCACAGCGGGGACCTGGTCGCTGCTGGGTGTAATACTAAGGCTAAGTACCCACATTGCAGAAATGCTGCAGAAATTTCCGCAGCATTTCCGCAACTCCCGTCGCGGGAAAAACGCATGCCAATTCGCATGCGTTTTCCAGCTGAAAACATGCGTTTTTCACGTGATTTTCGCAAGTGGAATTTAAGCGCAATTCCAAGTGATTTGAAGCATCGCATGGAATGTGATTGACAGGTTGCTCACACTTGTCAAGCATAGTGTTTGACAATTGTGATCAACTTTTTACTATTGATGCTGCCTATGCAGCATCAATAGTAAAAGATAGAATGTAAAAAATAATAAAAAAATTTAAAAAAAAGGTTATTCTCACTGTCTGACGGCCCCCGATCTCCTCTCCACGCTCTCAACGGTCTTTCGCACAAAGCATTACTGGGACCGGAAGATGCCTGAGAGAAGGGAAGAATCCAGGGGCCGTCGGAAGGTGAGTATATCACTATTTTTTATTTTAATTCTATTTTTTACAGGTTTATGGTACCCAGGGCCTGGAGGAGAGTCTCTTCTCCTCTGGACCCTGGGTACCATCCGCCCATTGAGCGCTGAGCCGGTCATCTCCCGGCTGCATCGCTGCTGACATCCATGCGGCAGGAGATGACCCGCGGCAACCGCCGGTAGATCAGCGGCTAGTGCCGCAGATCTCCCGACGGCAGCGGTGGTGTGCGTCGCTCGAATACCGCACCAATTCGCGGCCGGACTGCGCCGGTCGCTAATTGGTTGCAGCCGGCCGGGCGCCACCAATCAGTGACGCGGGATTTCTGTTACAGACAGGCAGACAGAATTAGACGATTATATAGTAGATTTTATAAAGTGATGGAATATTGCTAGGATATTGCTAAGCCAATACTCCTTTATTTTCAGGATCACTGGAGGTCCCAAAGTGAGACAGAGCATAAATTGGTGGCAATACTTATACACTGCAGAATTATTAGGCATGTGAATATTTTGACCATGTCGCCATTTTTATGCATATTTTCCAAATCCAAGCTGTATAGACTTATTGAATGAAGCAGATCAGGTGATGTGTATAAGTGTAAAGAGAAGGATGAGGTCTAAGGATACAACACCCTTCCTCAAGGTGGGCACAATTATTAGGCTGCTTGTTTTCCTCAGACAAAATGGGTCAAAAAACAGATTTAACTGACTCTGAAAAGTAAAAAAATTGTTGCAAGTCTTACAGAGGGATGCGGAACTCTTGAAATTGCTAAGATATTGGGGTGTGATCACAGAACCATCAAATGTTATGTTTCACATAGTCAACAGCGTTGCAAAAACATGTTAAGAGAAATAGACACACATTAACTGCCAAACATATGAGATGAATCAAACGTGGAGCGACCAGGAATCCATTATCCTCAAGTGCTGTCATATTCCATAGTTGGAACCTCCCTTGAGGCCCAGAAGAACAAAGGTGTTCAGTGTTCAGAGACATGGCCGAGGTAAGGAAGGCAGAAACCCGATCACCACTGAACAAAACCCAGAAGTAGAAACGTCAAGACTGGGCCAAGAAGTATCAAAGGTTTGACGGACTGATGAGATGAAAGGGATTTTTGACTGATCAGATGGATGTTCCCATGGCTGGATCAATAACGGACACACACCTCCACTTCAATTTAGCCGCCAGCAAGGTGGAGGTGGGGTATTGCTACAGGCCTGGTATTGTTAACGATGAGCTAATTGGACCTTTTTGTGTTGAAGATGGACTAAAAACAATCACTTCTTTTAGCAGTGTCTGGGTGGCTGTGCTTAGTGTTGCCCAAAAAAATTTTACGTCAACAGACTAAGAAACTGACATTATTATTATTATTATTATTTATTTATATAGCGCCATTAATTCCATGGTGCTGTACATGAGAAGGGGGGTTACATACAAAGTTATAGATATCATTAACAGTAAACAAATTTACAATGACAGACTGGTACAGAGGGGAGAGGACCCTGTCCTTGATATGTTTTATAAAAAGTGAGAAATGTATTTTTGTACATATTCAGTTGTTTATTTTTCATTCTTACCTTAACAGATTAACATAAACAATGGGAAAATGTCCGGTTTTCATCTAGTTGCATAATAATTCCGCACACTAATATTTGCCCAATAATTCTGCACCTATACATATTCTCCTAAGAAAGACAAAACCTCACTTTTACTTTCTTAAATATTCAGGTTTCGGGATTAATAACCTTGTGGATTGACCGACAGCACTGTAGTTGTTCAATACATAAATAAATCCTCAAAAAAACCAAATTGCTTAGAGGGATTGTCCACTGCTAAGACAACCCTTCTCATACCCCACGCGTGGCCCTGATAAAATAAGATAGCCTATACTCAACTCCCGTGTCGTCACCATTCCCGGCTCGCTGTCCCCAGGGCTCATGTGTGGTTGTTGTAACATGTGAGCCCTTAGGACAGAGAGCTAATATACAAACAGCAAAAAGCTAACTGGCACTTTCGCACCTGTACACACCAGTTTTCTGATTTGGAAGTGCCAGTCAGTTTTTTGTTATTTGTATATTAGCTCTCTGACCGAGCCCTCTGCATTCCAACCTGTGGCGGTTTTAATTGCAGCAGGATCCTACCTACCCATAAGTTCAGGCTTTAGCCTTAGAGTGTTATTCACACTAGACACGTAGGTTCCCAGCAAACTGGAGATCGCCTTGTCGTTGGCTGCTAGGCATGCATGAATTGTAGAGTTGAGCGAAACGGGTCGAAAAATTTCAAAAGTCGCCGACTTTTGGCAAAGTCGGGTTTCATGAAACGAAACCCGACCCTAGGATGAGGTCGGCTACGAGGTCGGCGACTTACGCGCCAAAAGTTTGTTTTGCGCTCTTTTTCAGCCAATCAGGATCCACGGACACTGTGGGCAACGTGATGACATAGGCACGGGTCACCACCATCTTTCAGAAGGGCATGCAAGTGATTGGCTTGCTTTGGTGGGCGTCACAGGGGGTATAAAAGGGCGTGCACGCCGACCGCCATCTTACTTCTGCCGATCTTAGCATAGGGAGAGGTTGCTGCTGATTCTGTAGGGAGAGCGTTAGGCAGGGAAGAAGAAAAAAAAACTGCTTCTGCTGCTTGCGATTTTGCCTGTACAACACACCAGTCACTGTGTGTGCAGTGCAAGGGGAGGCTATATTGTGGTGTATCAGTGGTGTTGGTTGTTAGGCTGCCTTCTAAGGCTTCCTGACGGCTGCATTGCTGTTTACCCACTGCTCTGCAAACTGCTTTTTTAAAAGCAATCCCAATTTTTTTTTTTGTCCTGCTGAGGTACTGAGCGTGCATTTTTTCACACCATACAGCGGTGCACACTCCTCACACAGTACCGTGTAACGGCTGTTATCACAGCCACAGTGAAGCTATCTGTGTGTCACTCTGTGAGAATAAGTCGAGGACATGTTCCGCTCTTACAGACCTGCACCTACTAGTTTTGTCTAGCTTTCAAACAGTTAAATATATTTGCTGTTTGATCGCATTCAAAACTATAGAGAGACAGCGTGTGTCAGTCCGTATACTTAAAAAACACGGAGCTTGACAATTTAACGTACACCGGACAGCCGTGTACGTGCACGCTCCAATCAGTACCGTGTAACGGCTGTTATCACGGCCACAGTGAAGCTATCTGTGTGTCACTGTGGAAGGATAAGTGGAGGACTTGTTCCGTTCTTACAGACCTACACTCTAGGGAGATTCCTATTCTGCCCAATTCTACAACACCTTGTAGTTTGTGATACACTAGCCAATTTCTGCCTGTGACATAGCGCTGTGATATTCAGTGGGCCTCACACAATCCAAAAGTGTCCAGTGTCCATAAGTGTGTGCAGAAATTCAAAATCTCCCTTATCCTCTAGTCACTTTTTTCACACCTGTGCCATCGAGCCTGTGACAGAGCGCTCAGATATTCAGTGGGCCTCACACAATCCAAAAGTGTCCAGTGTCCACAAGTGTGTGCAGAAATTCAAAATCTCCCTTATCCTCTAGTCACTTTTTTCACACCTGTGCCATCGAGCCTGTGACAGAGCTCTCAGATATTCAGTGGACCTCACACAATCCAAAAGTGTCCAGTGTCCACAAGTGTGTGCAGAAATTCAAAATCTCCCTTATCCTCTAGTCACTTTTTTCACACCTGTGCCATCGAGCCTGTGACAGAGCGCTCAGATATTCAGTGGGCCTCACACAATCCAAAAGTGTCCAGTGTCCACAAGTGTGTGCAGAAATTCAAAATCTCCCTTATCCTCTAGTCACTTTTTTCACACTTGTGCCATCGAGCCTGTGACAGAGCGCTCAGATATTCAGTGGGCCTCACACAATCCAAAAGTGTCCAGTGTCCACAAGTGTGTGCAGAAATTCAAAATCTCCCTTATCCTCTAGTAACTTTTTTCACACCTGTGCCATCGAGCCTGTGACAGAGCGCTCAGATATTCAGTGGGCCTCACACAATCCAAAAGTGTCCAGTGTCCACAAGTGTGTGCAGAAATTCAAAATCTCCCTTATCCTCTAGTCACTTTTTTCACACCTGTGCCATCGAGCCTGTGACAGAGCGCTCAGATATTCAGTGGGCCTCACACAATCCAAAAGTGTCCAGTGTCCACAAGTGTGTGCAGAAATTCAAAATCTCCCGTATCCTCTAGTCACTTTTTTCACACCTGTGCCATCGAGCCTGTGACATAGCGCTCAGATATTCAGTGGGCCTCACACAATCCAAAAGTGTCCAGTGTCCACAAGTGTGTGCAGAAATTCAAAATCTCCCTTATCCTCTAGTCACTTTTTTCACACCTGTGCCATCGAGCCTGTGACAGAGCGCTCAGATATTCAATGGGCCTCACACAATCCAAAAGTGTCCAGTGTCCACAAGTGTGTGCAGAAATTCAAAATCTCCCTTATCCTCTAGTCACTTTTTTCACACCTGTGCCATCGAGCCTGTGACATAGCGCTCAGATATTCAGTGGGCCTCACACAATCCAAAAGTGTCCAGTGTCCACAAGTGTGTGCAGAAATTCAAAATCTCCCTTATCCTCTAGTCACTTTTTTCACACCTGTGCCATCGAGCCTGTGACAGAGCACTCAGATATTCAGTGGGCCTCACACAATCCAAAAGTGTCCAGTGTCCACAAGTGTGTGCAGAAATTCAAAATCTCCCTTATCCTCTAGTCACTTTTTTCACACCTGTGCCATCGAGCCTGTGACAGAGCGCTCAGATATTCAGTGGGCCTCACACAATCCAAAAGTGTCCAGTGTCCACAAGTGTGTGCAGAAATTCAAAATCTCCCTTATCCTCTAGTCACTTTTTTCACACCTGTGCCATCGAGCCTGTGACAGAGCTCTCAGATATTCAGTGGACCTCACACAATCCAAAAGTGTCCAGTGTCCACAAGTGTGTGCAGAAATTCAAAATCTCCCTTATCCTCTAGTCACTTTTTTCACACCTGTGCCATCGAGCCTGTGACAGAGCGCTCAGATATTCAGTGGGCCTCACACAATCCAAAAGTGTCCAGTGTCCACAAGTGTGTGCAGAAATTCAAAATCTCCCTTATCCTCTAGTCACTTTTTTCACACTTGTGCCATCGAGCCTGTGACAGAGCGCTCAGATATTCAATGGGCCTCACACAATCCAAAAGTGTCCAGTGTCCACAAGTGTGTGCAGAAATTCAAAATCTCCCTTATCCTCTAGTCACTTTTCACTTTTTTCACACCTGTGCCATCGAGCCTGTGACAGAGCGCTCAGATATTCAGTGGGCCTCACACAATCCAAAAGTGTCCAGTGTCCACAAGTGTGTGCAGAAATTCAAAATCTCCCTTATCCTCTAGTCACTTTTTTCACACTTGTGCCATCGAGCCTGTGACAGAGCGCTCAGATATTCAATGGGCCTCACACAATCCAAAAGTGTCCAGTGTCCACAAGTGTGTGCAGAAATTCAAAATCTCCCTTATCCTCTAGTCACTTTTTTCACACCTGTGCCATCGAGCCTGTGACAGAGCGCTCAGATATTCAGTGGGCCTCACACAATCCAAAAGTGTCCAGTGTCCACAAGTGTGTGCAGAAATTCAAAATCTCCCTTATCCTCTAGTCACTTTTTTCACACCTGTGCCATCGAGCCTGTGACAGAGCGCTCAGATATTCAGTGGGCCTCACACAATCCAAAAGTGTCCAGTGTCCACAAGTGTGTGCAGAAATTCAAAATCTCCCTTATCCTCTAGTCACTTTTTTCACACCTGTGCCATCGAGCCTGTGACATAGCGCTCAGATATTCAGTGGGCCTCACACAATCCAAAAGTGTCCAGTGTCCACAAGTGTGTGCAGAAATTCAAAATCTCCCTTATCCTCTAGTCACTTTTTTCACACCTGTGCCATCGAGCCTGTGACAGAGCGCTCAGATATTCAATGGGCCTCACACAATCCAAAAGTGTCCAGTGTCCACAAGTGTGTGCAGAAATTCAAAATCTCCCTTATCCTCTAGTCACTTTTTTCACACCTGTGCCATCGAGCCTGTGACATAGCGCTCAGATATTCAGTGGGCCTCACACAATCCAAAAGTGTCCAGTGTCCACAAGTGTGTGCAGAAATTCAAAATCTCCCTTATCCTCTAGTCACTTTTTTCACACCTGTGCCATCGAGCCTGTGACAGAGCACTCAGATATTCAGTGGGCCTCACACAATCCAAAAGTGTCCAGTGTCCACAAGTGTGTGCAGAAATTCAAAATCTCCCTTATCCTCTAGTCACTTTTTTCACACCTGTGCCATCGAGCCTGTGACAGAGCGCTCAGATATTCAATGGGCCTCACACAATCCAAAAGTGTCCAGTGTCCACAAGTGTGTGCAGAAATTCAAAATCTCCCTTATCCTCTAGTCACTTTTTTCACACCTGTGCCATCGAGCCTGTGACATAGCGCTCAGATATTCAGTGGGCCTCACACAATCCAAAAGTGTCCAGTGTCCACAAGTGTGTGCAGAAAATCATAATCTCCCCTGTCCTATAGACACCTTGTACCTTGTTTTACATTACTGTATAGTTTGTTGGATTTTGTCTACATTTCTACAAAAAATGAGGAAGGCTGGTGGAAGAGGCCGTGGAATTGGGCGGGGGTTGGCAGCTGGTAATGATGGTGTTGGTGGTGGATCTGATGGTAGTGGCAAGAGCAAAATAGGACCGAATGCAGGAGGTGTTGAGCCTGCGTCATCGTCTGGCTCAATAAGGCTTCGAAGGCTTAGTTTTCTAGGAGTTGGCAAACCGCTTTTAAAGCCAGAGCATCAGGAAAAAGTTTTGTCTTAGATTGCTGACTCAGCCTCCAGCTCTATCACCTCCTCTTCTGAAGTTGTAAAAAGTAAAAGCACTGAGTCGTCATTGGAGGCTCATGTTCATGAACCACACCTTTCCTTGTGTCCTTCACCCCAACCAAGATTGAAGGATGACGCAGGCCATACTACTGATTACTCCATGGAGCTGTTTTCACATACCATGCCTGGATTATCAAGTGAAATGGTGAATTACCCAGGCCAAGATGAATCTGACATGGAGTGCACTGATGCACAGCCGCTGATAGATGATTCTGCTGGTACATTCACTCAAAGCACTACATTGTCCTCGCAGTGTACAGAGCCAGATTCTGACCCTGATGAGACTCAGGTGCCCCTTCCCGCACACTTTACCACCATACACGGTGACACAGAGGAAGGTGCACATGACATTGAAGAGGAGGTGATGGATGACCCAGTTGTTGACCCAGATTGGCATCCATTGGGGGAAGAGGGTGCTGCTTGAAATAGCTCAGATGAGGAGCATCCACAGCAGACATCGACATCGCAACAGCTGTTATCTGGCAGGCCCGGAGCACTCCAAAGACAGGTTCCAAAAATCAAAAGAGTTGCTGGACAGCTTGTCCAGAGGGTCAAAAGATCACAGCGTCCTAGGCCGCAAAATGTCTGCCAAAGTAGGAAGAGTGCAGTGTGGCACTTTTTTGAACAAAATCCTCATGATCAGGCCAAGGTTATCTGTAAGAAGTGCGCAAAGACCTTTAGCCGAGGGAAAAATCTGAAAAATTTGAATACCAGTTGCATGCTTAGACATTTAACCACCATGCACTTGCAAGCGTGGACACAACACCAAACCTCAAGTGCCACATGTGCAACTGATCACAGCGAAGGTAGCCAGCAACGCTACATTGTTTCCCCCACTGTAAGCCCACCGGTTAGCACAGCAGCAAATGTTGAGGTGAAAGAAAGTACTCAGTCTCTCATCCGCGTACACTGGGTTTGAACGCCCACATTGCCAAACTAATCTCGTTTGAGATGATGCCCTTTCGGTTGGTGGAAAGCGCAGCTTTCCGCGAACTCATGGCCTATGCAGTACCACGCTATGACCTACCCAGTCGCCACTTCTTCTCTCGCAAAGCCATCCCAGCCCTCCACCATCATGTGAAAGACCGCATTGTCCATGCACTCAAGCAGTCAGTGAGCGGAAAGGTGCACCTCACAACTGATGCATGGTCCAGTCGGCATGGCCAGGGCCGTTACGTGTCCATCACTGCGCACTGGGTTAATGTGGTGGATGCAGGGTCCACAGGGGACAGCGGTGGTGGGACAGTGCTGCCTAGCCCACGGTATAGGAAACAGTTGGCTGTAGGCATTCGACCCTCCTCCTCCTCCTCCTCCAGAAGCGAAAGCTCTTCCACAGAGCACAGTCGTACGAGCACTCCATCTGCAGCTGCCACTGTTGCACATGAGGTGTCCCCCTATCGAGCAGCTAGTGGAAAGCGTCAGCAGGCTGTGTTGCAGATGATGTGTTTGGGCGACAGACACACCGCCGAGGTGCTGGCCGAGTACTTGAAGCGACAAACTGAGTCATGGCTGGGCAGTGTACATCTTGAGGCAGGCAAGGTAGTTAGTGATAACGGCCGTAATTTTGTGGCAGCCATAGCCCTTTCAAAACTCAGCCACATACCTTGCTTGGCTCACACCTTGAACCTGGTGGTGCAGTGCTTCCTCAATAATTATCCGGAGTTAACAGCCCTGCTCCAGAAGGTGCGAAGACTGTGCGCGCACATCCGCCGGTCGCCTGTACACTCCATTCGTATGCAGAAGCTGCAGCGATTGCTCCACCTTCCCAACCACCACCTCATTATCGACATTGCAACAAGGTGGAACTCCACCCTGCACATGGTTGAGCGGCTGTGCGAGCAGAGGCAGGCCATAATGCATTTGTGGGAGGATACACGGCCAGGCACTTTGAGAGCAGACATGGAGTTGACAGGTGTGCAGTGGTCAAGCTGAAAGACCTCTGTAAAGTCCTTCAGTGTTTTGAGGAATGCACACGGCTGGTAAGCGCAGACGACACCATCCTAAGCATGAGCATCCCACTTATGCGTCTGCTCATGCAAACTTTGACGCACCTTAAGGAGCAGGCGTCTGCAGCCAATGTTGATGAGGAGGAAGAGGAGGAGGGAATCCTTGATGACATTCAGCCATTGTCTGCTCAGGGTCCTCTCCTGGACGAGGTGGAGGAAGAAGAGGAGGAGGAGGAGGAGGATGATGGGGATGATTACTTAGGGGAGGAGGATGCATCTCGTGGGGCAAGTGAAAATGTTGGCGTGGCAAGGTCTGGTACAGGGTTTGTGCGTGACTGGAGGGATGTGGATTTTCCAGAAAGTGCTCCTCCAACCAGCACTCGCAGTGCATCATTGACACTGGGAACATTGGCCCACATGTCAGATTATGCCTTGCAGATCCTAAAAAGGGACCCACGCATTGCCAAAATGATGAACGATGACGACTACTGGTTGGCCAGCATCCTGGATCCACGCTATAAAGGCAAATTACAAAACATCATGCCACAGGAGAACCTTGACCTAATATTGGCTAATAAACAAGCAACTCTGGTAAATCGGTTGCTTGAGGCATTCCCAGCACACAGCAGCGGTGATGGTTCTCACACGAGCCGTACGGGCCGGGGGCAGCTTGGCAGAGGTGTTCGTGGTGCACACAGCAGAAGTGGCGTTGGAGACAGGGGTTTCATGACAATGTTGTGGACTGATTTTTCAAGTACCGCTCACACAACTGGTAATACTGCATCGATGGAAAGTGACAGGAGACAGCAGTTGTCAACTATGGTTACAAACTACTTTTCCTCCCATATCGATGTTCTCCCACACAGGTCATTCCCCTTTGACTATTGGGCCGCTAAACTGGACACCTGGCCTGAATTGGCACAATATGCCTTACAGGAGCTCGCTTGCCCAGCTGCAAGTGTGCTATCGGAAAGAGTCTTCAGTGCAGCTGGATCAATCCTGACAGAAAAAAGGACCCGTCTGTCAACCCAAAATGTGGATGATCTAACCTTCATTAAAATGAACCATGCATGGGTTTCCAAGGATTTTGTCCCACCTTCCCCTGATGACAGGGTGACAGAAAAATGGCTTGCTTTGGTCCACCTCTTCCTGGGACTTGACCTATTTCGCCTTTTGCATCAGCTGAATGTCCAACATAAACATATACCACTTTCAAAAACTCCCTAACTGTGCTGCCTCCCCCCCCCATGGCCGTTGCCCTGGACAGGTGGGTAGGCCGACTCTTGGGCGCGGGCACTGGCACAGGGTCCCTCATAGTGCAATCAAGTGTCTCTGACGGTGGTGGTGCACACCCGCCGTCAGACACACCGCCGTACTATGAGGGGCCCAGTGCCAGTACCGACGCCCACGAGTGGGCCCCCCTTGCTTGGGCAGGGCCCCAGCATTTGCAATCTTTACCTCTCCCTGCTCCTCCGCTGTGTAGTCTGGGCCGTCAAATCCATACTGTGCCTGACACCGTCTGAGCCTGCCTCCTGATGTATAGACATATATTTTGAATGTGTATGCTATCCATACATGTTATCCGGGGATACGGTACCCTTTCTCACCTTTGTGCAATCACGTGCAAGCCATACTGGGCCTAACACCGTCTGAGCCTGCCTCCTGATGTATAGACATATATTTTGAATGTGTACGCTATCCATACATGTTATCTGGGGATACGGTACCCTTTCTCACCTTTGTGCAATCACGTGCAAGCCATACTGGGCCTAACACCGTCTGAGCCTGGCTCCTGATGTATAGACATATATTTTGAATGTGTACGCTATCCATACATGTTATCTGGGGATACGGTACCCTTTCTCACCTTTGTGCAATCACGTGCAAGCCATACTGGGCCTAACACCGTCTGAGCCTGCCTCCTGATGTATAGACATATATTTTGAATGTGTACGCTATCCATACATGTTATCTGGGGATACGGTACCCTTTCTCACCTTTGTGCAATCACGTGCAAGCCATACTGGGCCTAACACCGTCTGAGCCTGGCTCCTGATGTATAGACATATATTTTGAATGTGTACGCTATCCATACATGTTATCTGGGGATACGGTACCCTTTCTCACCTTTGTGCAATCACGTGCAAGCCATACTGGGCCTAACACGTCTGAGCCTGCCTCCTGATGTATAGACATATATTTTGAATGTGTACGCTATCCATACATGTTATCTGGGGATACGGTACCCTTTCTCACCTTTGTGCAATCACATGCAAGCCATACTGGGCCTAACACCGTCTGAGCCTGGCTCCTGATGTATAGACATATATTTTGAATGTGTACGCTATCCATACATGTTATCTGGGGATACGGTACCCTTTCTCACCTTTGTGCAATCACGTGCAAGCCATACTGGGCCTAACACCGTCTGAGCCTGCCTCCTGATGTATAGACATATATTTTGAATGTGTACGCTATCCATACATGTTATCTGGGGATATGGTACCCTTTCTCACCTTTGTGCAATCACGTGCAAGCCATACTGGGCCTAACACCGTCTGAGCCTGCCTCCTGATGTATAGACATATATTTTGAATGTGTACGCTATCCATACATGTTATCCGGGGATACGGTACCCTTTCTCACCTTTGTGCAATCACGTGCAAGCCATACTGGGCCTAACACCATCTGAGCCTGCCTCCTGATGTATAGACATATATTTTGAATGTGTACGCTATCCATACATGTTATCTGGGGATACGGTACCCTTTCTCACCTTTGTGCAATCACGTGCAAGCCATACTGGGCCTAACACCGTCTGAGCCTGCCTCCTGATGTATAGACAAATATTTTGAATGTGTACGCTATCCATACATGTTATCTTGGGATACTGTACCCTTTCTCACCTTCGTGCAATCACGTGCAAGCCATACTGGGCCTAACACCGTCTGAGCCTGCCTCCTGATGTATAGACATATATTTTGAATGTGTACGCTATCCATAGATGTTATCCGGGGATACGGTACCCTTTCTCACCTTTGTGCAATCACGTGTAATCCATACTGGCCCTGACACCGTTTGAGCCTGCCTCCTGATCTATAGACATATATTTTGAATGTGTACACTATGCTATCCATACATGTTATCCGGGGATACAGTACCCTTTCTCACCTTTGTGCAATCACGTGTAATCCATACTGGGTCTGACACCGTCTGAGCCTGCCTCCTGATCTATAGACATATATTTTGAATGTGTACACTATGCTATCCATACATGTTATCCGGGGATACGGTACCCTTTCTCACCTTTGTGCAATCACGTGTAATCCATACTGGGCCTGAGAACGGCTGGCGAGCTGTTAAGCAAGCTACAGCACCTGTGGTTTGCACACGTAAGTTTTTCATTTTTTCAGGAATGACGGTTAGGCCTAATTCCGGAACTGCGGTTGACCTGCACTTACTGGGAAATCATCGTTCGCGGGTAATAATTGTAATCACAGATCCCCATCACTAACGTTGTTCAGCGGATTATCTTCACCTGTAAGCGACAAACGCTGGCCTTTTCAGTGTAGCGCACATGCAGCCACGGACATGTAAGGGCATGACACACCAGTTATTGGCCAATCTCATGTGCCAGAGCCTCACGTGTCCCTCTAGTAAGCCGGACTCGGACCGCGGGGCATGACGGAGTCTCGTTCGTTAACGGAATTAAGCTTGCAATGTGTGCATCTTTTTTGTAGCTTGCATGGTTGAGGTTTCCCAGGTGGAGTCGAATTAAACCGTAGGCTCCACTCCTGGTGGTGCCCTTCTGGACATTCCTTTAAGGTTCAGCTTTGCAACCATACTGCCCACGTAAAACAAACACTTTGCCTTCATGAACGCTGTTTGGAGGGTCATGACTCGTGGGAATAACGCTGCCCAATCAGTTAACCTGCTAGAGAGATCCTTCGTTGCTCGCAAGCATGACATCACACTCCCTAGGAGGAAGGTAATGCCACTGTGGCAACCGTACTCCTGGGGGCGGCACAAGTGCATTGATGCCCAGCCACTGCTCGATGAATCTGCTGGTACATTGACCCAGACCACTACATTCCCCTCGCACGCTACACGGCCTGAATCTGACCCTGATGAAACTCAGGTTACCCTTCCCATATACAGTTCCATCTTACACGGTGACAAAGAGGAAGCTGCAGATGAAAGTGCAGGTTCGGCCCACCCACCATCAGACACACCACCGTACTATCAGGGGCCCTGTGCCAGTGCCGTCGCCAACGAGTGGGCCCCCCCTGCTTGCTCAGGATCACAGCACTTGCAAGGTTGAAATACTGTGCAGTGAGATGGAAGATGGGGACGACGAGGAGTCCAGACTAGTACAGGGATTCCCTAGCGAGGAGACTTATTTGATTGTTTTCAATGTTGGGACAGCAATTTTTGGGGAGCACTATACTCTGGAGAATGATAGATGGGGCCCACCATACACTGGAACATTCCAAAGGTGGACATCAGACACTGGAGCAGCATTTACAGGGCCCATTATACACTAGAGCATTAGAAATGGGGCCCATTGTGTTTGGAGCATTATTTGGGCCCATAAGACAGTGGAGCTTCATCCATGGGGACCAACATATACTGTAGCATTATGTGGAGCTCATCATATACTGTTTCAAACATTATATGGGACCAATGATTCTGTATGGAGAAATAGATGGGCCTTGTCATGAGATGTAAAAAGTGAAGTATTTTTCATTGTACTATACCGCTATTTCTCTGCCGTATCGGAGCATGATGAGTTGTGGTATGTGTTAAAGGGGCGCTCTTTCGCCCAGGGCACATGAAAACCTGGAGCCAGCCCTTCCCCCCCCACAACTTTAGCCAAATAAACCCCATTTTTCAGTGCGTAACTTGTATTATGAAGTTAATTAAGGTTGACAAGCTTAAGTAAGAAGAATTGATGCTTTTGGCATTCAAATGGGCACTGTAGGTGTGTTTCCTGTCCTCCTCTCACTGCCGACTTTTATTCCCCATTGACTTACATTGGGTTTCGTGTTTCGGGACGACCCCGACTTTTCCCTATAATCGGCCGATCTTGCTCGACCCGACTTTTGGAAAAGTCGGGTTTCACGAAACGAAACTCGACCCTAAAAAACCAAAAGTCGCTCAACTCTAATGAATTGGCCAAATTATGTGCTAAGTATCTCCATTACTTCTTATTATCTGGAGCAGTAATGATATTCATATTTCACATATTTACATGTTTTAGCACTACTGAGTGCAACTTTACTTGTTTGTTATATAGAGAACATAACCAATATAAAAGTCAAGTGGCCATGAAGAACAGATGAACAAAATAATTGTTATGGATAGTGTTGCTTACCCATAATATAGGAAAATAGGATGACCCCACCATGCTGGCCCGACGCATTTAAACTTTGACAATTAATTTAAAGGAGTATTCCCAGCTCCAATATCCTATCCCAATATGTAGTAGGTGTAATAATAATAATAATATTGGCAAATGCCTCCAATTAGAAATGTAGTTTAGTTCTTCTGATAATCTATGTCGCTTACCCCATGTGCAGGGCATTGTAGTAGCTTAGATATCCATGATTATGACCATTAGCAACTAACTACCTGTCACTATATGAGTGGTCATAACCATGGATACCTAAACTATAGCAATGCCTTGCGCATGAGGTAAGCGACATAGCAAACCAGACTATATTTCAAATTTACTACATTTCAAATTTCGTATTCTGTATCCATTTATAGGTGATATACAAGTGCTTCTCACTAAATTAGAATATCATCAAAAAGTTAATTTATTTCATTTATTCAATACAAAAAGTGTTTATTTCTGTTAATGTTGATGATTATGGCTTACAGCCAATGAAAATGCAAAAGTTGTTATCTCAGTAAATTATAATAATTAACAAAAACACCTGCAAAGGCTCCCTAAGCATTTAAAAAGGTCCTTTTTTCTGTTTCAGTAAGCTCCACAATCATGGGGAAGACTTCTGACTTGACAGATGCCCAGAAAGCAGTCATTGACACACTCCACAAGGAGGGTAAGCCACAAAATGTCATTGCTAAAGAAGTTAGCTGTTCACACAGTGCTGTATCCAAGCATATTAATGGAAAGTTGAATGAAAGGAAAAAGTGTGGTAGAAAAAGGTGCACAAGCAACCGCAATAACCACAGCCTTGAAAGGATTGTTAAGAAAAGACCATTCAAAAATTTGGGGGAGATTCACAAGGAGTGGACTGCTGCTGGAGTCATTGCTTCAAGAATCACCAGCCTACCACACACAGACGTTTCTAGGACATGGGTTACAAGTGTCGCATTCCTTGTGTCAAGCCACTCATGACCAATAGACAACGCCAGAAGCGTCTTACCTGGGCCAAGGAGAAAGAGAACTGGACTGTTGATCAGTGGTCCAAGGCGTTGTTTTCAGATGAAAGTAAATTTTACATTTAATTTGGAAATCAAGGTCCCAGAGTCTGGATGAAGAGTGGAGAGGCCACAATCCAAGCTGCAGGTCTAGTGTGAAGTTTCCACAATCAGTGATGATTTGGGGAGCCATGTCATCTGCTGGTGTAGGTCCACTGTGTTTTATTAAGACCAAAGTCAGTGCAGCCGTCTACCAGGAAATTTTAGAGCACTACATGCATCCCTCTGCCGGCAAGCTTTTTGGAGATGGAAATTTCATTCTCCAGCTGGACTTGGCACCTGTCCACACTGCCAAAAGTACCAATACCTGGTTTAAAAACAACAGCATCACTGTGCTTATTTGTTCTGCAAACTCGCCTGACCTTAACCCCATAGAGAATCTATGGGATATTGTCAAGAGGAAGATGAGAGACACCAGACCCAACAATGCAGACAAGTTGAAGGCTGCTATCAAAGCAATCTGGGCTTCCATAACACCTCAGCAGTGCCACAGGCTGATCGCCTCCATGTCACGCCACACTGATGCAGTCATTGATGCAAAAGGAGCCCCGACCAAGAATTGAGTGCATTTACTGAACATACATTTCCGTAGGCCAACATTTTGAATTTCAAAATCATTTTTCAAGGTGGTGTTATAAAATATTCTAAGTTACTGACATAATGACTTTTGGGTATTCATTGGCTGTAAGCCATAATAATCCACATAAACAGAAGTTAACACTTGAAATAGATCACTCTGTTTGCAACGACTCTATATAATATATGAGTTTCACTTTTTGTATTGAACTGAAATAAATTAACTTTTTCATGATATTCTAATTTAGTGAGAATCATAGAATGTTAGAGTTGGAAGGGATCTCAACGGTCATCGTGTCCAGCCCCCTGCTCAATGCAGGATTCACTACACCGTCTCAGACAGATGTCTGTCCAGCTGCTGTTTGAAGACTTCCACTGAAGAAGAACTCACCACGTCTCGTGGCAGCCTGTTCCACTCATTGATCACCCTCACTGTCAAAAAGATTTTTCTAATATCTAATCTGTATCTTCTCCCTTTCAGTTTCATTCCATAGCTTCTCGTGTTTCCATGTGCAAATGAGAATAAGGATGATTCCTCTACACTGTGACATCCCTTCAGATATTTGTAGACAGCTATTAAGTCTTTTCTTATCCTTATTTGCAAGCTAAACATTCCCAGATCTTTTAACTGTTCCTCGTAGGACATTCTTTGCAGTCCGCTCACCATCCGCTTCTCTGAACTTGCTCCAGTTTCTCAATGTCTTTTTATAATGTGGTGCCCAGAACTGGACACAGTATTCCAGATGACGCCTGACCAAGGAGGAGTAGAGGGGGATAATTGCTTCACGTGATCTAGATTCTATGCTTCTCTTTATACATCCTAGATGTATGTTTGTCTTTTTTGCTGCTGCATCACACTGTTGCAGTTTGTGATCTATTAGTTTACCTAAGTCTTTTTCACACATGCTGCGTAGTTCTATTCCTCCTATTCTATAGATGTAATTTTTGTTTTTCTTGCCCAGTTGTAGAATCTTGCATTTCTCTCTGTTAATTACCATTCTATTAGTCACTGCTCATTGGTCAAGCTTATCTAGATCTTCTCTAGTGTTATCTATCACTCCTAGCTTTGCATCGTCTGCAAATTTGATTAGTTTACCTTCGGTTCCCTTATTAAGATCATTTATAAAACTGTTGAATAACACTGGGCCAGGACAGAGCCTTGTGGTATCCCACTTGAAACACTTTTGCAATTGGATGTGCAACCATTTATTACCTCTTTGAGTATGATCACTGAGCCAGTTATGAATCCACCTAACTGTAGCCTTGTCAATCCCATACTTGGTCATTTTTCAACAAAGATAGTATGAGATACTTTATCAAATGCTTTTCTGAAGTTGAGATATACTATATCTACCGCATTTCCCTGATCCACCCAGTAAGTGATTCCATCATAGAAGGAAATTAGATTAGTCTGGCATGACTTGTTTGCTACAAACCCATGCTGGCTCTTGTTAATTACTCTATTCTTATCCAAGTACTTACATACATGCTGTTTAATACTGTGTACAAAGATCTTTCCTGGTATAGAGGTAAGACACACTGGCCTATAATTTCCTGGCTCAGTCTTCTTTCCTTTTTTTTTTTTTTAAATTCGTTTACTTCTTTCTTTTTTTAGGAAGATAGGGACATTTGCCCTTCTCCAATCCTCTGGTACTTCTCCTGTTTTCCAGAATTTTTCAAAGATTCTGGCTAGTAGTTCTGCAATTTCCTCTGCTAACTCTTTCAGTACCCTAAGATGGCCCAGGACGATCCTGCATGATCAGCGATACCCAGCAGGGGGGCCGATCACTGATGTGTGTCACACACAACGATGTCGCTGGCGAGATCGCTGTGACGTCACAAAATTAGCGATCTCGCTAGCGATCTCGCTAGCGATCTCGCTGTGTGTGATGGGGCCATTATGCTACCTAGCTGCAATTTGCCAAAGATCACCTGAACAAGCCAGAGGGCTATTGGAATAATGTTTTGTGGATAGATAAGATCTTTTCCATTTAAATGAGAAGTGTTTTGTTTGAAGAAATAAAAAGGGAATTACAGAATAAAATCCTCATCTGTGAAACATGGCGGAGATAGTATCATGGCTTAGGACCTGTTATACTGTGCCTGGGCTATCATTAATGGAACAATGAATTCTGCATTCCAGTATTTTGAGAATTATAAGATCCACCAGATTATTAAACGCACCCCAAATTTTAGGGAGGAAAATATACTGTAATTACCTGGGGGGCGGAGGCAGTGGAGCAGAATTCCAGGTGGCAGTGTCACTGCTTCAGGAAGCTAGCAGTGGTGGCCTCGGAGTAAAGTGATGCTGCGGTCCCCTTGCTGGTAGGAGGTGGTGTTTGGCAGAGGTAGGAATGGGACGATGCGGTGAGCCCCAGGCTGATAGGAGGGGATGTTCGGTGGTGCTGGGGCTCCGCCGACATTTTGTGAAAGCCCGGAGCAAAAGTACTTTCCATGCTTTTCAATGTGGTGGACTCCAGGAAAATGGTTGCCAAAGGCAGTGCATGCGCAATTGAGATCTCGGGAACCAAGTAGATGAGGTCTTGGTGCTGAGATCTCAATCCGTGCATGTGCCTCTTTGGCGACCTTTTTCCCGGAGTCCAGAGCATTGGAAAGCATGGCAAGTGTGGGGGCTCCGTGCTTTCACAAAATGTTGATGGAGCCCCTACTCCGAGGAACACTTCATCCTACCAACCTGGAACTTGCAGCGTCACCACACTTCTGCCACCACTGCCGCCAGAAGATTTCTGCAGCAGCGATCCTGGGACTCCGCTCCACGGCAGCCGGTAAGCTACATTCAAATTATCAGACGCACACCCAAATTTGGGGGAAAAATGTGCCTCTGATAATCCAAATAATATGGTATATCATCAAATTCTAAAGGAAAATTTCAGGATATCTTTTCATGAGCTGAATCTCAATACAACGTGGGTGATGCAGGAATACAATGATCTACAAAAGATAAAAACAGCCTGTACTCACATCTGGCTCTGGCCCTGTTTCTGTGACATTAACGCCTGATCTCTTGGGGCTTGGAAGACATTGTTATCCCTTCAACAAAATCTGAGGTCACTTCACTCTCACTTCCTTTGAACAAAACTGACACCCAGAAGAAGTAAAAGGTGCTCCAGTTAGCTGACTCCCTTCAGATGCCAGTTACATCTGAAGGAAGTGAAGGGTGCAAGGTTGGATTCAGAGCTTGCATAGCAAAGTAGCATCATGTGTTAGATGAAATGTGCTGTTTTCGTTTTAGAAAATGATCAGTAAACATTTGGACCAATGTGCTGTAGTACTTACCAATAAAAGGACTGCCATCCGCAATGGAGTATAATCCCTGATGAAGGAAGATGGTACCTCAGAAACACGTTGGATAATCAGAACTTCTTAGTTCTGTCTTTAATCATACAGAAATTCTGTGGAAGAACCTCAAACGAGCTGTTCATGGGAGAAAACTAGCCAACATAACAGAGTTGAAGCTGTTTTGTAGGGAAGAAGGAGCTAAAATTCCTCCAACCTGATGTGCAGGATTAATCAACAATTACCAGAAATGTTTAGGCGCAGTTATTGCTACACAAAGGAGTCACAGTTTTACTGAAAGTAAAGGTTCACATAGTTTTGTCATTCACAGACATATTAAATTGGATAATTTTCTTCATTTAAAAAATGACAAAGTTTATTATTTTTGACTCATTTGTGTGAGTTTGTTATCATTAACTGCATTTAGGACTTGTGAAAATCTGTATAGTTTTAGAGTATATTTACACAGAAATATGGAATATTCAGAAGGGTTCACAAACTTTCAAACTCCACTGTATGCTAAAAGACAATGTATTAGGTTATATATGTATGAAGGATAAACATGACGAAATAGGGTTTTTCTACAATACTTATAACAGTTTTCAAAATTTTCTTTGAAAACAGCATGTCGAGGGTTTTTTGATATCTCCATGACGTTCAGGACCAAGCAGTATTTACACACACTCCCCTGATGAATCTTGTATGAAGAAATGTGTCTAGAGCCTCTTCTATAACCAGGGAACCGAGAGAAGGTTGATCTGTGACCCCCTCTTGTACCACTATATGAAGGTCATTTAAGGATTAACTACTGATGTCTGGACAGATGAGCCTGTTCCGTTATTCCTTTTAATGAATCTCCATGTTTTCTGTTATCCACACTGTTGCCTGAACACCATTCAACATACCAACCAGGTTGCATAGTGTTGGAGTGCGGCATTGTTAGGGGACATTTTTAGCACTTTTTTAACATTGATATCGGTGTGCAGTTTTGTCACTTTTTTTCCATAGTTTTACTGTCTGGTTGTTGGCAATGGATCTGTGAAGACCAGGTTTTTTATTTTATTTTGACCATATAAAGGTAGCGTTTTATTATATATTCCCATTAATTGCTACATACCACCTCGAGGGTGTTGCTGCTTACTGTGTTAGAGCTGTACAACATTTTTTCTCAATTGTTAAATTCAGTGTTTTGACTTTAAATCAAGGACCCTATGATTGACAGGACAGATAAAGTATAGAATGTGCACATTTTAGAACATCTAGATTGGTGTTCCCCAACGTGTTATAAAACTACAACTCTCAGCCTGCCCTGACAACTTGTGACTGACTATGAGGGCATGCTGGGAGTTGTAGTTTTACAACATGTGGAAGACCACATGAACAGAAAACATGGAATTATATTACACAAAACATTTATTATAAGCTCTGTGCCACTGTAATTAATATGGTGCACATATTAGCCCAAATTATGATCATTAGTATAACATAAAACATTGATGGTATTGATTAGGTTGCCCGAGTGTGTCTTTTTTAGATAGTGGATCAGATGAGAACAGTTTTTCATACGTTTAGTAAAAAACACTTAGTCCATTGATGTCACTGCTGAATGCTGCTGCTAGTAAGAAGCCTGCTGGAGGTTGGCTCCTGGGATCAGATGTGCACAGTGCTGCATTGTTGGGGCACATTCCTGGAAGAGTGCGCCAGACTGTAGCTAGTAGGAAGTGGTATGTGACATCATGCCATCATATAGCATGAATAGCCAATTAGATTCTACCTATTTAATGTAGCCATGACTAGATTGAAAAAATGATCATACATTCCCAGGTGTAGCTACAGCCTACTGATGTATCAATGCAGAAATCCTTTGGTGTTCTCATTCATTCATTCATTCATTCATCAAACTCCATGTATATACCTATAGGAGCTGGATAATCTTCTCCAGGATGGCAAATGATCACATTATTGGCTTCACCATCTTGTTTAGGAGTGAGGGAAAATTGGATTAGTCCATAGTTTGTTCTCTTTCAAAGTTAAAGAGAACCTGTCACCATGAAATTCAGTCCAATCTGCTGGCACCATGTTACAGAGCAGGGAGAGCTGAGAAGATTAATATATCGTTCTGTGAGAAAAGATTCAGAATAACCTGTGTTTTCATCATTTAATCCTTTGATCTTTCTGGGGCTTTCAGTCCTGTGGGCGGTCCTATTAGTGACTGACAGCTTTCTTTGTATAATTAGGCATAGGAGTGAGCTGTCAGTCACTGATAGGACCACCCACTGGACTGAAAACCCCAGAAAAAGCAGAGGATTAAATTACTAAAACACAGGTTATTCTGAATCTTTTATCATAGAATGATTTATAAATCTGCTCAGCTGTCCATACTGTATAGCATGGCGCCTGTAGAGGGCATTGTATTTTCATGATGACAGGTTCCCTTTAAAACCACTAATGATCATCAATACAGCTCATATATAAAATTGTGACCCAGCCAGTTTGGCAATGCTGCCTTGATATACAAACTTCTGTAACACAAGTCATATTAGTTGTAACCCAGCTTTTCCTGATTAAGATATGACTGCTATGAATCTGAAAGATTTATACTTACTAGTGATTATTTTTTGAATTATAGGTGGAATCACTTTAACCAGGATTTGGAAAACATCCAAATGCATTTTAAAAAAATGTATATTTACACACATTACGATTACAATGTGGGAGTAAAACAGGTCTAATAATAAAAAATAACATGGTTATAACAAGGACACCATGGTAGAGAACGTCTTTTGATCATTTTTTTTGCTTTTCAATAAACCTGAGTATTATCATCAAGTACTTTCCAAATTACTTAAGATTTGAATCTTTCGAAGTCTCATGACTTGAAAGTGCCATTATCTACGTAATGAGAGACGCCATAGATTGGCTGGACAGCTCCTATTGTAATTGGTTCCTCTTGGGCAACACCCTTGAGACCTGCTTCATCCAATGAAATGTGTCAAGGAAATAAATGACTATTGGTCACATATACCACCCGGAGGGTATCCGATATGCTAATGTCCTTCTTAACTAAAACTCCTCCTTCACATCTAAGTTATTACACTTTTTTGTTTGAAAAGGATATCTAAACTAGATATTGTTATTTATCCAATTAGCACATACATATCCTTGTTAATAATATTTAATAAGAACAGACATACTGTATATAATATATATATATGCCAATCTATGGCATCTCTCATTCCTTAGATAATGCCACTTTCAAGTCATTAGACTTTTAAAGATTTAAGTCATTTGGAAATCACTTGATATATATTATAGGTTTAAATGACTGTTGATGTAATTCTTAGGGAAAATAATTGAAAGAAACAATAAATTCAGTAAATGATTTATGAGCAGATAGGAATTTAATGAGAAGTGAAATCTGATTTTGCTCCGACAAACATTTACTATGTACAGTACACGGAGCTCACAGTTGAAATCTGTAGGATCTATTGGCTGATGAAATAATAATATCGATTAATTGCCCAAATCAGGACAGTAACCAATAAATAAGCTCCAGTATTGTCTGCTGAAACATCCGACTTTAAACTGGAACATAAAGTTCAATTACTGACCCTCCCTTATAACACTTAGAGCCCAAAAGGGAAAAGCAGACAAACATAGCTCCCATTCAGCAGGACCACCTGGCCAGCACCGGCATCGCACTGGAAACCAGTTCCCTGCCTTAGAATGTTTAGGATGTAATAGAAAGATCATTCATGATTCAGTTCCACTCCCGTGATCCCATTAAAAGCATTCTGTGCAGCAGTGATACAATGTCATATCCATAGGGATAGGACAAGATGATACAATGAAGCATCTATGTGAAGAGGTGAGTATCGAATGAGGATGACAGGAGTATTGCAGCCAGGGATATAATGTTATATTCATGTCAAGAGTCAAATGAGGGTGAGACAAACTAAGCTTACAATGTATCAATGGGAAGAAATACATCCAATGGGACAAAGCTAAGGAGCCAAATGATCTGTGCAGCACTGATACAATGTAACATTTAGGTAAACACATAAAAGTCAAATAAACATGAAAAGAAGTGAAAGGAGAAACAAACTCTGCAACAATGTAACATCCATACAGACAACACAATAATGCGAAATTAAACTTTACAGCAGTGCATGCAAATTCAAGTACTGTCGAGAGCTACAGAAAACTAGACAGAGGGATGATAGATAAAGCGCCTGATAGATAATTACAAAATTTGGTTTGTAACAATTAATCCTAATTATTTTTTTCTTTTAGAATTATGCAGCAGACAATACCTGTGAATATAAATGGTTGGAATAGCATTGATAGATACATCTCAAAGATTCTAGCAGGCATCTCAGAAAAAAATAAGAGCAGTGAAGAAGCAGAGAGAATCCTAAATGTCCCATGCCTTGCCCTGAACCTGCGAAATGTGCTGTACCCCGGTGCCACCTGACAGAGCTGGAACCATCCTCAGCCTCACAATCTCAAGAACCGTAAGAACCTGGCAGACCTCCCCAGATCACCTCTCACACAACTAAAGTGTCTCCTGCACCAGGACTCCCCCAGCAAACTTTTCAGCAAACTCAGGACAGGAGACCTGTTTTAGCAAACTGGGATTTTTTTTCTCCACTTCTTTCTAAATAGTGGTACTTTTTTTTTTCCTTGACAGAGGAATGAAAGAGTGTAGGTGATGGGGGGGAGGCAGGACACAGGGAAGGGGAGGCTGAGACACTGAGAGGGGAGGGAGATAGGGGGACAGAGTGTGGCACGTCTAGCAAAGGGACCCTGCAGGAGAAGGAGGGGTCTGGTGGGATAGGGAGAGGGCAGAGAGGAGTGGAGGGGCTCAGATTTCAGCACTGCTGGGGGCAGGGGAGGACTAAGATGTGGGCATATACGTTGTCTTCAAGGCAGTCAGGACTATAATTTCAGTACCTTGGCCCAGAGCAGATAGTACTAAGTTTCTGCTGGGGCCTGGTACTGGATTCTCCTTCTTTTCCCAAGAAATCGGCTGCATGAAGACAAGATAACTTTTGGGGACAGTCAGCCTCCTCTCCTCCCCTTCTCTTCTTCATTTCTTCCCACAAAGCTTTTGCATGTCTAACATTTAGACATGTTTAACTTTGTGGATTCAAGGACACTAGTGCTGTTCGCAGCCATACAAGCGATATTATTAGCAGTTGTAAGATGCCAAGGTGAAGACATCCGTAAGTGACCAACTGTTTTATTTTATTTTTATTTTTTTAACCATTCTTTTTTTTATTTTCTCTTAGAATATATCCTGTATTTTAGACTTAAAATTGCACTTGCGAGGCAAAGCTGAGGGTAGCTTTGACGTTGACTGCCGCCATTCATTCCGGCAGGTTGAGCGTTAATCTAATCTCACCTGTAAATCTGTCAGGTTTTCATTGTAGCTCACTGTGCAGTGTGTAAATGTAATCTCAAGGTTATTGCATCCTTACCAGACACATCATCCAGACTTCTGTCCCCTACCTGGCAATTGCAAAACAGATCATTAATGGTGCATTGTATAAATACGCAATGAATTCCCAATAGATGGGGCTAAGTAGCAGTTTTGGATTATTGTGGTTTAAAGTTACTAGTTATTGCCTAATTCTTGCAAACTTTTATTATTATGTGTTACGTATATAGCGCCACATATTCCAGACATTATCCTTAAATATTCCCACTTACCTAAATATCCTGTAATATCCTCAAATATTAAGATTATACTGAGAAGATCAATCGTGACAGAAGCAGCTGAAGTAGCCATAGATGAGACACAGTGAAATTCCTGTGCTTCCACTTAGGGCTGCAAATATTAACCTTGATTGATGGTAAAAAAAAAAAATCCTAAAAAGATGAAGTGATATCACTTTAAAGACTAGCAATTTCCAATAGAATATTTTAATAGGTGATCTATATCATCCATCTGACTTATAGTTTCTAAGCAAGGTGTTAGCCCTGAGCGCAGAAGGCACAAAAGCTGCATTCTTTCCAGCAACTGATCTCTCCCAGTATTTAAGGATCACAAAAAAAAGGGAACTTTCCCTTAAGAGGCCGTGTGAACGTTGAAAGGCATTCCTGCCAGACGCGTCTCCTTCCAAAAAGAACCTTAAAATAGTTTTACTAAGCCATTGTTTGATGCCAGACCAGTGTCCTACAAAATCTGACGTTCTATTGTCATGACACCCAATGTCCCATTATCTAAACATAACACCCAATCGCATCAATAAAACGCTGAATTATAGTTTGAGGCCAAAAATTAACTGAGCGATAGATTTTACTCAGATATTGTTAAAGCTGGCAAAAAAAAAATATGACGGAATAGATGAGAAAGCACCTGGCTAATACGCAGACTGGGCAATTCTTCTAGAAAAAGCTTGAAGCTTTATTTCTTAGGAGAAATTTCTTAACTTGCTTGGGCAGGTCCCCAATGGTACAAAAAAAAAAAAATCCTTTACGAGACCTTTTAAGTCTTTGCATACTACAGATTGTAAATCCATTGCACTGCTAGTATGGAAAAGGCACGCTCCCTTGACTTTTTGCCATTTGATTACGTTGGAATCATTCTTCCATTCCTTAAAGAAAGTTTTGGGTTTTTTTTCCTGTAGCTGACATCTGCAAAAGGGGAAATATGTGCATGAAATATTTGAGCAGCCAGACAGAAATATTCAATAATTTCCATGTACATTTCATTAATGATAGTGTCATTTAAGACTGGGTCAACTATTTAGACCTGCCTAGAATTTGGTCTATTGGCCTTTTAGATAGTTGTTGTATTTTTTTTAACCCTTTGGATAAGTGAAGGCCCCAACATGGCTGGTTCAGAGGTAAAAAATCAAATATTTAAATGGAAGGGGTCATGCCAATACCTGTTAAGGGAATCTAAAAAAAAAAAATGGATGCTATCTTTTATAGGTATGTGGATGAGCTTTTATGATATGTTAGTGACCTGATTTGAAGACCCCAATAGACTATTGTAATAGTTTATTTGCACTAGGAGGATTGGCAGCAATGGTTTCCAGATGGGGTTGAAATGCTGCCCATATTTATTTAAACTGGCCCCTGACAGTGAAATGTGAATTGAAGCCTCTGTGTATTTTACAGAAAGGCCCATTCATACAGGGTCCTGTGGGCTACCCAAGCCTAGGCATGGCACCCAAAGGGAGCTGGCCTGAGCATAAAGACTCATAGATCAGCAGTGGGCTCATGATGAAGCCCCCTGTTTATAGCTATTTTATTTGCTTTTATAATCAGTTATATAAATATGCTTCTATTTCCTTAGGACTTCAGCTTTTATGACATTTTATTGACCTGATCATCACCTATGTGTCTATGTTCTATGCTGTCTACTGAGTGTACGCCACTGAATAATGCATTTCACTTGCAGCTTAAATCCAAAGATAATCGCATTTTGTAAAATATTATTAACAAAAAAAACCTCTATGGACAACAATTTGAAACAACTTTCCACTAAATGACCTGATAGAAACCTGCAGTTGATAACAAGCCGCCATAGTTCTTGTTGTAACATTATATTACAACTTCCTATATCTCAAGCCAGAAAACTTTGCATTAGGGCAATCTCCTCCCTCCTACCCCAAGCAGCCCCATTATTTCCTGAACTTAGTTCACCTTAATCTGTCTGGCTCAACACTGCCCCCGTCTGGTAATATTTTACATTACACCTCTGATTATTAATATACTGTGTATAATATCACCACACCATGAGAAGAAGAAAACTATTTTATACCAAGCTTACAGCAATCAGAGTAAATAATTTAGCAAATATCAAAATCTGGCTCTGCCAATATGTTATATATATATACATAAACACCCCATGTATATATATACTGTATATATATATATTTGTGTATCTGAACTCATTGAAATATATGACATTAGTATATGGATATTTATGTGATGTTTTTCATTTTTTTTATATTTCTGCTTCCTCTCTTTTTGCTGCCTCTTCCTTTGTCTTATACTTACTCCCCTTCTGGCACAGTGGATGCAGGGAGCTGCGTACAGGATGGGCAGAGATATAGTGACAAAGATGTGTGGAAACCAGAACCCTGCCAAATCTGTGTCTGTGACACTGGGACTATTCTGTGCGACGAGATAATCTGCGAGGAAAATAAAGACTGCCCCAATGCTGAAATCCCCTTTGGAGAGTGTTGCCCCATTTGCCCAACTGAGCCGTCCTCCACCACCAGTGGTCGTAATTTATTTATTTGTGTTTTATAAATAAATTACTTGTGCAAACCTATGGCTAACACCCTATTCCCTAACAGAATGGGCAACCATAGGTCCCTGCTGTAGTTGAAAAGGGCCCCTCCGGTTCAGATTTCTGCCTTTATAATATATGTATGTGCAAAAAATACGTATATCAGCACCAAGTGAAAAAAGTATATAACTTGTCTTACAGAACGGTAATGCCCATGAGATCAAAGCTTGGATACAACTAAATTACAGACATCACAAGTAGGAGCGGCTCGGTGGCCTTTTTTTCTGCCTCGAGTTGAAGCCACAGGTCTACACGCCTGCGGTTTCTTTTGGCAGTCAATGTGGAAGCTCCCGCTGAACCGACCGCGTGCACCTCTAAGTATAAGACGCTTATTAACCTGTTCATGATCCACATAAAAGATGGAACCCAAACAATCACTTTACGTTCAGAGGCAGAGGTTAAATCATGACGGAGGTTCCCTTTTTAACGACCGGTCCTGCATTATTAGCAATGCGATCGTTAACAGTATTTCTGCTTGATGACAAGCTCTTGTGGCCAGTGAGGTCCGTCCTCGATGGTATCAGGCAGGCTGGGAGATTTGCAGTGCGATGTGCAGTCATCATTAATGTGTGCTAATCCTTGTCAGTAATTAGGTTTTCCTGTAACTAATCATTTGTTTTAGCTCCCTCTATTTTTACTACTCAAGTAGAACATCTTTCAGCATCTGCTAACCAGCTTCCCAAATAAGGCTTTATTCACACATCACTATGTTTGATCAGTATTTCTATGCCAAAACCAGTAGTGTCAATCTTTCAATTATAGTTTTTCTCTGTAAGTTCGACTCCAGATACAAAATACTGACCGAATCCTGAGTGTGAATAAGCCCTTAGAGCTGTCCCCATAGACGCGTAACCATCTTGCACTGAGGATATCGGCAGTAGGATCGTGCAGTCCTGTCATAGATCCACCTGAGACAAATGAGTGAATCAGAACTAGAGGAAGTTCGATGTCGTGCTCTAACACATAACTTCTTCCAGGGAAGACAGGGAAGAAGGCCTTAATGTGTCTTACGTTTGCCTGTCCTATTGTCTGTGTACATTTATAGTCCGTTTTATGTATGTTATGTTTTCTTATGTCATTAAATCATCCATTGAATTTCTACCAGCTGACTTTTATCTCCTTTTTCTTTTCCTTTCCTCCAATAAATAGGGCAAAGTGGAATAAAGGTAATACTATGTCTTACGAGAATTTCGACATACATCATAGAATACAACTACAAAGTACACTAATGTACACACCTTAACATTAATGACAGCTGCCACCAGCGACATGGAAAGTCTACTGCCGACTTGTTCCACATCCACTCTAAGTATTATACATGGCTAGTACAATAATGTAATTATATATACACACATATATATATATATATATATATATATATATATATATATAGAATAGGCATATACAAACTCAATATGCCAATATATAACTCACATTACAATGCTGCTACATAACATATAAAGCATCTAGCAACTTTAAAGTATTTTTTCTGTTTTCTTTCTCTAGGGTCAAAAAGGCGAACCTGGTGATATTAAAGATGTAAGTGTGTCATTTTATTTTTATCTATCATCTATCTCATCTATCTGTCTGTCTATCTGTCTGTCTATCTATCCATCTATCTATCCATCTCAGAACTATCTATCTATCTATCTATCTATCTATCTATCTATCTATCTATCTATTATCTATCTATCCATCTCAGAACTATCTATCTATCTATCTATTATCTATCTATCCATCTCAGAACTATCTATCTATTTATTATCTATCTATCTATCTATCTATCTATCTATTATCTATCTATCCATCTCAGAACCATCTATCTATCTATCTATCTATCTATCTATTATCTATCTATCCATCTCAGAACTATCTATCTATTTATTATCTATCTATCTATCTATCTATCTATCTATCTATCTATTATCTATCTATCCATCTCAGAACTATCTATCTATCTATCTATCTATCTATTATCTATCTATCCATCTCAGAACTATCTATCTATTTATTATCTATCTATGTATATCTGTATAGTGCTGGACACAGACAGAAGGGGGCCCATAAACAAGAACAGTATAAGGGCCCTTTGCAGTCCAATAGTTCATCATAATGCACCACTTTATTTGTCAATGAGGTGGGAGGGGGCCTCAAATCATCTTGGGCCCCAATGTGGCTGCACAGGATGGACAATGATACAATGATCTATCTATCTATTATCTATCTATCTACAGTTAGTAGCCATCTACAGTATCTATCTATGTCATATCTATCTATCTATCTATCACATACCTACCGTATCTATTCCATTTATCTATCTATATCTGTCTAGGGATGGACGCAGACAAAAGGGGGCCCATGAACAAGAACAGTACATGGGCCTTTTGCAGTCCAATAGTTTGTCATAATGCACCAGTTTATGTGCCTGTGACAGAAGCTGCTTTGCAGGTGTAACGGGCACCATTTTATTTTGAGTATTGATGTGGCAGCATAGAATACACCAAAGACTAATGATATGTCCGCCCCAATATCTATCTATCTATCTATCTATCACATATATATCTATCTATCATCTATCTACAGTATCTATAATCTATTATCATCTATTATCTATCTATCTATCATCTATATATCTATAATCTATTATCTATCTATTTATCTATCTGTCTGTCTATCTATTTATATATCTGTCTATCTATCTATTTATCTATTTTCTATCTATATATCTATAATCTATCTATCTATCTATCTATCTATCTATCTGTCTGTCTGTCTGTCTGTCTATTTATCTATCTGTCTGTCTGTCTATCTATTTATCTATCTGTCTGTCTGTCTATCTATTTATCTATCTATCTATCTGTCTGTCTGTCTATCTAGCTATTTCTGCTGAGCATTTTTATCTCAGAGTTTAGTTACCAGCTTAGATTTACTATCTCTGTATATTTATAACATTTGCTCATTTTACATGACATAATATTGGATTCTCTACATATTTTTATACAATAGGTATTAGGACCAAGAGGACCTCCAGGACCACAGGTATAGAAAATCTATTCAAAATAATTGATTGATCCTTTAAATCTAATATCAAATACCTGAATCAGATTGATATTAAGATATTTTCTGGCCTTTTTCAGGGACCTTCTGGTGAACAAGGGCCAAGAGGTGATCGTGGTGATAAAGGTGAAAAAGTAAGTGAGAAACACTTTAAAAATTGTTTTGTAGGGAACTAATATAAGTTGTCAATGGTGGAAATAATCAATGAAATGAATAAAAAGTAATGCAGGTAACTGCAACTGCAACTAAATTCAGGTGGAAATAAGCAGAGCACAGAAAGTGCGAAACCAGCCAAAACCCTTACATATGCTCAATCCAACGAGTATCTAGTTCATGAATAAGTCTAATATGTTGTTACTACCCCATCCTCATGAATGCCCCCTACTGTATCCACCATATGACTGGGAAACTTTCCACCTTATGTACCTAGAAAGTTTCCATTGTCTGAATCAGGCTGATAATGTGCCCACTTGAATCATTCAAAATCAATGTCCCCATTTTATAAGCCTGAGTATGTAATGTGCCCATCACGTGTCTTTATTTTAGGGTTCACCCGGCCCCCGTGGAAGAGATGGCGAACCCGGTACTCCTGGAAACCCAGGACCCGTTGGCCCAGCTGGACCTGCCGGACCCCCTGGCCTTGGTGGAGTAAGTAGGCTTGACACTGACGCCCAATCTTTGTCACCGGTCTGTAAAGTTCACATCCCCAGCTCACATCCACTCAGCACATTTGCTCTACAACTCTAAATGAAGCTGACAGCATTGAAAGGCTCCACTGTTACCATGTACCTCATACACAGCCACTCTTTGTAATCCCTCAGTTTGTTTGCATTCCTCTGACACAAAATATCTTCTCTGCCCAGAACGTTTTTTTCCCCCCTATTTTGCTGGACACTGTACAAGTAGATGATTGTCCAACATCAGAGACTTGCAAACGAGATGCCCTCATACTCTCCCGCGGGTACAACCTGAACGCTTCCAGCTATGCTGCAAATGAAAATTGCATCCATATTTAAAGAAACTGATTAGGAGGGTTTTTTTTTTAATTTTAGTTTTTCTGCATTCTTTTTGGTTGTCCGCAATGACATTTTTTATCCTAATCTAGAAGACATAATAGAAATCTATCTCCAATCTACAAGAAAGTGACAATGACACAGATTCTTAAATTCTGTGCCAAGATGTAATCCCACTCAGAAACTCAGATATTCTGCCGTCACAAATAAAAAGTGACCTCAAAGACTGATCCGATCTTTTACAATCCATAATGAAGGCAATTCCTATAGATTCTACTGTAGAAGAATACATTATAATACATCCAATCCGCAATAGTACAGCACAAGATTGAGACCCAGTCTCTCTGGATGTGTTTTACTAGACTTGATTCCCCTTCTATCTTTTCTATTATATTGTCATTGTCATATACAGTATATATCATTCACAAATGATCTCTCGGCTGGACCCACACATTATTATTAAGTGCATCCCAGTCAATGGATCAGCGCCTTATATAGGTTATAAATTCAGTTTCTTCTGGATGTCACATATACTAAACATTCTGATGGAAGACACTAATAAAATAGGTTTTTAAAGCTGCTAAAAAAAACATATAGAGACCTGTTTAATATCCATTATATATGATGGTATGTGCTTTCTCATTATACCTAGCACAAGGAAATTCATCAATCTCTTGTGGGTTTGATACCGCAATGTCCTTTCTATGAATATGCTGTGACGTTACCTCCTCCAAATGTTCCATTTTGAATACGCTGTCATTGCATAGGGAAAGTTTAATTGGTTTTCACTTGGACAGATTGGACTATATATTTTGTATATTACCATTTACCACGAAAACTGAAAAAAAAAAAAAAAAACATAATACAAAATAATAAATACCGAAAAATTAGAACCTTATATTGGGGGTTATCTGGTTCATGCGCGGTTTTGATTGTACTGAACAATCACAAAAATGTAATAAGAAGTGTGTTCATTAAGCTGAGCAATGATAAAGCTTCCTCTATGGGCAAGTTAGGGGATGTGCACATCACCGCTTTAGGATGCCGCCAAGATTTTCCCTAGGCAATTCCACTTTGGGAAGAAGCCGGCGGTCTTTTTCTTGAAGCAGATACCCTGGCGACTTGGCCATTGTTTTCGCGGTGTCTTTTTTCAGTAAATTAAACTCTAATTATTGATCAGCTTTTTGACAAAAGTCGCCCATGTGATCATGCGACTTCTTTTTATCACTTCATGGTTTCTGAGCCCTGACGTGGTAAAAAGAAGTAACAAAAGACTGAACACATGCACAGCAATGCTATTTTCACTTTGCAGTGCACTATGTTTGCTTTTCGTGGTGATTTTTCAGGGGGAGATCCAAGCAGAATCCACCTGAAAAAGCTGAGTTCACCTACCCTTAGTTTCATTGCCCTCTATGCCATTTTTTTCTTTGTGCTGGCCTTCTAAGCATGCAACAAGTACGCGGTGTATACATTAGTGATGAGTGGATATGCTCGTTCGTTACTCGAGATTTCCGCGCATGCTCAGGTGGTCTCTGAGTATTTTAGCGTGCTCGGAGATTTAGTTTGTGTCGCCGTTGCTGCATGATTTGCGGCTGCTGGACAGCCTGAATACATGTGGGGATTTCCTAACAAACAGGCATTCCTCACATGTATTCAGGCTGTTTAGCAGCCGTAAATCATGCAGCTGCAGCGACACAAACTAAATCTCCGAGCACACCAAAATACTCGGAAGACACCTGAGCATGCTCGGAAATCTCAAGTAACGAGCATACTCGCTCATCACTAGTAAGCATGTGTGTGGCAAAATGGGATCGATGCCAAATTGTAGAACGTATTTTTTTTTTTAGCAAATTTCAAAATGATTTAAGGAGTAACCGTTGTCTTAATTTTTATTTAATCAATCAATGGTTCACATGAAAATAAGCAACTGTGTAATATATCTTATCAGAGAAATCTGCTTCTTTCTCTGCCAGAATTGATCAGTGATTATCAAAATTCTCAATTCTGAGATAAAATCTGAATTCAGTGAAAACAGACTCTCCCATTACTGAGATAGGAGATGGCGGCTGCTGGTGATGAGATCCTATGTAGATGGCACTAGGAGGAGGGAGGAGCTCTGCCTCTAGCTCCTCCCTCCTCCGGTCTCCATAGAATCTTATCAGCACCAACTGCCATCTTCTATCTCAGTAATGTAACAGTCTGTCTTCATTGAATTCACATTTTATCTAAGAATTGAGAATTTTGGCAATAACTGATCAGTTCTGGCAGAGAAAGAAGCAGATTTCTCTGATAAGATATATTACACAGTTGCTTATTTTCATGTGAACCATTGATTGATGAAATATAAATTAAGACTTTGGTGACTCTTTAACATTTAGTTTTTAGTGCAAATATGTTTTTTGGCAGACGACTCTTTAATAGGAGCGTTGTGTTCATTGGCAATATTGAGCCTCCATTATAAGGCACATCATGAACAAGAACAAAAATTTCTATTGCGCTTGTGTCAATAATATAATTTTCTATAATGGATATGAAACTGCAGGAAAGAAATGTGCTCATGTCGTTCATCCAAGGTTCACATTTTCTCAGGTTAGTAATAGTCGTGAGAAAATTTGTTCCAAGGTTTACCACATGGTGGCGCTGCCATGAGTTTAAAGTTCTAACCTTTACAGCTATTGATCCGGAGTCAATAATACAATAACAGATACAGGCGTACACCCATAATGATTGCAGGCCGTGCATGATTCATACATGGATAAAATACGATATACATTGTAAAGAGTCGCACAGGAAGCAGAGATTTGGGTTTTGAAAGAAAACCTTTCCATTCAATTTGTGGCTTGTTTTCAGTAGAAATTTTGGTTAAATGACAAAATAAATCATGGAAACGAGCCTACCATCTTTTGAAAAATAAAAATAGAATTAAGAACAAGCAAAAAAAAAAAACATTGTAGCTTTCCATAGAAAAGTGAACTATAAAAAATATGTGACCAGCTGGAAGACGGTATTATGTTATTATATATTAGACCTGACCATAAGATTATATTAGGGAAGGTATAGGTCAGGCGTTATATTATTCTGTAGCCTTGCTATTGCTCTTCATATCGTGGTATGCAATGAAATACTAATAACAAGCTCTGATTCCACAGAACTTTGCTGCTCAGATGACAGGAGGTTTTGATGAGAAAGCCGGAGGCGCACAGATGGGTGTTATGCAAGGACCAATGGTAAGAAAAACTCTTCCGCTCTAGTACTTGTAATAATTTGCATTACCACCTAGAGGGCAGTATAAGCAAGATGCCCAAACCTTACTGTAACTGGAGCTAGAGTGGGTCAGGTCTGAATGGACAATGTATGTCATCTGCTATACAGGAGGATAAAAGAAGAATTGTTACACAGCACATGCTATTATATAGCTATATATCAATAACATACTTTTAGGATATATATAAATATATATATGTATATAGTTATATGTGTGATATGTTAAATATATATCTTTAATACATTATATATAAATATATATATATATCATGCAGAGGTGGATACAAATCAAAAAGGGCCCCTGCGAAAGAACAATATATGGACCCTTTGCAGTACAATAGTTCTTTCTATATGAGCTAAGCTGTTTTGGAGGTGGTGGTGGCTCCCCTTACCTCTTGGGCCCCTGTGCAAGTGCACACACTGCACCAATGATATGTCCACCCCTGATATTATGTTACATTAAATACAATATAAATACAAATACATTGTATATATTATATATTAAATATAATATATTAAATATCATAATATATATGTATGTATATATTATTGTATACGGGGTTGGGGTAAATGAATTGGGCAAAACTGTTCTTCAAAAATTGTATGTGCCTTCAGGCTCTAGCCTGGAGTAAATGCCTACAGGTATAGAGACACCTAGTGGACTCATTTAGCAAATTAGTCTTATATTATTGTGAATTCAGTCCTTCTTGAATCTGTTAGTACCTCCGGCCGCACTGTATAGTACTGATACAGCTGTAGCAGGAGATATCACATAGAATTACTGGGACTTATTTCCATTCCTAACTTCAGTTTGCAAAAAAAATCTACATAATGAATCGCGTACACATAGCACCATGCTTGTTTAGACTTTACTTCGTGGTGGAGTGGAAGTCTTAACCATGCGGACAACAGCTACTGCTTTATAAACTCCCCAGTGAATTCCTTCAGGAAACGTCTGCTCTCCAGCCCCTCTTGGCAGGCAATAAATGAATTCTGGAGCTGGTAAACATGGCCGCCTTCCAGCTCCAAGCCTCTGAGAAGCCGCTTTAAATAAATATCGATGTGTTACTTAGTACACACAAGAAGCACACAGTTCCATACTATTCTGCTTTACAGAAGGCCATTGATTGCCTCTACAGGGGTTTTTCACTATCTAATTTAGATTTTACTCATGTTTTTTTCATGTCATAGGGCCCTATGGGACCTAGAGGACCTCCTGGACCAACTGGCTCTCCTGTAAGTATCTGTTATTAAGTGTCTCATTGACTAGAATCTCATTAACTTCTTTTAATGAACTTTAATTGGTTTTAAATTTAGGGACCTCAAGGTTTCCAAGGAAATCCCGGTGAACCTGGTGAACCCGGTGCTGCTGTAAGTAAAGTGCCTTTATTCGTATATTGTTACTAGTCAGTGGCCGTCCTCAGCAGGAGAGCCGCCTTCATTTTATGTGATGTAATGATGTTATGTCTATGGCAGGGAAATGGGGCATACACAGAACACTGGGGGAGTTATGTCTTCTCGATCTGTGATTATAGTAGACGTCCTCTTCCCTTCATGGTACATTTAAATTACCAATAGCGAATGTTTCTGCCCATAAACAGACATCTTAGTTAGATAAAAGAGTGTCTGCGTCTATAAAATACCGGTGTGGGCGTACAGACTAAACCAAACGATAAAGATAGACAGTGTCAGTTCAGGCTTAGTTATTAGTCCGTCAAGTTATTTATTTTTCATTATATTTTGCAAAATTGGCCAAAGGTTAAAAGTGAAATGCAGGTTTACTACTTTGTTCTGGAATAGGGGGTGGAAATTAGCTTCTGTATGTAAATACCTTACGATCATATGTTGGACTTGATGGACCAATGTGTTTTCCTAACCTTATTAACTGTACAGTGGGCACATTGTCAGCATGGCGGCTCAGTGGTTAGCACTACTGCCTTGCAGCGCTGGTGTCCTGAGTTCAAATCCCACCAAGGACAACATCTGCAAGGAGTTTGTATGTTCTCCCCGTGTTCACGTGGGTTTCCTTCAGGTACTCAACTTTCCACCCACACTCCAAAGACATAGGGATTGTAGATTGTGAGCCCCAATGGGCACAGTGATGTCAATATTTATAAAGTTCTGCAGAATATATTGGCGCTATATAAATAAATTATAATTATAATACACTCTTTAAAATATAAACCATTATTTGATGGGGGGAGGATTGCCCTCAAAAAAGTTTTCTTCTTGTGCTCAAATTTGTTTCAGACCATCATTAATTGTAATTCTGCTTTGTTTTCTAGGGCCCTATGGGTCCCCGTGGCCCTCCTGGCCCCTCTGGAAAGCCTGGTGATGATGTAAGAATCAGATTTCTATATTTATAATATGTATCAGTAGAAAGAAAATATTATATTGTCAAGTTTAAATATCATTTTTTTATGTGAGATTATGCTAAATAACTCATGTAACAAAATAGGCTTAATAAAAGTGTAGTAATACAAGTATACAAGCATATAAAACATATTTATAACTAGTGTGGGATTACATACATGCACTAACTGTTAAGGTCAAAATTGAGTAGATTGTTTTCTTCAGTATTTAACTAAGGTTTTCTCTCATTAGGGTGAAGCTGGAAAACCTGGTAAATCTGGTGAGCGTGGACCCCCAGGACCACAGGTAAGAGCTTTCTGACAATCATCACATTAAATTACACAGGACCATGTAGAGATAAAGGACTGGAAATGGCAATGATCAAGTTCCAGCAGTCATCAGAAAGCATAAAACCTGTGGTGTCATATATATATATATGTATATATATATATATAGTAAGACAATAAAATATCACTCCTAGAAGGCGATAAAAGAGTCTACAACTTATCATGCTACACTTCTCCTTCGAAAAGTCCAGACACTGAGGACATTGGCTGTACAGGTGGAATATTGGCTCCAAAATCCATGATGCTGTTAGTAGAAGATTGCTAATCTCACACTGAATTCTAGTCATGGAATATGGCATGAAGCAATGCTTGGGGATTGTGGATGCTACTATTATAAACCTTCACACTGTAATAATGGAAGTTCTGGTGGTGTGTTGATATGGTTAATGGAAAACCCACAATCCTGCTGGATGAACAATGGCAATTTTCATGAAAAGTAACACCTAGTGGAATATACAAATACTGGAAACCATCATACACCACTGTTGGAACATTGACACCAATACTGGAGAAATTACTATTTGGAGCCAAGTCATTTTAATGGAAGATTCATGCAATGATTGTTGGACGCCACATCCGGCTGGTGGCACAGTGACGGTATTTATAGGTCACATCATGATGACCTACTTGTGAGATATAGAATAAAGGACACCATATCTTGCTGCTGGATTGAAAGTGTTGTATCCCTGGATCACAGACGTTACTGTTGGAGGATATCATGTCTATCTGGATGGAGATATTATTATAAGACCTTTGTTACAAGCTTTATACACAATAGGGACCATGAATAACTTAGTCCTAGTTACATTTGCCCTATCCAATTATAGCAAACAAAGCTACGACACGTCACTTATTGTCTCACTCTAGACTTTTGGAAATTGTGCTAATCCCAATCATATTTTTATAGGGTGCTCGAGGATTCCCTGGAACCCCAGGACTTCCAGGAGTAAAAGGACACAGAGTATGTACTAAACTATATACCACTTAAAATTATAAAATGTAGAATACACCATAAAACATGGAGTGCCACTACCTATAAGACTGTTTAGTTTGTGCATATTATACATTAATAGGATTTCTTTCTCCTTATAGGGTTACCCTGGTCTGGATGGCACAAAGGGAGAGTCTGGTGCTGCTGGTGCCAAGGTAATGTCCTGATTGTAAAAGAATGCTGAGTGTCCGCCTAGGGATAGTTTCTACTTTTGTACGGGCTCTAAGACTACAACTTATATAGTAGATTGCAAGTGACTTTTATAGAACATATAGAATTTGTGAATTCCCATTATAGGCATTTATGGCATATCTGGAGTATATGCAACAAATTTCTGATAGATGCAAGTCTTCCTTATGGAACCGGCACCTATCTCAAAAATGGGCGCTGTGGAGAGGTGACAATGTGTGCGCCGTGCACTCCATTCACTTGTATAGAAATTATACCATAACTACTATGATACTTGTGATACTTAAAAAAGTCACTGACATTTACTGACTCACCTTGACATTTGCTTTGTACTCCTACAGGGTGAAGGTGGTGCTCCTGGTGAGGCTGGTGCTCCTGGCCCAATGGTAAGCAGCCTCTTTTGGCAGAGAATGTTGTAGATTGTTACTTTTCCAGTAGAGAGAGTCACTGCAGGATAAAATTTAAAGCCGGTTTATATTTTCATTACTAAGACAGGTCATATATTTCCTTTTAAAGGACCCTTCATTAATATCACTCTGAGGGTTCTAATACTGTCAATGTGTAACTTTTGTGCATATGTAGAAATACTCTATCGGAGCAGTAGGATTAGTCCAAACTATGCTTCCTTTGGCAGTGAGAGAATTGTCAGAAAATTCTGTGAAAATAGTCTGACAGGTCATCTGCACCTATACCGTCTATAACGACATGACATATATGATTAGAATATAAGTATATGATAATATATACATCTCCTGCCATATTAGATCATGTCAATTTTGATGGAAGCTGGTTTTTCTTTTGCTTCCAAAGAAGGACATAGGATCAGGTAGTGTAACCAAACAGTTCTTCATCCTGTGCTCTCCATGATTCCCTATAGCCAATGTTATTCATATTGGCAGATGGTTGACCTCTATTTTCCTTTATAGGGTCCACGTGGTCTCCCTGGTGAGAGAGGACGTCCTGGAGCTTCTGGTGCTGCTGTAAGTATTAAACACAGTTAAATCTAAAAAATAATACATTTATTTTTGAGGATATTCATATATTTTGCTGCTTTCGAAGATTGAAAACCAATTAGCAGGAGTGACTTCTTGTAGCCATCATCATGGGCTCTTCACACATTAGTGACCAGAGCTTTAGAGATACACATAACGGAATAGATTAAAGCGATTGTCTAAGGTTTTAGGTAACATAAAGTAATAAAAAATAAGAAATACTCACAAATAACCTCTAGTTCATACCTCCTGATATTTGGGTGATTTCACTTTTCATTTTCTCTTTTTTTCTAATGCAATGACGTATCCAACATAACCATTACCACTGCAGCCAGTGACTGGCCTCAGTAAGGTGCAAGCGCGTGTTGCGAGAGATTGAGGCAAGTGATTGGCTGCAGTGGTCATGTGAATGTACGTGACGTCATCACTGAGGGGAAGTAAATAAAACCCGTGGGGGATTCAGTTTTGATTAATTTTTTTTTGTTTTGTTTTGTTTTAGCAACTTTCTTGCTACTCAACAATTTGAAGGGTTTTTTTTACATCTCAGATAACCCCTTTTTGGGCGTCTGGAGCATAGAGAAAATTGACTTCCTATTTGCCCCCTGACCCAGATTTTCTCCAGACCATGTACCCCGGCAGTGTAGCTGCTGCAATTGCAGGCAGGATATCTCCGGTATCTCTCCTTAGATTACAAGTGCTTGTATCTTTGAAAATATGTCTGTCAGAGAAACCTGACATGACTTGCATAGTGAAAACAATTAGGAGTGCGAATAAGGATTAAGTTTTCATCCAGTCCACGGCTTACATGTACAGACTGGCGGCTCGTCATTCACACCAGCGCATGGATTAAAAATAAATTAAATGTAGACTTCCGAACTAAAGACAGGATTGATACAACTCGTTGTGCGAGCTTAACGATATTCATAGCAAAACCGCATTTGTGTGATGAGGATTACGTATGTACATACATGAAGGCACTAGATCTAGGAAACTGATGTGATCAGTGTCTGCCCTTAATCCCCTGCAGTAAGAGCACACCATGCCGGCGTATCTGTGGATGGCCTCTGTTTAGGCTTGTCTCCAACATTCCTCCTCCTCCATAGCTTCCCATGGCTCACTGCTGCCCGGTCACGGCCCTGAGAGTTCTCTCTGGATTTTATAATCACATAGTTTCATCTAAAGTTTCTTTTTCTCTACCTACATACAGTCCAATCACACAATTTGGGATGAAGATACGAGGCTGAATCTTGTCTGATTAGTCCCGATCATCAGAATCTGATCAAATAGAGAAACAAGTGCAGGGCGTTAAATGATTGTCCAATTAGGCTGCGTTCACATGCAGCGGACATGCTCACTACTGAAAATTTAGGCCCTCTGAGCTCGTCAAAGTCTTCCTCCTAAAATCGCTTAATGCAAGAAAACAGCTGTTTTAACCTCAATACCAGTACAGTCGGCCGCACAGTTTATCGGATAAAATGGCTGCTTCCAAATTCTAAATCAAGCAATTGAAACACCACAGATTTGAGGCCCACTAGAGAAACTTGGCTGATTTTTCCCCCTTAGAAATAGCAGCAGACATATACATGGGCTGGTATTGTAGCTCAACTCTATCAATATTAATGGAGATGAACCACAATACCACACACGACCTGTGTATGGGGTGGCGTTATGGCTGACACCCCCTAGATATGCAGACAAACCCTTTAAGGCCCCTATGCACTTTTCAGTAATGTCAGCCCAATCTGGTGGTCGACTATCTAATTGTATGGGGGATTGCAAACTCTAATTGATGATGTCAGACAAAAGAATAAGGCCCCTTTCACATAGTGCTCTTCCCCATGTTCAGTGGTCCCGTCAAGAATTATGTCCGAACTCACCGTAAAAAAGGATTTGGGCATATGTGCCATCATTGACTATAATTGTGTAGACAGAGTCACTGTGTTCTCTATCATGCATCATTTTCAGGTGTATACACCTCTTGGCGCAGTCTACTATGTCTGAGTGTCCGCCTCCATTAGGCATAAACACCTGAATCCCGTGCTGCACATGTTTGGATGTAAGCCTTGATGAATCCACCGGACGTTTGAGAAAACTCAGTGTGAAAGCACTCTAATTAGGGCATGTTGAGTTTTTTCCTGGAGATTTGTGCCCATGGCCTAGTCAGTCGAAAGGTTCAAGAGAGGCCTAGATGTCTTCCTGGAGCGTAACAATATTGTATCTTACAGTTAGGCTGGGTTCACACGTAGCGGAACTCTCGCGGAAATTACAGCGAGAATTCCGGAATTCCATTCCACGGGAAAATCGCATTTTAAATTCCCGCGATTTTCCCGCGGAAAAACTAGCATTTTGCAAGCGTAATTAGCTTGCAAAATTGCTAGCGTTTTCCAAGCGATCTGTAGCATCGCTTGGAGAACTGATTGACAGGTTGGTCACACTCGTCAAACATAGCGTTTGACGAGTGTGACCAACTTTTTACTATTGAGGTCGCCTATGCGGCATCAATAGTAAAAGATAGAATATAAATAATAATAATAAAAAAATATATATTGTTATTCTCACCTTCCGACACCCCGCGCAGCCTTCCCGCCTCTCTCCACGCTCCCGTTCCCAGTAATCCTTTGCGACAATTACCACGATGATGTCCGTTCTCGCGGGATCACCACGTCTCACGGTCATTCGCGATGACGTCGCGCGAATGACCGCGAGACTTCGCGAGAATGGACGTCATCGCTCGCAAAGGCTTACTGGGACCGGGAGCGTGGAGAGAGGCGGGAAGGCTGCGCGGGGCGTCGGAAGGTGAGAATAACAATATTTTTTATTTTAAATTCTATTTTTTACAGGGATATGGTACCCAAAGCCTGGAGGACAGTCTCCTCTCCTCCGGACCGTGGGTACCATCCGCACATGTTCTGCTTACTTTTAGCATGGTGTGCACAGCCACATGCAGAAAATAAGCAGAACAATGCATTCCTATGGGTGCGGGATCGCCGCGATTCCGCAAAATTAATGAGCATGGTGCGTTTTTTACCGCAAAGCAATTCTGCCGCGGTAAAAACTGCAGCATTAGCACAGCATTGCGGAATCCCATAGGAATGCATGGGATGCTTATTTTTCGCGTTTTTCGCGGCAAAATCACGCGGTTAAAACCGCCGCAGAAACACGAAAAAAACACCACGTGTGAACTCAGCCTAATTGTTAGGTTCTTTAGAAGGACATAGATCTGGGGATTTATTCTGACAGAATTTTATAGGCTGAACGGGATAGACTAATGTCTTTTTTCGGCCTTACTAACTATGTTACTATGTTACTATGTTACTACCTTCTCATTAGTGAAAACGCATGCACACGCAACCAAGCCAAGCCGCACGTATACAGAGGGTCCAGGAGGAATATCCTTTGACTAATCAATTTTAGGCACCTTTCAATTAGGTGAAATTTTGATTCTTGCCAATTGTTTGGAGATACTAAGTATTAGGCCGGGGTCACACTTGCGAGTGCAATGCGAGAAACTTGCGCGAGTCTCTCGCCTCAATGCCCGGCGGCCGGAGTGTGCGGCTGCATGTCTTTCTATGCAGCTGAATGCTACGGTCCAAACCGCTGGCGGCAGTGCCGGGTATCGAGGCGAGAGACTCAAGCCAGTTTCTCGCATTGCACTCCCAAGTGTGACCCCGGCCTTACAAACAGATGAGTAATTTACTATGTAATGAGTGACCCAATCTCTAAGGCTGCATTCAAAAATTGTGGTCACAGGGTGTTTTTTCTTTATGGTTTGCCTCAATTTTCCAAAATCATGTTAAGAATGCTGCAGTTCTGCTGCCATCGAAGCCTAAAGGAAAGGCAACCATTGTAACGTTGCATATAAGTGTATTATAAAGTAACCAATTACACAGGTGCGTCTGATCAGTGATACATAATACAGTGATGGGGCCGTTGCAAACTTAGTTGCCATCCTTTACTGTCCATCTAATATATAAAAGGCTCCAGGCTGCTATTACAGTTAACAGTAGATATAAAAACACAAGCGTTACCAAGAATGGTGAATTAATTCAAACGAAGCCAAGAGCGGGGCCGGCAATGGCAGGATTACAAAAAGAGTACTAATTCCTATGTCACCCCAAAGGCTGTTAGAAAAAGAAAAAGAAGAGAATCGTAGAATGTTTTTGGCAACTTCTAAACTAGAAATTGATTGATGCAAAAGAAGATTCGCTGTAACCATATGAGGACAAATAAGAAGGTTTATGAATATTATAATTGGATTTGGAATTGGCCTGCCATCCCTATGACTGCTATGTCCAACGTAAATCTGTAATGATCTATATGACCTCCACATTCTTTCCACTCCTCTGAATTCCTGTATAAATGCAGGTGTACAGAAACATATGCAATGTCACATTTCATCCACCTGGTGGCATTGTAGAGGCATTAGTTCTCACCAAATACTATTAATGGGAAAAGGCAAATGCTTGCAGTGTAAGACTATTGCCTCTAAGTGGCAACATTGAGTCAGTTTACACTTGTAGCTGTTCATGATGTGATTGATTCAATTATTGATCAATTATCTATCTTAATATTTCCCAACCTTTCATCATGAAAAAAATGATTTATAAAGTATTTTTTAACGTTCAGCGTAAATCCATTGATCAATGTATATTGCAGCCCATTTAAACGATTTTATTACCCAAGCTATGGAAAAATATAATTTCTCAACTGCAACATTGTCAATGTCAGCAAAAAATGTAAAATATGCAGTGTAACATATTAGCCAGTAGGTATCAATGTAGATGAACTATCAATAGCTACAATTACGATCTACTAGTTCAAAACTTAAACTTACATTATGTCATCTGATAATACATGATTTATTGAGGTTGAGGTATGTTTTTCCTAAGACTCTGTAGACCAAAGGATTTCAGTTCTTTGCCTTCCTGTGAAATTGTCCCTAGTGAGTGACCTCCTTCAGAGACGGGGGCTGATAGAAGTGAAATCATGCAAACATTGCTGCAGAATATGTTGGAGCTATAACTGTTAAAGCATTCATGTAATGCTCTATATTTAGAAGTGACGTGCTCCCGGGGGGCGGTTTCCTGCTCTGCCAGGGCTGGTACTTTTCTGAAGATTGATAGTTTGGACCAACAGCATGGTCATGTTGCTTCTCTGAATTGTGCAGTTACCCACAGCATGGTCGTGTTGCTTCTCCAAATTGTGCTGTTCCCCACAGCATGGTCGTGTTGCTTCTCCAAATTGTGCTGTTCCCCACAGCATGGTCGTGTTGCTTCTCTGAATTGTGCTGTTCCCCACAACATGGTCATGTTACTTCTCCAAATTGTGCTGTTCCCCACAGCATAGTCGTGTTACTTCTCTGAATTGTGCTTTTCCCCACAACATAGTCATGTTGCTTCTCCGAATTGTGCTGTTCCCCACAGCATGATCGTGTTCCTTCTCCGAATTGTTCTGTTCCCCACAACATGGTCATGTTACTTCTCCAAATTGTGCTGTTCCCCACAGCATAGTCGTGTTACTTCTCTGAATTGTGCTTTTCCCCACAACATAGTCATGTTGCTTCTCCGAATTGTGCTGTTCCCCACAGCATGATCGTGTTCCTTCTCCGAATTGTGTTGCTTCTCTGAATTGTGCTGTTCCCCACAACATGGTCATGTTACTTCTCCAAATTGTGCTGTTCCCCACAGCCTAGTCGTGTTACTTCTCTGAATTGTGCTTTTCCCCACAACTTAGTCATGTTGCTTCTCCGAATTGTGCTGTTCCCCACAGCATGATCGTGTTCCTTCTCCGAATTGTGCTGTTCCCCACAACATGGTCATGTTGCTTCTCCGAATTGTGCTGTTCCCCACAACATGGTCGTGTTGCTTCTCCGAATTGTGCTGTTCCCACAGCATGATCGTGTTCCTTTTCCGAATTGTGCTGTTCCCCACAACATGGTCGTGTTGCTTCTCCGAATTGTGCTGTTCCCCACAGCATGGTTGTGTTTCCTCTCTGAATTGTGCTGTTCCCCAGACCTCTAGCATAGACAGCATGGCCTCTGGAACATGGAGGAAGTGGTCAGATCCAGTAACATAGTAACATAGTTATTAAGGTTGAAGAAAGACTTTAAGTCCATCTACTTCAACCCATATCCTATCCTAACTTGAGCATAGAGTCTGCAGCAGCGCACCCTCCTTACTGGGGAAACTGACTTCTCTGACACTGCAGGGTGGCCGGAAACCTAAGCAATGAGCTGTATACTATCAAATTAACGATCCTTCCTCACTTAAGGACTTTTAAGAGGGGATTAATTGCAAACTTTCTAGAAATTTTCAGTTTTGCCTCTTTAAGAACATGAGACAACCTCTTTAACGCCTATGAAATACAAGAGTGCAATCTATTATTATTATTATTATTACTTACTATGTGCTTATATTTCTCTTTCAGGGTGCTCGTGGTAATGACGGTCTGCCCGGTCCCGCTGGCCCACCTGTAAGTTATCTAATCAGTTTTCAATACATTACGATTTACGTTTCATTTTTATGAAATTATACAATTTAACCTCCTGAGATATCATTCAGAAGTAGCTGGAATCAGGACTATTTTCCATTTAATGATTCAGTACTTTCAGTAATGTGATATTATGCTTTAGGATATTCAGCAATTACAATTTAATCATCCAATATACTGGTAGTAAAGTTGCCCCTTGTAATTGTCTGTTTAGATACAATGCATACTGTGCTAGTCCGGCTCTCATTTTCTCAGCAGCTGTCAAAATACTTAGGGCTAAACTGAGACATTTCACTGCCTTTAAATCACTCACAGTCTCATTTTGTTTACAGGGACCTGTTGGCCCAGCTGGAGCTCCTGGTTTCCCCGGTTCCCCTGGCTCTAAGGTATGTGTCAACCTACAGCAATTTGTCAAGAGGTCGAGTCAATCAGGCTTGTTATAAAGCAGACACAGTCCACAGGTCTGACAGCCTCTGAGTGGCCAGCAGGATCAGTGAACTCCGGCTACATGACATTAACAACAAATCGCGATACATAAGGCAGAGAAAAATTACGCCA